>NC_047665.1:59957308-60299808 GCF_011762505.2 Arvicanthis niloticus | reverse complement strand
TTCTTAAAAAAAAAAAGAAAGAAAACAGGAGGCTAAGAAATAACACAGTAGACAAGTGCAGTATTGCAGTATTAGGTTTTAGACAGAAAATGCCAAAGAAAAGTTCACATATGCTGAAAGTAATGCTGATTTCCAAGCTCTGAACATTACTAGATTAAAAACAACTCATCTATAAACACTGTAGGATACAAATATTACTGCCTTTAATACCTAGCTATCTGCTGGACATGCAGTTTGTCTCTTTGTATAAAACAAACATGGTTCTCAAAAACAGGTTCAAACATGGGTAATAAAAAATGACCCAAGGATTAATTAACTAAATAGAAGACTGAAGTAAATAAAGGGAAAATTAGCCTACCAAAAGAAAAGAAACAATTAAATTAGGTTCCAGAAGACCCACGAGGAACTCATAAAAGGAACAATATGCACTTACCTGCTTTTTATTCTTTCATGATTTAATTTCTAATTTTATTCACTACTATCTGATAATTGCATGAAACACTTATTCTAACCATGGGCAATTTAAACTATTTTAATTTTTATTTCAAGGCCATGAGACAAAGGAACCTATTTATTGCTTAAGGGGATTTTTTTAAACAAAAATTAAAGCTTAATCTTTCATGTTTTAAAGCCAAGACTATTTAAAATCATTTATAATAATGCTGTAGGGAGACTTTTTCTCAGTATGCAAAATTGAAAAGATAAATTTACAATTATGAAAAAAAATTAATAGTTTGGGGATTAAATTGTCCCTTTCCTTTGTAGATGAGTTTGTCTGGAACTTATGAGACATATTTAAACACATGGTAAATTCAAGCCCTGTGTAGAAGTGAGAAGATGAGGCTTCATGTATTTTACAGTATGACTGTTCATAGTATAGATCATGAACTCACTGGACTTTCATTTTAAAATATGAGTAATAGCACTAGCTCTGTGACAGCATCTAACACTTTATCTTATAAGTGATCATCCTGATGAAAAATAGAGGCAGGGGTGTTACTAACATTACTAACTATATTTTCTACATCTCTGAAAAAGTCCCTGATGAAAGTTATGGACTTTTATTTAAATAAATTTTGTTTTTAGTTACATAGGATAATCAAAAAGTTAGTTTTAAATAGTTTTTGCTGCCACACATAAAGGTTCTAATGAAGTCCTTTTAGCTAGTATGAGGAGCACTCTTTTGCAGGAAAACCCCCCTTCAGGGCTCCTCAGGTAGCAGCATCTACTGAAGGGCAGTATGCTGCTTCAGGAAGACAGTGAGGGACTCACTGCTAATGGGACATATTGACCACAGCAGGAGGAGGGCAAATGCATCTTCAAATACATTTTCTCTTTAGCTGAAGAACATGGGATATTTTCAGGTAATTAAACTTCCGTTCTGACACACAGGCCATCTTCCTAGGCTGAGCACCCTCTGTTTTAAGAAGGTCCAAATAAAATTTATAGCCAGGCATGGTGGCACATGTATTAAATCCAGTACCTAGGAGAGAGGCAGGCTGATCTTTGTGAGTTCCAGGTCAGCCAGGGGCATACAGTGAGACCTTGTCTTAACAAACCCAAAATATAATACAAAATAAAAAAAATTCATGATTTTCAAACTATTGGATGAAATGATATTATAGTTTGTATGTGAAATGTCTCCTATTGACTCATATGTTGAGAGGCTATCCCCTAGCTAGGGGCACATTTTTGTAAACTTTTAATAATTTCTGGAGTTGGGACCTACCTAGAGGAAGTAGGTTACTAGGACATGTTGTTAGAAGTTGTATCTTGCCCTGGTCACTTCCTATATTTTGTCTTTACTTCCTTTTGCCATTAGACAAAAAACCTTCTTGGCTACACTCTAATAGTGAAGCTCCTGTGATGGGCTCAGAAACAGTGAAAATGCTTATGGATGGAACCCTCTGAATCATAGGCGAGACAAGTTATGTCAGGCATTCATTCTGTCAGAGTGATGGGAAAGCTAACACAAACAGCTACGGATCCAGTAACATGGGCCTGTTTTCTTTCTTTTTTTGAGACAGTGTTTCTCTATTTTCTCTGGCTGTCTCAGAACCCATTATGTAGCCCAGGCTGGTCTCAGAGAGATGAAACTCATAGAGATTTAGCCACCTCTGCCTAAATGCTGGGATTAAAGGTGTAAGACACCACCAAATTATAATATTTTCACATGTAATATATTTTAAGGAAATCACTGTTGTTTTCATAAGGAAGAAACTAACAATGTTCAAGTTGTTTGTGATCCTTGACTGTCAACAAGATATAGAACCACCTAGGAGACAAACCTGTGTTGGTGAGACTATTTCTAGAGACGTTTAACTGAATGTGGGTTGTACTGGTCTACGATCTGGAGGGATTACTAAATAAAACGGAGACCGTGAGCTGAGCACCAACATCCATCCTTTGCTTCAGACTATAGCTATAATGTGACCAGCAGTCTCAAGGTCCTGCAGCTATGACTTCCCAATTATGATATACTTGTACCCTTGAAATAAAACAAACTTCATCTGCTTAAGGTTGCCCCCCCACCCCCCCGAATAAGGAAAGTAGTTAGTACAGGGTCACTAAAGGATTTATTAAAGCTATAAATTCATTTCTTGAAAATATTGTCAAAAGTTGACTTTTCAGTCTCTGCTAAGACCAAGATGGCCAGAAGATTATCCACCTTCCTCAAGAATGCCTGGGTGAAAGAGCCAGTGCTGGTGGTGTCCTCCTCTGTCTGGGTCCTAACTATAATTATGGCCATAGTTAGCCCCTACACCAAATATGATGGCGTGACCAACCAAGCCCTACCCTACTAGCTGTCTGCGAGAGATAATGGATACATGTCAGATGTGCCTGGCCACCCTCAGGAGCCTCTGGGCCCAAGCCTGGAATGGCTGAAGAACCTGTGAATTCTCCTGCTGATGAAAAAGACTCCTTCCCTGTTGCCCTCCAATAAAAGTGTGAAAACCAAACTCCCCCCAAAAGTTGATTTTTCAGGAATATCATTTATTCCAAAAGGTAAAGCCCACAATACATACAGTAATGATGTATTTTTTAAAATTCTTAAAAGAATTAAATCACCATACTTATGGGTTGCTGTCTAGAGAATTTAGCACATTAGAGATAAATTCAGAAGATTCTTATAAACATTGCTTGGGTTTCTTCTTTCTAGATAAACAATGCTTTATAAAGATCCAAGGTCTGTTTTTTCCTTTAGTTCTACCAGTCTGAGGAGCACGTCTTATTGCTTCCTGAAGTCATACTTCTTGAGAAAGCTGTCGGGAATATGCTGTAGCTTTCATTTCCTATTTTTTTCATAGAGAAACCTTGCACAATTACAATAAAGTTCTGTTACCACTTAGCTAATCATCTGGACACAGGTGATACAAGGTCATGGGACTTTCAAAGCACACTGCCTCGTAGGTTACAGAGAAGAAGTGGAAATTCAGAGAAGGAAGCCAATGAAACATTTTTTTTTTCTTTTTTAAAAATAAAGAAATCAATTCATGTTAAGTGTGCAACCATATTAGGTCTTTCTTGTATAAAAAAGAAAAAAAATGTTACTAGCCCTTGAATAAGGCCAACAAAATTTCTAAGGAAAAAAAGATATCTAATTACATAACCCAGAATGTGACCATAAATGAACACACAATGTCCTTTACTACATCATAAATTTTAAACTCAAAGCTACAGGATAGAGTTGGTGTGAAAATCAACACTGAAGAGATCACAGTTTGAGAACCAGTAGAAAATTCTTAAACTTTTTTCCCCTTTAAGAGAACAGGACACAAAAACTGAGTGTGAGACTGAGAGTTGCTATAGTAACTGATACCTAAGTATTGGAAGAAAGAAAGGAAATATTGGTAAAAATAAAGAGACTATGAATTTCTTCATTGAAAACTTGTCTCATTTTACCCTTGGAAAATAAAACACATTCACTCAAGTTTCTCCTTAAGAAAGTAGAAACTATACTAAGCCAGAGACCCTGCAGGTTTCCAGACTCTGTCCCAGAAAAATCCAACCTAATTCCCTGCCTCTGGGTGCACGAAGACTTGAATGCATATTGACCTTGTATCATGTAGTACAGCTTCCTACTCACCGGGACTTGTGAGGGCTCCCAGGGCACTGCTTGTGCTAGAGAGAGGGTTTGCATTGGTGCTGGTGGCTGAGGTTTGAGCGGCAGCTGCAGCAGCAGCCAGCGTTGCCAGATTCTGTAATTGTAAAGCATTCATGCCTGTAGAGGAATAAGAAAAGTGATATTAGCCAAAGGCTCAAATTTTCTACCATTTTCACACAATCTACACTCTTGCCCTTGATCCTATGATTTACTCATCAGAACTGCCTCAGGGATATGTAGAATTATATCTTGACTAGGAACTGGGTTCTGTTTCTCAGGATACCTCAGTGTTAGTACTCCATTGCTAGAGATGGAGTACTAAGAAGGGGTGCCTGCACTGTATCCAGCACTTGTAGACAGACAGCACAATGGGGGCATTCTAACTCAGGGCTGCCTTCTTTCTCTCAGGGTTGTAGAGGTAATTCTGGAAGTTAAGAGAGGCTTCTGTACAGACCTGCCAGGGTAATGGGGACTTATCTGTCGTGAGAACGGTGAGGTGTGGGCCTAGGTGGCTGTATGACAAGCACTGGGTCAACTCCACATTCGACAATCTTACAGGTGCACAGATATCACAGAGAAATTATAGTTCATTGCTTAAATGTTCCTGCTCTGAAATTCAACTGACACAGGTTCTAATCTTGGTCTGTTATTTTCCCAGATATGTAGATGTAGGCACATGAATTAGCCTCTTCATTTCTTGGTGGCTAGGCTAACTGTACCTGATGCAGGGAGTTATACAAATAAATATGATGAATGCAAATTACTTTGGCATGATCCAAGTCACTACTCCCTGTATGTTAGTGATTACAGTTGTCTTTAGATTTATCTTATTATCTGCACAGTAGGAACTCAATATGGGAGGGGCAGAAACTGGCACAGCCTTAAATCGCTTTAGTTGTATTTGCATTGACGCCTGAGATCCATCCTCAGAACCACATAACAGAAGGAGAGAACCACCTCCTGCAAGCTGTCTTCTGATCTACATATATATGTAGTAGAAGACATTCTCTCTCTCTCTCTCTCTCTCTCTCTCTCTCTCTCTCTCTCTCTCTCTCTCTCCCTCCCTCCCTCTCTTTCTCTCTCTCTTTCTTTCCCCTTTCTAACATACAAACACACATGTTAAACCTACAGCCAATATATTTTTAACTACAAAGAACTTCTGATTAGTAAAAGTTAAGAACAAAATGTAAACACTGTGTAAAAGTATAAGATGGGTTCAGAGTAAGCAACAGCATGAGGGCTCTCTTCTTATAAAGAAGAGGTATTAAGAGCTCTATATAGAAAGAGACTGGAGTCAGTAATCAGGTCAACTTTACCTTCTCAGGACTTGAATCCAGATACTCAATAACTATCTCTACAACAGCTTTGATCTGCTTAAGAAGAGTGCCCTGGTAATGGTCCATTTGTGCTGGGGGAAGGGAGATAGATATTTCTAACAACATTCCCAAACAGACTGCGGGCCAGCAGTGTATAGCTGGCTGAGTGCATAAATAATGGCTTGGCAGCTGGGCCCCAGAAACAACACTGTTTCTGTGTGCTCCTTTGCTTGGCCTCCTGATTTGAAAAGAAGCTCCTGAGGATTATGCTGTAAAATAAGTTCTCGTTATACCACAAATCGCCTCCTGCCTTCCTTAAGGAGACATTGGACTTGTTGGGTTGGGATAGAAACCAGAACAACTGCCACTTCTTTGGTGGCACTGCATAGACGCAGGATATGAAATTTGTGAAATGTGGTGATCAAATGTGTTTGCGAGTAAGGCTCTCTGTCTCTCTGTCACTATAATGGTCAAAGAGCGGCGTAGTATTAGAAACGCAGTGGGTATCAAGAAGCACTGGGCTAACTTTTCAGTTTCACTTTAGCAAAGTGGCAGTAGAGAAATGGAGCTGCCTGGCTTTAGTGAGACCCATTCAGACCAAATAAGGCTGTACTTAACCCACTCCATACTCAAGTGTGACAAAAGCACCTGGACCGTGAGTGACTGTGCACAGAGTGAGGCCCTGCATAGATCCATCTGTCCCTTTTTATAACTAACGGTCCCTCTAATGTCTAATATGTGAACCAGATGACCACACTACATCACCAACAGACAGCTGGCATATAAGAGGATTTAGTACTGAAATGAAAACCTATACCATGCTTTTAATAGCAATTAATAACAGACATTATAGGCTCAGGCCAGAGGGCCCTTTTCCAGTTTATCCGACTCTCTCCAAGGGGGAAGCACAGCATTGGAGCCAGTGTCACAAGTTTCTCTATTAAATGGCCTGGCTGAGTATGTTCAATGGGTTGGCAATATCAGGTCCTTATCTACAGCCTGGAGCATAGCCTTCTGAGCCCATGGCCACTACATTCTGCCTCATTGCTTCACTCTGACAACAACTCAGCTTGCATCTAACACATTCACTTTCAGTGTGTTTCTACAAGCTTCTTTACTTGTTCTGTGTCCTTTATAACTAAATACTAAGGTTTTTGAAGACAAAAGACTCTATCTTATTCATGTTCAAGTCTACCAAAACATACACAGTCACAGACACACAGACACAGAGGGCGGACCTGGGGTAGGAGAATGAATACATGGTAGGTCGTAGATAGACTTTGAATAACAGCACATAATTTTAATAAACCTCTATCAAGAATACTGTCTATACAGCCAATCATGTTTTTAGTTTTTCCCATTGACATCTCTTTGGTATTTATATCAGTATTAAATGTTTACTGTTTTCCTTCAGTTCTTATCTAATTAAATGTACACTGGTTAGACAGAAATCCTTTACCCTATAGCTTACATACTGCCATTCATTACAGGTCTTGAAGCCAAGGTGAAAACAATGTGGCGCTCTCTCTTCCCACTGTTCTGTCCCTGTATGAATTGAGAGTGAGGGTATGTGGCCCTTCCAAAGTGACCTTTCTCATTTCCCCTTCACATATATAACCACATGAGCAGTCTCTGCCATCCCCTTCAACCTTTTCTTGTTGATAAGTAGAAAGGCTAGGTAGAACAACAGACTCTAAGATACCACTCTGGGGGATGGCTCAAAGATGTTCAAAGACCACTACAATGCAAAGACAAGCTATTGGTAAACACTGCCAAGATAGTAGCAGAATAGAAAGGCCACTATAATTCTCAGCATCTGAGTGACTTGAGGAAAATGGAAAGGGGCAGAGTTTGAGAGTCAGGAAGTCTCTATATTTACCTACCAGTCTATCCTTCATCCATGAATCTACTCAGTATTTCCTAAAGAGCCATGATGGGACAGTCCCGGTGCAAGATACTGAGACTAAATAGGCAACAAGGAAGACTGGGTATAGGCGGAACGTTTGTGTACTAGGAAAGCTTACCCTTGTGTTATCAATTGCTGATTTCTTTGCCCTCATATCTTGTTTCAATCTGGACACAGCATTATAATGCTTATGTCAAGAATCCTTCTTAAGTTTGTGTAAACAATTCTTACCATTTATTCTTTGTCTTGTCAACAAAGGCGAATCACCCAATGGCTGGGCACAAGAAAAAATAGGGTGGGATTTTCACAAGCCAGGGGAAGGAGAGAGAGGGAAAGGTAGATTCAGATCTGCTATAAGGAGGAATGGGGAAAGAGTTCGTGAGAGTTTAGCAGAAGCATGGAAAGCCATATTAGGATCTTGGTTGGCAGGTAGCCAGATTAGGTGAGGGGATTAAAACAGACTGCCTAGGTATTGAGGTGAAGCTTGGGAAGACATCTTGGTCTCTCTGTTGTCCCTCATTATTGGGAACTAGTAGGATAAAGGAATTCTACTAGCAGCTGCATTAATTTACTGTATACACTCACATTAAAATTATATATGAAGACTCGCATGCACAAGGAGGCTGCTGGACACTGGAGTAGGGGGAAGGCAGTGACTGAGAGAAGTCCTAGTTTACTAGTGTTTAGAGACAAGCCTACACTCAATCACATTATCATCAAAGCCTCTGATCACATGGAACTGAGAGAGAAGCAGAGGAAAGCATTGGTCAGCTGAGGTGTGGGGGGGGATTACTGCCTTTCTCTGGAACGGTGTTCACATCCTATTCTAAAATGTAAGCAGTCAGTATCATGGGGACAGCAGGGATAAGTCAGAGTACCTGCCACTTTCTAGATCCAGGACCCCTATTCCCAGACATGGTTCCCATACTCCAGGCTTTTCAAGTTAGCCCTGGCAAGACCATCCTGTCTTTTACCCTTGACTTCTATTCCTAGTACCTGGAATGCACAAGATTCTATGTTGGTGACAACAATTACTAGTTACCCAAAGCAGTGTGGCCTGGCGAAGAGAACGCAGCTCTGCTCTGAGATGGCCTGGATGTAAATAAACTCAGCTTTTCTTATCCCAGCTATCTCAAGAAAACTAACTGCTTGTACCTTGGGATCCCTAACTAGAGTATAATTAAAATAGAATTTATTTTCTGAGAATCAATATGTGTAAAGACCAAAGAAGGCAACCTTGGATAGAGCTGGGTTCAAATAGTAAGTTCTCTTGACTTCAGCTAGAAACAGCAGTATTATGTTAAGTGAAGATCGTGAGAATGAGGGAAAAGCAGAGACCAGCATGCTTCTCTTTGCTTTACATGTGGTCTCAGGAATCATAAAAAAACCATATGGCATATGCACTACTGCTGCTGAGTATGTCACAGAGGGAACTTAAGTATGAAAAGTCAAAACACCACTACCTATTCCTCAGAAGCCATTTCTGGAAGGGGCAGTCCTAGGAAATCTGAAAGCATTCTGTGCTTTCTTCTTAATACACTTTTCTCCCTCTTCTGAGTCCAGCCTTTCCGTTTGTCCCCTCTGTCCTTCTGTTCCTCACCTAGGGCTCTTTTGTCTTTCTTCCTTCTGCTGTCACTCCCATTTACCTGACTAAACTGTACATCATAAGAATTTAGAAGGAGCAGGGAGAAAGGAAGGGACAAGTGTACAGCATAAAGTTTCAAAAGGAAATATGGCTGGGACACAGAACTTACCTGTTCCTTATGTTTAGTACAGTGGTCTTGTTAACCTCCAATACAATCTAAGACAACTAAATCTGTCCAATGAGTCATTTGGCCATTATGACCTAATGCAAGTCCTGCTGGTTGAAATGTTAGGCCTTAAAGATATCACCTCACAACACTGCTTATGGTACCTGAAATTCAGGGTAATCTTGCTTAAAACCAAGTGGACCAGGAACCATTTCATCTATGCTTTGTCATCTTTCTGAATCACTTGTCTCATTTTTTTGAATTCAATCTCTTTATACCCATCTTCCCATTTTACTCCCACCAGACACAACAGATCACTGGCTACAGTTGTCTTAGTGAACAGACAGATCTCTGTGGCTTCTTTCTTAACTCTAAATCCTTTATGTATCCTTTCTCCCAGACATTCAAAGTCCATTAATGGGGTTCAGGCAGTCCATGAACACCCTAAACTTTATGAAAAAAAGTGTGCTTATTATGTATGAAACATTTTTTTCTGTGAAAGATCCCAGAAAGTTGTTTGTAACTTTGGATTTACCAAGATAACTAAAAAAGACCAAAGTCCTGGGGAAAGAAACCAATTGAATGAAATTTCTACAGATGGGGTAGTGATTCTAGGATACGAGAAATCAAGAAGAAACTGGAACTAAGGAGTGGTAGGCAAAGGAAAGGACCCTTCTCTTCAGTGTAAACACATGCACAGGGGAACAAGCCAGAGAGCCTGTGTCCATGTTTCCACAGGTACAGCTGAAGAGTGGACTCAACAGAGATGGAAGCTAGGAGGTGCCACAGGGCAGCCCTGAAGCCTGAGAAGGGCTTCCTTTGATCTTCCCTTGGCTGTGACCACACCAGCTGAACCGGAGGATGCTTGGTAGGTGAGCACAGGGCACAGTGCCTTCCTTCCTTGACCAAGTCTGACCCAGGTCAGACAGCTCTTCTCCTGGCCATCCCTCTCTGTGGCCTCCTCACATCAGTCTGTGGTCTAAATGTTACCAGCAAATACTGGTGTGATCCTAGGTGACTAGAAGGAGCGTGGGAAACATACTGGGCATGGCACTTTTCAGCCCTCCACTGACAACAGCACAACCCTGGTGACAGGTCTGGGCTCTTTCTGCCACAAACAGGTACCTGGCCAGGGTGCTCTCACTAAAAATCAGACATCTCATTTATTATCCCTTCTTCTCTAGGGTCGGATGTCTGGAGAGGAGGGAATGGCTCCATATAAGGAAAGCAGGTGGGGCAAGCTCACAAAGGTTCAATCTGCTTCCCACCCTCACCAGACTTTTCCAGAGTATAGATCACCCTCTACCTTAAGCTGCTTCCCACCCACAGATGTTCTGATGGAACTGTAAGATCTCCCCTCCCTTTACTGACTGCCTTACTCTCCCTGGGCTGAAGAGAGCTAGAGCTCCACAGGCCTCTCTTGCATGGTCTTTGCTTCCAGTCATTTGGAATCCACATTTGGGGTTTCCTTCACTTCCTCCTGTGGTGAGGAGTGCTCCCTGCTTTTCCTTCTTCTCAGTTCCTGCCTGCAGTAAGTAGGCTCTTCTTCCCACCAACTCATACTTTCTCTTTCACCATGAAAGGGCACCAGACTGGAAGGCGCCTGTCACCCTTCTTGGAAGCTGGTTCTGGCTTGGCAAACAGCTTTTCTGAGAAGAAAAATGGCCACATTTAACTTGTGCTCAGCTGGGTACCTCTCAAACCCAGGGCAATAAGGTAACAAAACATGAGAAACACTTAAGTTTTAGGAAATCTAAAAGTGAGTTACTATGACGATGGCAAAAGAAAAAGAGTGGGGAGTAAGGAGATTTTTCATTCATTATTTAAGAAGGAAAAAATCCTCCAAAATGAAGAAATTATGTACAAAACAGATGCACATATTCCTACTTGAAATTTAAGATTAAAAAAATTATTTATAAGGAGAAGGGCATGAAAATTTAATTTAATGTTCACCTTAGGTAATTTTGTGTCTTATTGTTCGTGGCAATTACCATAAATCTGCATATCAATAAGTGGGAACAGATGTCAGTTGTTACAAGTGCTTGCCAATCAGGTCTGTTAAAAAGTGACAGATGGGTGGTGATAGACCATTCTCATAAGGCCTATTAGCACATTCACAGGAAGTGTCTGTGGTGCGGACTGCTGGAGACTCAGGGAAGAACACAGGGTCTTTGTGGGCCCATGAGCACACTTCATGCTGGGAGCTGCTCCAACTGCAGATTCTCAGACTGCCCAGACACTGCTTTTGCAAACCCTCTTCTCTATTTGTGAAAGACACTCTCAGACAATCTTCTCAGAGACAGGGTTTTAAATTCACAAAAGGAGAAGTATTTTGTTGTTTTAAGCAACTGTTTCAATTCATAATTTATTATTACTTTCAAAATTTACAGCAGATTTCTAGAAGGCAATTAGTTAGCTTAATCAAATTCAAAGTTCAGCAGTTCCACTATTCCTCAGTAGATATTTTCTCTTAACCTATAGCTTCAAATTTCTATGATTTATTATGAATGTCTGATTTTAGGGGTAGGATATAGTTCAGTTGGTAGAGTACTTGACTGTCATAGGCAACCCTCTGGGTTCTGCATCCAGCACCACTGAAACTGGTTGTGGTGGTGCATACCCATAATCCTAGCTTTTTAGAGGGGAGCAGCAGGAGGACCATGAGGTCAAGGCCATTCTTGGTCACATACTGAGTTTGAGGCTAGCCTGGGTAAGAACCTGTCTTTAAAAAAAAAAAAAAAAAAAAAAGGCCGGAGAGATGGCTTAGTGATTAAGAGCACTGGCTGCTTTTGCAGAGAACCTGGGTTCAATTCTCAGCATCCAGGTAGCCGTTCAGAATTGTCTATAATTCTAGTTCCAAGGGATCTGACACCTTCACATAGACATACATGCAGACAAACATCAATGCACATAAAACAAAAACTAAAACAAAAAACCCCCCCACAAACCCTTCTTGTTCTAAAAAATATTCTTGTTTGACATATGCAGCCTTAATAAATTGAAAACATTTTCCAGAATGAAGAGAGGCAGTTTCCTGTTTGCTCTGAGCAGCTAGTTCTTTAGTAGCTGTGGGGCTCTACTATCATTTGGGGTTTGTTATTTGCCATTAGGCCATCTATGTAGGCACATCACTGGAGCTTGAGTCTGTGTAAACATACCAGGCCTGGCTGGGTCACACTGCACAGACAGAGCAGGTTTTGGATCAGGTTAACTGGGTTTGAAATATGGATCCATACCCACAGCTCAATGACTTGCACTAAGTTTGTTAGCCCTTCTTGCCCTCTTCTTAAATGGCATGCTAACAGTCACATATTCCTAAAGTGGTTTTGGGAGGTCTGTGTCCTAATCCACAGCAGTCCACTGAATGGTGCTGGCTGTAGTCTCAACAGAACATTTAACCATTCATACTTTTGTCTTTTTGATTGCAGTGAAATAAAGAGGTGATTTTGCCTTTTATACTCTTGAAACTGTGTGATATTCTAAGGATCTAAGTTAAATGCGAATGTGAAGTGTTCTTATTTTCTCATTAAAGAGTCTTCTAAGGTGCCACAGTAGCCATGAAGAAGTTAAAGACCAAAAGGATACCTGGTCTTTGTTCTTTCTCCTTCACCTAAGATACGTACTCTTAAGAAGATGCAGATCCCACACTTATCAAATTTCAAAAATTCACTGAACAATACTAGAGGTGAGTAGAATATCAGCATGTCTTGTTAGAAGTTTTAAACGGGAAAGTCAAGTCAATTAAAAGAAGGCTTGCTCCTTTCACATTTACAGAAGCATAGTAAATATACATAAAAGGGTTGAGCTGATAAAGATTTGATTCTAAATCCATTTCTGCTATAAAACTCCATATTTAGTAAAAGTTCTCTTTTATAAAAATCATAAAAAAATTGTAGTTTCAAGGGAAAGTGGTTAAGTCTTTTTGAAGAAAACATATAGCTGATGTATAGCTAAAGTATAAAGTATAGCTCATTATACTACACACTGAAAATAGAGGCCAGATGATCTGGTTTGGGAAAAGAGCTTGCTTTATGAAGCCACCCTTAAGAATGAGCATTATAAGGCCACTAGGAGAGATATACCATACCAAAGACAACATGATGGGGCCTTGAAGGGAGAGAGAGCCACCATATGCAGCATGATGGGGTTAGTTACAGGAAAGCCTTCAGATGCTCTGAACAACAAAAGGAGTTTTCGGATTTCAATAGGTTTTCAGGAGGTGGTGGGAAGTCCGACATCATATGATTTAGTATGGCTTAGTGTAAATGCCAAGATACAGGCATTATTAAGTAGTACTTTAAACTTACCTTGCAGCAGCAAGAGGGAGGGGCTGTAAGGATACTATATAGCATAGCTTCTTAAGTACAAACAGCTAAGGGCTATGTGGCTTGATTTCTGTGACTGAGAGAGAAATAAAGCTAGCTACAGGGTCTATGGTCTAACAATTAGATTTTACTGATGCAATTATTTGTAATATGTCATCTAAAATTTATTTTTTTTGTTTTCTTTTTTGCCTTTTTTCTTTCCTCAAATGAAAAATGTTTTGCTCAAATAAACAAACTATTTTAAAATCCCTGTCTCCTGAAAGACTTATGTTCTGAAAGCTGTTGAATTGGTTTCAAAATGTTTCACTCCTTGGCAGTATAATTTGTGTACTTTTACTTTTTTTTTTTTTATCTTTCTTATGTTTTCCCCACCTTTAGACTATCAGTCATTCAAAAAACATTTGAAAACCAGGTGGGGCTGGGATTAAATGATCTCCTGGGTTCTCTCAACTTTATTATGCTATGGCTATTACTGTATTTGTGGTTTATAATGTATTCTGTAACATGCTTTATATTAGACAAATTATCTCCAAACTCTCAGTAATGCAATTTTGAATAGTAACAATGGTTTTTCTGGTGATTTTCAGTTTATATGTGCAGCTAAAACTAAGTTTTGTAATAAAAAAACTGGGTATTTGACTTGAGCTCTGCTGGGAATGATTTCAAAATACAAATTTACATCTGTCAACTCACAGATTTTCACTCATCTATTCAGATGATGGTCTCTAGCATCTTTACAGGAGGACTGGCTGTGCCATTAAGCCACTGGGCCAGGCCTTGCTCTCCAAGAGTGCAGTGTGCCCTTGAGCACTGACCCATTTGAGGTTTTGAGGTATTGGGGACACTCTGGTGAGGGAAGCTGGGGAGCTAGCCAGTGTGGTGGCTGGAATGAGAATGGCTCCCATGGGCTCAGACATTTGAACATTTGCTTCCCAGTTGGTATACTGTTTCAGAAGGGTGCAAGGGTATATCACAAGGGATGCTCTTGGAGGTTTCTTTCTTTCTTTTTTCTTTCTTTCTTTCTTTCTTTTTCTTTTCTTTTTTTTTTTTTTTGAGACAGGGTTTCTCTGTATAGCCTTGGCTGTCCTGGAACTCACTCTGTAGACCAGGCTGGCCTCGAACTCAGAAATCTGCCTGCCTCTGCCTCCCAAGTGCTGGGATTAAAGGCGTGCGCCACCACCGCCCGGCTCTTGGAGGTTTCAGAAGCCCATGTCAGCCCCAGTCACAGGTGCATAGTGCTTATGTAGCAGATGTAAGCTCTCAGCTCCTTCTCCAGTGGCATGCCTGTCTGCCACCATGCTTCCCACCATGACGATCATGGTCTAACCCTCTGAAACTGTAAACAAGTCCCCCAGTTAAATGCTTCTTTTAAAAGTTGCCATGGTCGTGGTGTCTCTTCACTACAACAGAACAGGAACAAACCCAGCAAGCAGTCTACATCACCATCCACTATGGTCACTCAATATGCTGTGGGAGGAGAACGGTAAGTGCAAAAAGTAAGTCCGCCCAAAGTTAAGTCCTATTTTGGGGACAAGACATTGCATTTCTTTAATGAAAAAAAAAATACCCTAAATACTTAAATACTTAGAAAGATGAAACTTGATCACTCATGTAAGTGAGAAGTTCTTTTACAAAGCTACACAAAAAGTGGTGTGATGCCCATTTTAGCTGTTGGTACTCATGGACTGTTCAGTATTTGATTTTACAGTATGTGTGAACTTAGTGTGGTGTATTCACCATGATGAAGTTTCAAGAAACATACATTTAAGAAACTCTAGAGCATTTACAGAATGTCTTCAAATTAGCTGTCTGCTCCATGAGACCTTTTAAGGGGACTCCTAGATAACCTTAGTTTTCAAATGAGCACACAGAACATGTAAATGCTAACATCTAGACCTGTAGCTGGCATGGCAGAGGCACACACATCCTAATGAAAAATGGCAGGGCATTCTGTCCACCTGGGAAGGCATGCTGGGCAACAGCCTCAGGAATAAACAACCTTCTCTGCATAATGCAGCTCTGGGGGTAGGGGAGCCCAAGGCTACCACTGAGGAAAACCCCTAGATTTCAATCTGGGTGGGTCTGTGCTACTAGAAGAGAAACAATCCTCGCACTGTTCAAATGTGACAATGTTAGCATGTACTTTAGCAGCTTACAACTCAGAGACTTTTCTTTTCCTTTCAAAGCATAGGAACTCCCCTGAATATTTTACTAATACCTCTCTAGTTTCCTTCACAGATTATAGATACATGAACCAGTCAATGTGATTGTTAGTTCTAAGGCCAGCATCCTAACACGTTTTCTTAAATATAATTGCAAACATTTTACTATTTATCATTTCAAAATACGTATTTTGAATAATCTAAAATCAGTGATAGCAATAAATCTGAATAAATTATACAATCCGACAAATTGCCCTTACCTTGTGGACCACAACAGAACACTGGGCTGTTCCTCACAGAACACAAGTGGAGAGAAACCTTTCAGAATAAACACCACCACCGCCCAAAACAACTAAAGATATATATTTGGGAAAAAAATTAAATGGAAAAGACGAGTTTCTATAGTGACACATAACTAAAATTGGTTTTTATTTTATACATGTGGATTTCACCTAATTAATTAGGGGCATCCTTAATTAAAGAAAACCATTTCCTTCTAACATGCCTCCCTCAATCTCTTCTTTGTCTTTCCCACACCTACCCTTTTGGAATCAAATAAGGAGAATGCTTCCTCCTGATCCTCCTGCATTCTGATTTCCTGCACATACTGCCTCTCTGGCCCTGAGCTAGGGTCGGTGTCAGCATTGAAGGTGGCAAGGAGCGCTGACCTTTCACTAATCACCGAGTTGTTGCCACAGATCCTGGCACAGCTCATTATGAAAAGGAATCCTTCAGTAAGCGGCTTTTCAAATTCAGTAACACTTTGATTTTCTGAGAACAAAGATTATACTTTTACATAAAAGCTTCTGATGCACAATTCTGTTAATTGGGTACTAAAGTTTAAAAAAGGTGCTGTGTTAATTGTCTGTCATTATCAAGGGACTACAAACTGTATCAAATGTATGCTGGTGATCTTGGCTTTTGTTATGGAGGTCAGAACATTTTTATTGATCACCTATTATTAAGAACTTCTGGAGATGTTAATCATTTCATCTGCCCTTAGATATAGGAATATTGCCAGAAATCTCCCAGTTATCATTGCATTAACTAAAATCCCACAAATAACTAATGAATATATTTTGCAAAAGTCTGTAGCCTCCCTCATAACTGTTCTGCAGGGTGAGCTCTGAGGAAAATAGTTCAGAGCAGCTGATTCCAACTTTAATACCCAATACACAAATGCTAGTTTATCTGCTAATTACCCTTTACTGTTTTCCTTTGTCTCTTTCTTTTATGCTTTGGAACAACCAACAATTCAGAAACTAGTATGGTCAAAGGGACTAGTGTTTTATGACTTACCAGCCATTTGCTGAATGCCACTGAATGCACCCAGGTTGCTGGAAGAGGTGGCCTGCTGCAGAAGCTGCAAAAGAACACACAAGCTCCGTCAGAACAATGTGGAGATGAGGCAGTTCCTCATTATATTGGGTACAAGTCTAGTTTCCTTTATGTTTATATAGTTGACTGCCACTCCCTGTTGATGGGCTGAAGGTGCCCAGAGTTAGAGGTGTAAATCCATATTAATGTCTAATCTCCACTGAGAAACACAGACACTAGGGAAACTAAGACTGTTCCCTTAGAGCAACTAATCTATTTACTCTTTTCAACAACCAGTGCTAAATTTTGAGACTAACAAAGCATGATTAGTTCTAACTCTCTGCAGTCTAGAAGCTGCTGTAACTCATCTCTGTCAATCAGGGTCCATTTTCTCCTCTCTTCTACTTTCCTTCCCAGCTCAGTCTTTCCTTTATTCTTTATTAAATGACATTTAAAAACATTTATTCTTTAAGAACTTCATGCATGTGTACAACACACCTTGACCACCATTTTCCCCCTCTGGCCTCACTAACTCCTTCTATGAATTCCCCTCTGAATCTCGTATTTTCTTTTTTTAATATGCCACCCATATGTATATGGTGAATAGGTGTGGGACTTTCCATGGAGCACAGGCAACATGGGCCACACACTAACAAAAACAGGCTTTCTTTCCCCAACATCTATCAAGTGCTAATGGCTCCCCATCTAGAAGCACATGTATGCATAGACTCAGAACAATGGTACGAACCATAGTGACTGCAGACCCAAAACCATCTATTTGCAGTGACAGTCAGAGCCCCACGGCCAAGCAAGTGGCCACTTATTCTTAAGATGGTCTTTACGAGTATAAAAGCAAAGTATTTGTTAAAATCTGGAATTATCTGGTATATACTGAATCTGTGTATTTTAGGTACGTCAAAATCTTTACGAAAATATTAATTACTATGCCTATGACAGTCTTCATTTTCCACTTTCAAAGACCCACTGTCTGCTGCGCAGAATCAGTGGGTGTCACACCATGAAGGCACATAGTTTCAGTTCTGAAATGTTCTTGTTCACATTAGCTGAACTACAAGCTAATTTAGGATCCATTTAAGGCACTGAGTAGATGTAAAGAAATTCTTCTTTCTGTAAGATAGATCAATAAAGATAAAGTTTACATGTGGGGAAGAATACAGTTGCATACACACTAGCGTGTTCTCAAACTCACACATGAAGTGGAAAACAGCAAGAGAGATGAGAAAACCTAGGGATTATCTATTTTAATACAATAAAGTCTTATTTTGGTTTGATTTGTTGAGTTTCTCATCCATTTGTGTTTAAAAGTGGCAGCCCTTGCTTCATAGTATATGTATTTTTTCTTTTTTAAAATTCAAGTTTTAAAAGCAGCTTTGAAGGTATTTTAAGGAGGTAGTAACACCTGTTGAGTTAAGCAGACTAGCTGGAAAGTCAAGAAACAATCACCAATAATTACAGGCTTGGACTCTGGTTTTCCACAGAAGGGAAGTGCCTTCAGGGCCCGCAGCCCTTTCAGACAAGACTCTGCAGTGACAAGTGGAGAAGGGTGGCTAAGACACACTGGTATCAGGACCCGAGAAAACCTATGCACAGCTCATACATGCAGTTCTATAACTGAGGCTAAGTTTTATTCTTTTTCAGGTAAGGAGAATAATTTTCAGATGGGGGTCACAGAAACCCATTCCAGAGCTTTCTGTGAGCTGTGGAGCAAGGGAAACATGTCATAATACTGGGGCAGGTACCTATACCTTAGTTTTCAGTCCTGGTAGAACAAGAATCTGGACTCACAGAAAGTATAAAAAGGCAAGCATGATGTTAGCCTTGAATAAACATTTAGCCACATATCATTAAGCTGGTGGCCTATAACTGACTTTTTAATGAATGTATACCTCAGTGCACAATACAAAGGTATAGTTGCAGGGTTGTCTAGCTACATCCATAATATCTGGCCAAATGTGAGCTCAACAAGGATGACACCAACAGATATGCCAAACTGGATGCAGACAAACCTGTGAGGCCTCAACACTACATAAAAACTAGAGGCAAGTGCAGGGAGCTGGCAGAGGGAGAGGCGGTTCCTCCCAGGGAAGAGCAAACCAACTGGCTGTCCAGTGCCAAACAGCCCTGAAAAATACAGGTTCTATTTAGGAATATATGTATATGGTTGTAGACATACAATAACAGTAAAAAAAAAGAGGCTATGAATTTGAAAGAGAGGGGTTATATGGGAGGGTTTGGAGGCAAGTCAGGGAGAGGAAAACATTAGAGTCTCAAAAAATTTTAAAAAGGTAAAAAGTGAGTTAGAATACTGATTACTTCTGTAAAAGAAGAAATATTGGGGTGGAGGTGGAAAACAGAGTAGTTCTAGGGTACAGGTTATGTTCTTTTTTTGGAAATAAAATCACCAGACGACAGATTAGGAAAAAAGCATGTATGTAGATTTAAGCAAGACACCTGGCAAAGATATGTACGGTATCTTTAAGGATAAGGTCGAGAAGCAGCTAGAAAATGACAGTAAATGTAGTCAATCTTTTACTGGCTCAAATGAAGACAGAAAAAGCATGCTTCTCATTCATCCACTAATTCATTTATTCACTCACTCATACATACATTCACTCATTCTTTACTGAACAGCTCCTTTACATGGCAGACTCTGCTGGGGAGGGAGGTGTCAGTGGTGGGGATAAAGGCTGAAAACCTAAGTTCCTTGAAGGTCCATAGACACTAGCAGCTGTGTGATGTAGGTAAACACACTAGGTCTCCTGATCCCCCTTCCTCATCTTTCCTTTCAGAGTAGTAGGGAAGAGGGTCTTACAAAACAGTATAGTAAAGCCCATGGATGCTATGCTCTGGTGAGGAGTAGGTAAAAAGTAAAATGACAGAATTAGAAAGAACATGCACATGTCCTTGCTAACACTCTCAGAATAGAAAATCCCAAAATGAAACGTTGATTAATAAACATGCAATATGGAGCTGAGAAGCAGGCCGCTCACTGCTTCCCAGCCATGTAGGCAGTTTCTACAAAGGTGGCCACCCACAGCTACTGGAAGGTTCTAAAGGCCATGTCTGAGCTCACTCTTTAGTTAGCTTACATCATAAGCGGGGACTGTCCTAAGCTCTTGCCACTATATCTCAATAAAGACAATGACAGAGAGATGCTTAATGCAGAGGAAAGGACCAGAAACTGAAAAATCTAAGAGATGGCTCAAAGAATTGAGTCTGTTTGGCCTACAAAGGAAACATTCACGTCATCTATCAATACTGCTTCACAGGAAAGACCTGGGCCGAAGCCTGGTGTCTCCCTTACTACTAGAGTAGTAGTAACCTGCCAGCTGGCGAGTTCTTGGCCCATTCTCTTGGAATCTTTAGAATCTAGTTTAGATGAACAGTTTTCAAGCATGCAACACTTCTAGCACAGGCTTTTTACTGTGCCTTACAATACTGTTTAGAAGTCTAGTTTTAGTCAGCTGCCAACAGTCCACAGTTAAATTAGGCACATTCTTTTGCTAGTCAATTTGACTAATAAAAACCTGCCCTAATGCTGATTTCGTAATTTCCAGGACTCAAAATGTATAGAAAGTAAAATTTTGGCACACTTATAGTAGCTTTTGACAGTTTTGGACTTGGTGTTCTGTTCCTTCATGGATCGTACACAGAGACCCATGTTCTTGGGCACTTACCGCCAGGTACTGTGGGGTAAGTCCACCCAGCCCTGTCAGGTTCCCCCAAGTGGCAGTGTTGAGCTGTTGCATCTGCTGTGCAAGCTGCTGCTGGAGGCGCCTTTGCTCTTTGTCCTTCTGAGTGTCAGCAAACTTCACCACGATAGGTGAAGAGCAGCCCTGTGGGCAGACATCGGAAAGTGAAGATGATGGTACAGCCTGAATCCCTTTGTAATGCTCAGTCATCACTGGATTTATCTTTCTTAGCTATCTTGGAGCACATGGAATGGTCTGAAATGGTTTTGGATGGTTTGATATTCCTTCTTCTCCAAGTGTACCATCAACGGATAACTCCATATACTGCCACTGGTTTCTTTAAAGGGACCTGTTGCTGAAGCCACTTGCTTTCTTGGTTTGATTATTACATTGTCTCTCCTCATTTCATGTGTCTTCCTTCAACTTCCTTCAGTATTTCCCTCAAGACAAAGACCTTATCTTTAATTAAGCTTCATGGTTTGCTTGACTTAAAGATAGCCTTGTGTTTGTGTGTCTGCCATTTCCATATACAGGTAGAGGATAAAGGGACAGAAATCATAAGTGGAATGAAAACATCTCACTCATTTTTACCATTCATTTAATTTCAGTATATATTTTCCAACACTGGAACAGTGAAAATAATTTTGACACAATAAAAGAAAGAGTGATTTCCATTTAGAACACAGATGAAGGACAGAGAGATGATAAACTGGGCACAGATCAGAGTGACTATGCACATGGTCTCAGAGGCCTCTTTTCCTCCATCCATGTTACTTCTGTTCTGTCCAAAGTCCCCAGAGCAAATCAAAAGATTCAGAAGCACATTCTATCTAGTCAGCGTGATAGATCTTAAAGGTAGGATTCTACACAGTTCCTTTTCTCTGTTAATCTCACCATTTGACGAGTCTCATTCAGTTTTAATTTCCTTTAAAAGGTAAGGAGTAAGAATAATGAGAAAGAAACGGTCAAAGGTCATCTAATAAAGTAAATTAATTTTGAGTTAGATACTATCTTTGGGAAAATATTAGCCTACTACTTCAAGCAGGATGATTCTATCCTGAGCACCTTTAAGACATCTGCTTCTTGGGAAGAACTCAGCTGAAAAGCACCCCTCTTCCCCAGCCTTCTGTCCTTGGTATGGAGCACAGAGCACATAGCACATAGCACATGCCATCACCATTCTCTTACATTCTGTGGAGCTTTTTAAAAAAGGTATTTCTACCCAAGTGATTAAACAAAATCTTATTATGTAATAATAGACTTCTCTCACAAAAGATATATTCCTATTTAAATGAACTTTTCCCTTCCATTCCCATTAGGTCATTTTTATTGTAAAAGATAGCTTGCCTGTTTTTCTTTATCACTTTAGGTAGTTACTGAGAATTTACCTATGAATTACATTAGGCTATCAAGTCTGCTAGTAAGAATGTTAAGAATGTAAGAAAAGTGAGGTAACTGTTTTAGTGTAGAAATTCTGATCAACCTATAGCTCCTGTAGGCAGAATCATGGGATAGAATGTTAAATGGCAATCAATTACATAATAATAACATTTCCATCATTAAAAAATCCAATACATTTTTATCTGCTTCATATTTCAGTACTTTACTACTTCTTAAAAGAGAGCAAAATATTCTGAACATGAAACTAACACAGAGAGGTTTTTCATGGAGAGTATTCTGCTGCTGCATCAAAGTGTTCTATGACGAATAACAACATCTTCTCATAATAGGACTTTTATTGATTTCTTATTTTTAAATATGAAAAAGGATGTAAAAGCATGAAATTAGGTAAACAGCTGTAGATTTAAAAGTGACCTGTTTAAGTCACGAGGGAAAAACAAGTGGGGATTGTGTAAAAAAAAAGGGGGGGGGGAGTAAGAGATACTATATGCATGTTTTAAAAACAAATCTTTGAACATTCACATCACTGTAAGTTAAATAATACTGTCTTGCTTAAAGATGTATACCAAAGTCCTGAAAATAATGTAATTAGTTAAAACTCAACCAAACACCTCCAGTTGTATGATTATAGTAGAACTGCATGGTATGTAATGTTCTGTTCAGAGGTCAAAATTTGTAAATGAAACTGAGGGCCCTTGGTTTAATCGTGGCTATCCAGTTTTAAAGAGGAGCATACAAACTGATCTGAAGAACACGTCCGTGACAGCCTCAGAGTGTTCTCTGCATGAAAGCCTCCCATGGTTTGGTTCATGCTCACTTCTGCCTTGTGTCCTGAGCTCTTGGGCAGTAGAGCTGAGAGACTCAGACCGTGTCAGCATTCCCTATGAACTCATGTGGAGATGGCAGCTCCTAAGTGTCAAAAGAACTTTAACACCTTATCAAAGGGGAGATCAATTTTGGTATAAATTCCTCAATTATAGGAAATAAAAAGAGCTAAGTACATATATGTAAATAAGTACATATGAGGACTGTTTTTTTAGACAGCACATTCATTTTAATGGCTAAGCTGAAAAATAGCTGGAAATCCACACATTTGGAGCAGCCTATAAGTAAAAAAAAGGCAGAACAGGAGGAATGTGACGGCAAGGCATACAAGACTGGAGTCCTGCTTATCATTTTCTACCATGTTCGATTGTCACCTGAGTGCCTTCAGGTAGGGGGTGGGATTGTCCTAAAAATGTATTGCACTGCAAGGAAAACACATTAATTATATATATATGTTAGGAATATCAAAGTCAAAATGAATGTTTAAAAGAAGACAATAGGCTTTGCAATGCTGATGTCACAACTCAAAAAAGTACAGTAAACACTTAGTGACAATGCCATGCACACCCCTTCCACCCCTTCCACCCACCTTCTGAATTAATAGAAAGAAGTTTCCCATAGAACATGACGCATAATGATCACTTAGCTCCCAGCATGCTTTGGAAGATGCAGCATTGCAAAAACAAACAAACAAACAAACAAACCAAAAATTAAAATCCCAATCACAGGGGAATTTAAAAAAAAAGAAGCTCAGTTACTATTTTTTTGCACATTAAATAAAATTGAAAAAAAATTGTTCAAATAGGAAAACACAGCTTCATGTAACAGCACAGGCCACCACCTCTGGAGAAAATCACCCACAAAGACACAGTATACGTAACACAGCAGCACATGCACTCTCAAATGATCCTATCAGACAGTACGGAGGAAGTGATGGCATGTCACTTTTGGAATGTTCTTATGCAGAATTCTGAAAGGTCAAGGCCCAAACCACAGAGTGAGCAGAGGGCGTGCCTCTTCACCTGTGGCATATTTCACATTGCTGAGTCTCCTGTTCCCCAAGTCACAACCTCTTAGGAGATTGGATTTGAGCATGGGTATTTCTTGGTTATTTACTTTTAAGTAAAGGAACCAATCTGATTATTCAGGAGACTGAAAATTACTGATAAATAGGAGAATTATTAACTTTCTTCAAAATTCTTGAGATGAAAAAACAATTCTGTTTGACTATATTAAGACTTTTAATCAGGTGATTTGTTACAGTAGGGACCTGAGGTGGAGGTTGTTTAGAATAGTCCATACCAACCCTTCTGTGGGGTATGTGTTCAATCCTCTAGGCCCTTAATGACATTTTGCCTCATATCTCAGGATCTGTGTTACTCCAATAAAGGCTCAAAAGACAGCTGCAGGGCAAGTAAAAGGTTTTGCTAAAAGTACATTTCAAGTCATTAGGGGGAAATGCAAGTGGAAAGAGAGAAGAGGGAATGAAGGAGAGACAGAGAGAGAGAGAGAGAGAGAGAGAGAGAGAGAGAGAGAGAGAGAGAGAGAGAGGTGAATATGAGTGAATGAAAAGCTTAAGTCTGTGATTGTCATGTGAACAATCCACACAGGAGAGAACTGTTTTACCATTCCCCATCATTTGCACAAAGAAAACAAAGAAAGGGCAGATGATACAGTACCTCCATGGTCTGAGACTGATGCATGGCTTTGATTGCATTCTGTGCCATTGCCCTTGTAGAAAATGTGACAAACGCACAGCCTGTGGGAAACAAGGGGACAGGGAGCAGGAAAGACAAAAAACAACAAGACAAAAGGGTTGGACGCTTGTTAAACCAACACAGTCTACGAGAACTGCCACAAGACGACACTGTTCTCAGTAGTACATAAAAATAAACAGCTTCTCTCTTTGGTTTTATCTTATTTTGTTTTTCATTCACAGTGCTGAATTGCTAATCTGACCAAAGCAGAACAATTTATTCATTAGCTTTTTTTTTTTTTTTTTTAAAGGGAACTAGGGAGCATGTAGCATATTTTTTCCCCCCACCAGGTTTGAAAGTAGCAAGAGGTAACTTGCATTTTCTAAGTAAAAAGTAGGCTACTTTATACCTTCTCTTTGGCTGGTGATCTCTACACTGACAGCATGCACACACTGTAGATAGGACTTTGTATTTCAAAATGCATCACTGAATTTTAAGAAATAAAGAATTCATTACACCAAGGGTAAATTAGCAAATACATTTCAAGAGCTCAAAATGTTAACAAATAAGAATATCTATTTCATCTTGGACAGTTAAAAACATATAAATATGAGTTGATGCTATTCAAATGTAAACGAATATACCAAATCTATTACAAAGTAGTAGTTACCAATTATTAAAACAAACTATTGCTCTGAAAAAAAAATCAACAGTGTATATGAAATAAATTATAAAAACTGTAATTTGTACAAAATTTTCATGACTTTGGAAGTTGTAACTTTATGAAAAGAATCAGAGATTTGACCTAAAGTTTAACACACACAAGACAACGTACATTTCTCTGAACATCTATTATGATATTTATAAAGCTTCCTGTGTTTATTTTATTTAGTGCTATAAAATAGCTAGCATCTATAGAGCTGGTTCCTGCTTCAGATGGCAGCACTGGCCACCATGCAGGTCACCACTTGAAGTACATGGCTCATTGCTCTTTGTACTAATAAAAACACTGCCTTGTGAAATTTACATTTTATTCATCATGTACCCTTGGGCTTCTTAGAGAAAAAGGCTGTGAAATTAATGCAGATTTAGGCTGATTTTATAATAATACCACAGCACACTAAAAGCTTAGCTAAAGCAATGCAGACTTATTTCATTTATGATCTCTAATGACTTTAAAAGTGCATTGATTTTCAGCTTCTTTAGCCTTGCACAGTTTGAACTTAGGTATCAGCGAATAATTTAGTGTTCCACTCAATTTCCTCAAAACATTATGATTATTACTACTTAAAAGATTTCCAAATGAAGCAGATCTAAACACTGAGAGGCTGAAGCTTATTGTCATTCCAGAGCAAATGCATGAAGACAGAATTTTGGCATCAGCAGTATGGGGTTGTTACCCCTGTGGCCAGTAAACAAAACAGAACATTCTACATTCAAACAACCAGCAGATTGTTTGGTTTATGTAAATTAGTCAGTCATAAATACATTTTCTTCTTTTGTCCTGCACTGTATACCTGGTGAGAATATCAAATCAATACTGCTGTAGTGCCTTTTAATCAAATAGCATTAAGAGAAAGCAGTACCTGTCCACAATCCCTAATGCACAATGGTATCCAGTCATAAAAGGAACTAAATGCATAGTTTTTGGCAACACATTATGAAAAGTTCCCAATACACAGGAAGGTCATCCCACATTCCCTTATTAGTTGAGAAGATATTAAGCAGCAAGCAATACGTCCAGCTTGGCTTGAGTCCTGAGCTGTTGCATGTAGTTCTCTGACAGACAGCAGTGACAAAGCCTACTATTTAAACATGTTGCATGTACCTTGACTTGACTGTAGCCTGTCATCCATAAAAACAATGGCCTTCTCTGCCTCAGGTGTCTAGATCACATGTCTAACAGTGAGATAGATGACAGTGCCTCCACTGGACTCCACATTGATGCTAAGGTTTGAAATTATAGCCTTAAATTTATCATCTGCTTCAAAGTAACACCTCTTTAAAATGATCATCACTGAAGTTGCAGAGGAAATAAGACTAAGAGATTTTAAATTTTCCACTTCTTGCCTTGAGACCACAATAAAGGCCAAATCACCTAGCAGAGTATGTTTGAAAGCATACAAAGTATCGACTGAACAAATCTGCTTTAATGGTCATGAAGATTGTTATATTCACTTCATTTGCTCATATATCTAACGAATGTGTGCCAAGCTGGCAGTTTTCAAATGGAGGTTAAAAAATGCATTAGAAACATGTAAAATGTCAGTAAGAATCAATAAGGCAAGTTTATCATTTATCACAATTTCACACAAGTAACTTTTAAGTAAGTGTTGTGAGAAAGATAAAGCAATTAGTAGGCATAACAAAACCTGTATCAACTTGAACCATTGCCCTCTCCACCCAAACAGTGCTTTTAATTTAACAATCCTAACCAATTCAAAAAAGTGACCTGACAAATGTGATGATTTCTTTAACTTTTTATTCTATTGGTAGTGTGCAGGAAAAGAGAGAAGCTGTCTCCTCAGGGGCTCCTGTCAAGTTCTTTCCTGTGTGCTGTGCTTTATTAGTTAGGAGGAAAATATTGTGTCATTTAAAAAGTGGGAATGCATAGTGAAAAATTTTACTCTGGATGTAGTTAAGCAACTTAGGAGCAACTGGGTTTGGATAGTAACGCTTGTTAACCTTTGTAATTTCTCTGTATCAAAAGAGGTTGTGGTAGTTATATTGGATATATTCTAATTTATTTTCAACGCAAGTACAAACATGGTAGTAGCTCCAGTCCCCAGGTCTCTGATGTGTGACTTTTCATTAACACAGGCTCATAAGAGCTCCACTATTTAAACTGGCCACGGCTTTTTCTAAGCTGAGGCAGAAGGCTTTCCAGTGGGCAGAAGTACCTTCGTTTTAACTGGTCCTTTCTTCTGCATGAAGTGGCACTGACTGAGTCCTGACAGGACAGTACCTTAACTATTTAGGACTATAAATCATCAGCCCTTAACTATTTAAGACTGTAAATGCACCATCTTGGCAACTAGTCCTCTGACAACTGACCTTAATGCTGGAGAACTCAGACTGGAGGAAAAAAGATATATATATTTTTTCATTTTTGGTATATGCATTTTTGATATATGCATATCACTGTTTTAAACCTACCAAATACATATAAAAGAAAAATTTCTTTTGCAGCTAACCTGTAGTTACTTGCAATTATTGTTTCCCCTTTGAGTCAGAGATTACTAATAGGAATGAGGAATGGAATTTTTCTTATTTCAGTGAGACTGCCTTCTTGCTGCTAAAACAGATAGATGACGGACTGGGGAAAGGTTTCACAAGTGATTTCCTCCTACAGACAGGATCTAAGGAAAGCTCAAAGACCAGTCATAGAGGGTGGGGTGCTTGGACTATATTTATCACACTTGCCATTTCAATAAAAGGGCACCCCCCCCCATTTCTTTTCTTTTTCCAAGACGGGGTTTGTCTGTGTAGCTCTGGCTGTCCTGGAACCTGCTCTATGGATGAGGCTGGCCTTGAACTCAAGAGATCTGCCAGCTTCTGCCTCCCATGTGCTGGGATTAAAAGTGTGTACCACCCCTGCCCACTGATTGATAGGGGTCAAGAAAATGTTATAGAATTAGATGAATTCTTGCTCCACAATTTAAAAAACCAAAACCCAAACCCAAGGAAACCCCAAAATTAGAAGTATGAAGGATGCCAGGGT
Organism: Arvicanthis niloticus; assembly: GCF_011762505.2. Lineage (NCBI taxonomy): Eukaryota > Metazoa > Chordata > Mammalia > Rodentia > Muridae > Arvicanthis > Arvicanthis niloticus. The sequence continues at coordinate 60,271,569 of NC_047665.1, read as the reverse complement.
CTCTTGTTCTTTTGCCTCTTTCAAAGAGGCACAGAGCTTGCTGTATCTCAAATAGAAGAAACATGATTTAAGTTACTGTACAGCATTAAGGAGGCATCAAACTATGAGAAGGTTACTTACAAATTAATCATCACCTAACAGAGATATTAATATAGCCAATTCTTGCTGTATCTTTTTAGCACTGGCAGGAATGATCAAACAAACAGTACAGCATAATACTTGGGCACATGCATTAGTAATCTAATATATCAGTGTTGGGTTAGGATATTGAAAACTGGCATTAAAACACCAACCATTCATTTATGGCATCTGAATTTGGGTACAAACTAGGACCCACTTAGCAGCTGGGAAGATCTCATCACTTAGATGGGCTAGAAGACTATTTTGAACAAGATGACATAATGTAGTCAGTATTCCAAGAAACATGTGATGAAAGTTTCCAATGCAGATGAATATTTAGGTACTGGGTGGACAAAACTAAACTGATCAAGACAGTCTAGTCCACACACCTGTACTGAATACTCAAAGTTAATAGACTGCTTGAATACAAACAAGGAACAAACAAGGACTTAACTGCTAAGCCCAGTCTGTGCTCTTCCCTGAAAACATTCATTTGCCAAGGGTTTAGGCAAGGGAATGTTGGAACACAGCTGGAATACTCTTAGACAAGGAGAAAGAAAGTTACCTTAAATGGAAGTGAAAATTCTACAACAGTTTGTGGGAAAGAAAAATGAAATGAACTTTTCCACTGACTCCAAGTATACTCAATTGTTATTGTGCACAGAATCTCATAGGTTAGATTTCAATAACCTTTGTGACTGTATGTATCAGTGAGAGCATGTTTATTTAAGTTCAACATCCTAAAGTAACACTGTTAAATATGTACATTTGGTGTGGAAGCCTCAAGCTTGCTTTTAAGCACAAATGTCTCATCGGAAATGGCACAGATGGGTTGTGTGGCCTACTTGTTTTCTCCTGGAGAGCTGTCAGGTGCCTGACAGGTGCAGCTGTACTTGCACAGTGGTGTAACTATTGATATGAAGCTGTCTGAAAGTGATGAGCAACATGCTTTCAAACACAGCGTCAGCAGAATGAGTGACTGTCCCTGGCGGAGGAAAGGCCTTAGATTTGGGCATACTGCCCTTTGTATGGATGATACAGAATATTTGCTAGGTAGATCTGTGTGAGAGGCAAGTGCTAGGTTCTTTCCATATAGTTAAAACTGTTTCCCTGTTTCCTGAGTGTCTGTCCAGAGACGTGGACCAGTGACAGTGAGGTTTTTGTTGCTTTTGTTCTCCCCATCCTCCAAGGATAATGGCTCTGATACAAAGTATAAATAGGCCTTGATAGGTACTCTGTGAGTCCAGGCAGCTTTCAGGCCTCTATGCTGATGGGTGGTGTTCCAAGTCAACATGTCTGGGGAACTGCAGCAGTGCCCTGACAGCAGTGAAATGTGTGTCCTGCTTCTCTCCCACACTTACTGTCTGAATGAGTGCATAGAGACTGTGAGTGTGAAGCTGTGCTAGCTTCCTGCCTTCCCGATGCTTGGCTTGGCCAGCTAGGAAGTGACCCTCTGACCCACTGTCTCTGCTGTGCAGGGAAGGAAAGTGTGTTGAAACTTCTCTTTGGGAGGAATCCAAATGGCTAATGTGGCAGAGGAGGAGTGATGGGGGAGGCCTACCTGCTATTTTTAGCTGAAATGTGTAAACTCAGAAAAAAGGTAAGTGGTCAACCCCCCAACTGCAACTTACCTTTGTCATCATTAACTGTCTAACAAAGAAACATTCTTATGAATAGTGTATACCCTGGTTTATAGAATGTCCTCTTCAGAGCAGCATGCTTTCATTTCACTTGATTTTCATTTATTATTATTTTTTCAGCAGCTGAGCTAGCAACAGACACTGAGGGAAAAATGCTGAGTGTCTTTCATCTGAAGTATCACTAATGGGAGACATTTACTAATATTCCATTGAAAACTGAAATTCTTTAATGAGAATAAAATAGTACCATGAGAGAGAATTATTCTTTTATCAAATATAGTGATTCAGGAGCAGGCCTCTGTGGCCAGAAGTCCCTAGGTCCTACTAATTGAAAAATGTACCCTGTCTTTGTATTTCAGAATGAATGGTTATAAATGAGTATTTTCTTTTTTCTAAGAGGGAATTTTCATCAGTTCTTCAGAATTACTTTTCTGTTTAAAATGGGGTGGGGTGGTATTCTCTTCTGTACTTTGAGCATATTCATTTACGACAACAAAGAGCAAGGCTCCTATAGCTTATTAGAGGAGCCGGTTACTTCTAGGGCCATGTGCTGGTTAATCAGCCAAACAGCAGAGCAAAGTGGCCAAGCTCTCCTATTGGGTAGTGACTGTTCTGCTCTTTCCCATGAACACTAATATAAACATAAAGATACCTGAAATGTTTCAACACGCTTTCCTTCCCTTTATGGCAGAGGCAGTGGGTCAGAGGGTCACTTCCTAGCTGGCCAAGCCAAACATTGGGAAGGCAGGAAGCTAGCACACAGCTTCACACTACAGTCTCTATGTGCCCATCCAGACAGTAAGTGTGGGAGAGAAGCAGTAACTGGGTACTAATGCTGCCCTGGGAGAGAAGTGGGACACACATTTCACTGCTGTCAGCTTCTGAATGGGTAAGCTAAGAGACAGAAATAGTAAAATAAATTGACTAAGGTTAGAAATTCTGGGACTGGAAGTTAAGTCTTACTGACTCCCAACTATAAATTTCACTCTAATTTAAAGGTACTTCTTTCCCTGCCTCCCTCTCTCCCTCCCTCCCTGCCTCTCTGGCCTCCTCCTCTCTTTTTCTGTTATATCTTCAGGCTCTCTGTATGCCTTGTCTCAGTTACTAAGTCTGTTGTTCAAGAGTCACATTCAATATCTTCTTCAGCATTGACGTTAGGCTTAGATAACAAGTGTTTCTGAGGTGACAGAATGAATGACTTGTGGCTTCACAGTGCCTCCTGCCCCCAGAACCACCTTCAGAGATACAGGGATCAAGAGCTGGTGCCATTCTATCCCCTAGTTCTCCTGATGGCCTCCACTGGGAACTCTGGAGGTGGATGTGGGTGGAACATTTGTCCTCTGAGATTTTAGTTCTAGGAGCTGACAACATGAAGCTTTATGTCTAAGAGTAGAAAGAAAAACCTTCCTCTCAGGTTTTGATTAGGTGAGACAGGTGAGAATGACCATTGTGACATCTATGTTTGCCATTTCCTTCAGTGTATGGTCAACACCAGAGCTGGCCCAGAACCAGAGCGTGAGGATGAGCACTGGGCTTAGTTAGTCCCATGGGAACTGCACTGTAAATGAAGATCTATGAACTGAAGTGTTTGACAACACGCCTCCTCTTTGGATTGACTTGGAAAAGTACAGTGAGATAATTATTGATGCATACTGTCAACCTTCTTGTAGTTTAAGGAGGGAGGTGTGTGGTCTTGCTGAGGAGGAGGAGGGTCTGGAAAGAGAGAGGTGACCCCCCTGATTCCTACAGTGGCTTACAAAACTGTAGCACTCCTCAGGGCTCTAAACACACCTTTTGCTTCTATTGTGGCAAAAGTAGAGTCTACAGTTTTCTTGATGTCAAAATCATTTTTCTATCATGTACAGGGCAGGTCTGGGGACTAGAGGCTTGACGGGGCAGAACAGCTCCTGTGAGGTGCTGTATCTGTTCTGCACTCATGAGTATGACACTCTTTCTAGGCAAAATCTCATAAAGATATGAGGACCATATCTTTAACACCCATTCAGGCAAGCAGAGAAAAGTCTGGTCATCTATTTTCATCTCCCACCTTCCCTCCTTTGTTGCCCAAATCCGCTCAGTTTGAGGATGAAAGGGGGGGTAAAGATGTAGGTCAGCCTGCCAGCATTCCATGCGACCTGGGCTAATATGCTGGCACTCAGACCTTTCACCTGGAGAAGATGATCACTTTGGTTACAGAGAAAAGTTCAGGTTGGATAACTTGATCACATGAGATGTACTGCAAGCTGACCCCTGCTGGATGTGATGCCTACGATGCCTACATCTCCCTTGACTGTGACACTGAGTTCCAATTAGCACCTAAGGAAAGAGACTTTACAGAGAGCACACTCACCTCGACTCAGCCCATCAGGGCCCCGGAGAATCCGGCACTCTTCTATCTGACCGAATGGAGAGAACATCACTCTGATATCATTCTCGTTACATTTCTTGGAAACCATTCCTATGAACAATTTTCGGTCTTCCACAGCTAGGAGATAAAATAACAAACCAACAAAGGCCATGGCATCTTTTTTTTTCTTGTAACCAATCAATTGTTACCACATCAAGCTAGGCTTGTCCATGTGAGAATGAATGCTAACTGCACACCTGTATCTGTCCCCCCTTATTCCTGCACACCCCATTCTCGCCTCTTTTCCACTCTGAACTCAAGAACAAGTAGAAGTTCATTCTAGAGGAGAGGAGAAAGTTGTTGTTTCTTGAGAATCATCTCTGGTAGGGCAAACCCAAACAAGAGCAAGGAGAAATATCTATCTATCTATCTATCTATCTATCTATCTATCTATCTATCTATCTATCTATCATCTATCTATCTTATATGGCCAAATTACAACTGATTTCAGGACAGTGCATGCAGCCTTTCTAGGAGCTAGGCCCTTGTAAAAGATGTCTGAGGTGCTCTAGAGATAAGACCCACTTATCTTCCTGCTTCACTTTATCTATTTCTCAGAATTAAAAATTGTGGGTCAGGGAGGAGAGAGATAGCCATAGCAGAGTACTGTGTTAGGCTTTGTACAGCCAGTGTGTGCACAGCCTCTGTTACTGAGTCTGTTCCATCATCAGTGTGTGCACAGCCTCTGTTACTGAGTCTGTACCATCATCAGTGTGTGCACAGCCTCTGTTACTGAGTCTGTACCATCATCAGTGTATGCACAGCCTCTGTTACTGAGTCTACACTGTCATCAATGTGTGCACAGCTTCTGTTACTGAGTCTATACCATCATCTTGCCATTGATAGTTACTTAGGTTTCTTTTAGTCTTTATAGGGCAGGTCTCATTTCCATGTAAACAGTAATTATTTATGCAGATTTTTTTGGGTGCTGGTTCACTGGAACTCAAGTTGAGGTATGGATCAGAGCCCTTTAGGACTGGCACAGTTCCTTGTAGCACTGCTGCCACTCAGTGATTTCCTCTGAAGCAACACTGACCCCAAATCCCATGTCTGTGCTGCCCCATATACAGCCAGTGCCATGTGCATGACTTTGCTGAACACTTAAAAGGTCTAGTATGATGGGAAACAGACTTTTTAATGCTATCTCACTTTAATTTAAAAATTTAAAGCCCTTCGTATCTATTATATTGGTAACTGCAGCTCTGAAGAACCTAAATTAAGCAGCTAAATGTTCTTTGTTATAGAATTCCAGGTAATAAGAAAAGGACATATTCTATCTGTCTGTACATCAGATTTCTGAGTCCGTAAGAAAGAAAGCAACTTTCCTAGGGTCATTCAGGAAGTATGTGGTCTGATGTGGACACAACCCACTTTCCTACCCCAACCCAGTGTTCTTGTTCCTTACTGATTCTTCCAAGCTAGAGGAGGTAGATGAGCCTTAAAGGCACAAGGAATGGTCATGACTAAGGGACTCTACTCTCTGTTTTAGTATTGTCATTGATTTGAAACATAACCCTGAGAACCATCTCACTGTTGTCAGCTAAGCTTCCGTTTCTTTCTTGTTCCTTAGCACTGCAGAGGAGGTAATGTGCTTCAGGCTTCATTCAGGTTTCAGTTAGCTGAAACACTGGGGTTCCAGAGCAGTGTGCATAAATGCCCCCTCTTATACCCTCTTATACTGTACTTTCTGACAACTCAAGAGGTCTAGGGATCTTTTAATGTTCTCCTGAGATGCAACTTGGGAAATAAAGGCAGAATCTGGAGAGACCTGTAGTGGAGTGGGGAAAGATGGTACATGTTCATGTGTAAGGGACAAAGTCAGGAACATACTGGTACATCTGAAAAAGGAAAAAAAAATCTTATGATCAGAGGATGGACTCAGTGAATAAGGAAAGTGATAGATTTAAAGGTCACTAGATAGGCTATTTATTTGGATTTTTTATTTGGATACAAAAAGTTCAAGTGTACTGTTCTTTTTATACCTTTGGAAGACATGAAATGCCAGTGATCTACTGTGAATTAGCAAAAACCTAGTGATCCAGGGCACACAGCTTCAGCAACCTCAGATCTCTTAACAAGGAGTCTTTATAGCCTCCTGACCGGTATGATTATAGGCTACCTATGAGCTGGCCCCTGAATATGGAGGGCAGTGGGCAGCAGACCCTGTGAGGACATGGCACCCCTATGATGGAGATGGAGAATGGATGGAGAAGGAAAGGCAAAACTGCTAGTCTCCAATTATTACTATTTTCTGCAGGACTCCTATGCCTACCAAACTGTGGCTGGCAGCTGAATGAAAAAAAAAAATCCTGTCATATTTCTTACCTTGAAGAAACTTGCTTTAGTTCTTTAAAATAAAAGCAGAATTTAAAATTTTTATTTGGTTTCTAATTTCACTACCAAACTTGTAATTACAGGGCTTAGCTAAAACAATTTGTACATTCTGAGTTCCAGGGTAGTATTATAGTAAATATACATGCAGATACTGAGTAAGCTAAAATATGACGACTCCCTGCCTAAAATGAGTACTCTGAAAATGGAAATCACTTAAGAGAAGATGCTGACTTCTGGGTACCACTAAGAATAAACTCAACCAGATTTCAAGGAGGAAGACAACTATTCTTTAAAATACCATTAGCTAAGAAAAGAGGGGAGGGGCCTCTGCATGCTAGTAAAATGTTCATTTCCTTTTCCCTGTGTGAGGCTCATATTTAACTTTTAATCAGTGAGATTATGGATTGCTTAAATCAATCTGTGGTATCCAGGGTAGTCTGGCAGGTGTTTTAGGGGAATTTAAAAACAAAAGTAAGCTCCCTTGTCTTTGGGGCAAAAACATTTTCCCCAAGGACACTAGCAAACTGAACAGGAACTGACTCTCACATAAGAAGTGCTGCACAGACAAGCTCCCTACTTCATAGATGACAACAACAGAACCACAGGCCTCAAGCTCAGTGTTCAAGAAAACATCTCCTCTCATGGGATAATGAGAAAGGGTTAATGTTTTGAATAAAAGGGTAACTTCTTCAAGTTAGAGGTCTAGAAACTTCATTTTTAAAACATCCCTAATTGTAAGTCTGTGCTAACACCCTGGTATACAATCTGTCAAAGTCACACCTGGATTTGGGGCTGCTTGAATTAATTAACAACTTTCCAATGTGTTGGTGCTAACATATGGCATTTAATTACTGCCTCCAAATCTGTAAGTGGTTCCACTTTGAATTTCAAAATTATCTTTCCATCTTCTAGTAAATCAGAAAGTGACTGTATGAAAATACCGAGTGATTCCTATTTTTAATGGTGGCTTTGATGGTTTTCACCTTCCCAAGAAAATAGTTACCATTACTTTGGCTAGCTCTAAGCTTGACAAAAAGATATAGCAGTTTCAGAGGCCTTGAGAAAAGGACAGGTCTTGAGTAGTATTTCTGGATTTTAGGTCCCTCAACACACTATAAGGTTGAATGGTTAAAACAGAAGGTGTTCTATGTTCTTTCTATAGAGCATCTTCCTTGAAATCAGAAGCATGTCAACAATCAATACTGGTTGTAGCCAATGAGAGCCAAGCACAGCAAGCACTTTCTAATTCATAGGAAGGGGACTGAAAGCTGACTGAAGGGGGAAAGCTGGATGGTACAGAAAAATATACGGTATATTGAATGGAAGAAAGTAACTGTGCTTCCACCAGTTAACGCCAGCCCTCTTATCCATAACTCCTCAGACAACCATACGATCGCTCAGTTTTCTTTCTTTTTTTTAAAGTTAAAATTTTTATTGGAGCTTCATGATATATTCAATAGTAACAAAAGCATACATTTCTATATTAAAAACAACATTTGAGGGGCTGGAGAGATGGCTTAGATATTAAGAGCACTTGCTGCTCTGCCAGAAAATGGAAATTTGCTTCCCAGTTTCCCCTCCACAAATCCCCTATCCCATTCCCCCTCCTCCCTGCTTCTATGAGGGTGCTCCCCCACCCACCACCCACTCCCACCTCACTGCCCTGGCATTCCCCTACACTGGGGCATCGAGTCTCCATGTGTATGTACTCTTTGGTTGGTGGTTTAGTCCTTGGGAGCTCTGGAGGATGCTGATTTAATTACAGCTTTTGAAGGGTGGTGTGTTATAGGAAGCCTTACAGGTTTAGGAAGCCCATGGTGCTGGAATTCACTTGTCCATAACTAAATGATCTTGATTAGCAGTCCTTGATAAGAAAATAGAAAATTTCAAAATCTGAGCACACAGATGATGAAGACAGCACCTCTTTAGCTGTGATGAGTCCTTTGTGCTGTACATGAATGTCAGCAAGCTCAATACAAGTGCAATTACAGCTCGGCATACTTCTTTCACTGTTAGCAGCAGTCAGAGTCTGAACCAAGGGCATCTCCATGTTCTTTATGCTTCTGAAGCTAGGCTTACCTGTCAGAAATGCCATGAGGCATCAGAAAAGGCTGCAACACTTATGCGTTAGAAAAGTGTGCATTTCTTCTGATTCCTAAGTTAGTCCAAAGGGAACTGTAAGCTGTTCATATCTATGCAAGACAAAGTTCCATTTGAACTCCCATGACAGAGTTCTTGAAATATAATTGTAAGTCTGCTTTCATGTTTTTGACTTTTCTAATCAAAAATTTAGAAAATAAAGGCAAAAGGAGAGCTCACCCTATGAGCAGGTTTGTGGGTTCTCAGTCTGAGTATAGGCCTATACTGTATGTGGACAGTACAGTGTGACAGGCCAGGGCCATTTAGAAGGCAACAAAATGTTTCAGTTTGTGAACCATGCTGCTAATTTACCATTAGCATAACACAGCAAACAGTATTTCTAGTGTGTTAGGTATTACGCTAAGCTCTTCTTCGTGGTGGTCTGTTTGATAAATGTCTCCCATAGGCTCATGCATCTGAACACTTGGCACTTTTGGAGAAGGTTATGGAACTTTTCGGACATGAGCCTTACTGGAGGAAGTATGTTACTAGAGGTGAGCTCTGAAGAGTTTCTGCAGCTTCATCTCACTTCAGGTCACTGTTTCCTATGTGTGCTGGAGGTCTTTAGATGTGATCTCTTAGCTTCCTGCTCTGGTCTCACACCACCATGCATCCCCTGAAACTATAAGCCCAAATAAACCCTTTCATCCTTAAGTTGCCTTTAGTTATGATATTTTTTTTTTCAGAGCAACAGAAAAGTAAGCAACATAGAAATTGGTACCAGAGAGTAGGGTTGTTTTTGAGAGGAACCTGGGCATGTTGCTTTTTGGAGTGATGTGGAAGACTTTCAAAGTTCGGACTAGAAAAGTAGTTAAATGTTGTATGTTCTAATGGGACTGTGAAGCCAAATGCTGAGACAAGTAAAGACCTGGCTCAAGAGGCTTCACAGGCAAATAAGGACTTTATTAGCAACACAGCTACAGACCGTTTCTGTGATATTTTGGCAAAGAATCTGGCTGCTTTCTGCCTATCTCCTGAGAATTTATGTGAGGCTAAATTAAAAAGAAATGAACTGCTAGGTGTTTAATCCCAGCATTTAGAAGGCAGATGTATCTCTGTGAGTTGGAAGCCAGCCTGGTCTATGTAGTGAATTTCAGAACAACCAGGAGTGGACAGAGAGACTCTGTCTCCACACAGACAGACAGACAGACAAACAAACAAACAAACAAATGCATGCCTAATTTCTTTGGTAGAAAAAATGTCAAATCAGTACAATGTTGAATCTTTGGCATGGCAACTACTAATAACTCTTATGTAGGCCTACAATGAAAAAAGAGCAAATGGGGTAGAAAGAAAGAAAAAAATGTATAGCTTGGATAGAAACAGAACACTAGGAAGCTGCATGTTTCAGCTAAGGCATGTGCTAAAAGAAAGATTGTGATTGTTACAGAGAATAAGGCCATGAAAGAGAGGCCTCCTGCTCTGCACTGGAACACTAAGGATGATCTCAGGAAAGACTCCACCCTGCTAAGATTCCAGCTTGGGAAAGGAGAAAGCCCAAGGGTTGCTTGCCCATAGGCAGCAATTGCTTCAACACAGAAAAGATCCTGATAATGCAGTAAGATGGGACAAAGGTCTGTCTGGCAGTTACCTTGGCAGTTAATCCTGATAGTCCTGGCTTTGAAGGCATGAAAGATTTAGGAGGGAGGGGGTCATGCATTCTTTCTCCATAGTTTTAGAGAGCAACTGAGGCCAGGTAACATGTGGAGTCTGTGAGAAGGCCATGAGAGGCCATTGCATGAAGGGAAGTCTGGTTGTAATGAAGACTAAAAGATGTTGGGGATGTCAGAGCCACGAGACATCTCCCAAGCAGAGGTGAATATAAGGGGAAGAATCATTTCACAAAGAGATGTATGTTACAGCCAGCAAGGCTGGAAGGCTTGGACACCTAAGCCATTTCAACCTAAAGCCCGTAGGTACTGTACACGGAGCTGTAGCAGCTGGTATTTTCCCTGATGTGTTTTAGTCTTGCTTTGATCTAGTATTTCCTTACTATGTTCCCCCTCCTCCCTTTTGGAATTTTCTTTGTTTATGTTGGAAGTATGTAATTTACTTTTTGGTTTTACAGGGTGGTCACAGTTAAGTGATCGCCTTCAAAACAGATTTTGAACTTCTGAGTAAGGTTGAAACTTGAAGAGCTACAAGGACTTGTGAATTTGGACTAAATACATTTTATATCATGCGATGGCCATGAACCTTTGAGGGCCAGGGAACTGAATGTGGTGATGTGAGTACAAAAAGCCCCTGTAGGCTCATTCATTTGATTATTTGGTACATGTTGAAGCCTGCTTATCTACTGCCCTGTACAATTCCCTCAAAAGGGGCATTTAAAGATGCTTTTTATTGTAGTAATAAGGACACGCAAATCATCCTTGGCTTTTGAGATCATGAAAAATTTGGAGCAAATAGTTTGGTCTGCCGTAGTTTTAGCCTTAAACCAAATACTGCGTCCAGAGCTGACACTGGAGAAGAAAAGCAGTGCAACGCTGAGAACTCTTGGCAGAAAAGGGTTTGTCTATTTGGTTATATACACCAACGGTAGACAATACAAAGAAGAAAATAGACTATATTTCAATACTTGGACATTTCAGGTCCTATGTGTTCACCTCAAATATATGATTTGTATGTTTATAAATACAACCAAAAGCTAAAAAAATAAGACAGACCCCTTTCCAACAGACTTTCATTCCATGACTTTTGCTCTGATATAATTCAGAGAAGTTTGGAGCCAAAGGATAGGTAGAACATCTCTTTGGTGGTTCTAAGTTCCATGAAGACATAAACTGACAGGATTTGTCCATGACTCATCTGTTTTCTACTAAAGGTAGAAGCGTATATGGGAATGTCTGGGGCAGAGGAAGGTATGCTCAGCAAAGAATGCTACACAGCCTAGGCATGCCTCTGGGAGGTAATAATGAATACTCTAATAAGTGTTCTGTCATCTGGGCTGTGGTGGTGCAAGCCTCTAATCCCAGGACTTGGGAGGCAGAGGCTGACAGATCTCTGAGTTTGGTCTATAGAGCCAGCTTGGTCTATAGAGCAAGTTCCAGGACAGCCATCATTTACAAAGACTGTGTCAATCATCTTATTCTGAGACTCAAGAAGAAACAAAAAGCCAAGCCTTAAGGTAGTTATCACTATTCCTATTTTATGAATGAGCAGATGCAAATTTCCATGTTTAAGGACTATAATTAGGTATCAAGTCATTAAAATGATTGTCAGGGTCATAGTCTTTTCTTTTTCAGATTTACTGTTGTAATGGCATCCCCTAGACATCTCTTTCTTGGTACACAGTAAATAATAAATGAGTAACGAAGGAAGGAAGGAAGGACAGATGGACTGACTGACTGAGTTTGATCATGGTCTCACAAAAAGTAGTGGTAGACTTTTGGAAGTTTCTTGTGATAACACCACTGTTTACAGTAAAACAGTACAGGGAAGAAGGCTTGGCAGTTACGGGAAGTAAGGAAGTAGGAGAAAAGCAACAGCATCTGCTCAGAAAGAGGAGAAGTGACAGAGAATAAACCCTGCTCTGACAAACCAGTACTGGCAGCCCTTGTGACACCTTGGGCATTTTCTTTCAAACTTTTCAGTCTGTGAAGAAGCCAGAGAATGGGATGCACTGCAATTAGCAATAAAATACCTCGTGGAGAGACTTAGAGCCCAATCATAATTTACATTTGCAGATATATAGATCTCTAAGTGCATGGCTTCTGCCCTGATTACTAATTAATGAGGTGCAAAGCTGCCTGCTGGAAGGAAACAGGGTTGATTATGTCAGTCTTGGGGGACAGAGGAGCTCCGTGGTCCAGAAAGGTAGATGGTTCTTCTGAATTTACATTTTAGAAAAATTAAAAGAACAAAACCGGGACAGGAGGCTTGTAGAGATGGGAGCAAAAACTTGATAAAAAATATGGACTATCAACTCTAAGTGCCTTGAAGAGGCAATCTCAATTTTATTATAGATCTCAAATACACATTTTTCTGCAACTGTATGTTCATTTAATCACCAGACTTAATTCTGAATGGATTCCGATGCAAATGTACTGGTATAGTTTAGAGAAGAATATAATAAGACAAAGAGGAGCAATGAGAAACAAAAAGTGGTAGCCTGTTCTTCATGGGCTACTTACTTTCCACTCATGTTCTTCCTACCCATCAGGCATTTCCTGTGTTGTACCAGGAGTAGACCAGTATTAGCCAGATCCCACAAGGCCATCACATAGGACAAGCCCTAAGTAGAAGGCCATAGAAAACCATTCCTTGTCACCATATATGCTAAGTTACCAGAGCTGTCCACCTCCAGAGGGAAACAACAGCTAGGGCTGGCTCCCCCTCCCCCACCTGAAGTAATCTAAAGGAGCAGGCACTATTCAATCAGACAGTTGGTCGCCACCTACCGTTTGACTTTTCACTATCTGCAGGTTTCATCTGAATGGGATGATGCATCTAAAAATATAAAAGTGAGAAAGTAAAGGCAGATTGAACAACTGTAAAACCAGTTTCAGAAATGTGATACTATTCAAGTACTGCTATAATTACAAGGATACATCATTAATAACATGGCCTTTAAGGGGTGATATTACCTTAGTTTGTTTCCTGAGTTTTATATTCAGGAACCTAACCTTCAAGCCAGGGTACAGTGGAATAGCACTTAAGAGCTTGAGCCTTGGAATCTGAAACCTGGCTTTGCCGTTAAATTTAACCTCCACCTTTATATTCTAGGTAACTCTAGCTCTGAAATCTGTTACAGCTATGTAGCCTGGGCTAGTGTGAGCTCTCTAGTGTAGTCTCCTCACCTGCAATGGTATTAGGTAACACCTGCAGAGCAGGGCCATGAGGGTTAAGTGAGAGCACACATGTAAACTGCTTAATGCATGAGCAGAGCCAAAGATGCGCTGAGGAAGTTAGAATTATGGCTGTGCTACTTAAATGATAACATTTCTGTTGTCTGCTACCTACTCTGTTTGCTTTTTGGGTTTATCTCAGGTCTCAACAGAAATGATTCAAGGCTCTTCAAATGGCTTGATTTAGGTACCACTAAATAATACAGAGCCACTGGGATACAGGAGGGAAAGGCAAGAGCAAGGGAGGGAGAGAGGCACGAGCCTTATGATTATAGTTAGCACATATGCAGGAATACAGAGACAAATGAGGCTGAGATCCGAACCATGGCAGACCTCGATGCTCCATGGTTCGTTATACAAAGGTAATAACACCACTGTGTATGACCCAGAGTTTACTCTAATCATGGAATGCTCCCACTATTTCCAATTAAACTAAATTCCTCAAAGTATTTCCAAAGGTCCTCTTATTTGATATTTCATCTTACCCCAAGGAATAAAGAAGCCACAGGATGGATGGAATCACTGGCTGTGCAAATGCTTTTATTATAATGGGTCTGCTCTTTGTGAACTTTAAATTTCCCCAGTGGACTTCCATTACTTGCAAGCCACAGCTCTGGGTTTTATCTAATTTAAATGAAAGGGAATGGTACTTAGTTATGGCACTTGTGTGATGGGACATTATTATCAGGTAGTCTGTGTGCACCAAATGCCCACCAGTGTCTTTAGAATACCAGGGAAAGAAGACAGTGAGAAAGAAATGCCAAGGGATAAGTCCCTAAGTAATTTCAAGCTGCCTGTGTGCCTCCACAGGCAGGAAGTTCTTATCCATAGAGTATGGCCTTGAGGCTAGCATCCGTACTCCATGTATTCATATATTTAATTTGTAGAGCAGACACTACTTGAGGATATAATGTTAGGAGTCCTAAACAGTCCTTACAAAACACCACAGAAGAAAACCGGAAAGTTCTGATGTGGCCACGGAATAGGGAGAGAACAAGTTTTAAGGAAGATCAGCAGTGTCTCTGAGTAGGTTACTCTTTGCTTCCATTTGTTCACCCATTTAGCAAGCATGGTCTTCTTGTGCCAGGCTCCAGGCTATGGCCATCTAGCTAGCAAAGGCTATGACAGAAAATTTCCCCTCAGGTGCTATATGGCTAGCAAACACTGGTGCAGTTAGCAGAGCAACATGCCAAGTGCTGGAGGAGAGGAAACACACAGTTAAGAAGGAGAAAGTTTCCTAGCAAGCATGGTATCTAGTTCCAGTTCTTAGACTTGCTAGCAGAAAAGAGAAGATGGCTTGTCAAACCTATGGACGTCCCAGCAAAGACACAATGGTAAAAGTGAAGCTGTATAATGACACTGCTGAGGTGGCCAAGAACCTGAGACATGATAGGCCAGGGACCCATGGGCAAACCAACTACTACTGTTCTGCTAAAGGACCATAGCAATAAAATGACTCCTAATGACATTCTACTACACTCATAGATCAGTGCTTTGCCAAGCCATCATCAGAGAAATGTCTTCCTGCAGTAGTAGGGAACAAAGATAGAGAACCACAGCCCTACGATTTGCAGACAGTGAGAGACACTGAACTACTCAGTTCTAAATGGGATAGCCCCATCAAATCCCTCCTCTCAGAGCTCATGGGACTATTAGAATAGGGGGCAGAAAGAATGTAAGAGCCAGAGGGGATGAAGGACACCAAGGAAGAAGGCCTTTTAAACACAGCAAAACCAACACACAGGAACTCACAGAGACTGGCAGCATGTACAGGGCCTGCTCTGGTCTGCACCACATGTGGTCCCAGTGCTGAGAGAAGTGGAGACCAGCTCCCATCCCTAACCCAGAAGCTATCTCCAATTGATAACAAATGCAATGAGAAATTTGTTTTCTCCAATGGAATCTCAATGGGTATGCAAGCCAAACAACTCTTCTCCTGATTTTATTGAAAATAAAAGATTTTTTCCCCTCATACAATATATCCTGATTATGGCTTCCCATCCCTCTGTTCCTTCTTGTTCCTCCCCTGCCATTTGGCTCTACTCCCTTTCTGTCTCATTAGGAAACAAACAGGCTCCTAAGAAACAATAAAAAAAAAAAAGTATAATAAGATAAAAGCAAAAATTAACACATCGGAATTGGACAAAACCAACAAAAAGAAAAGAGCCCAAGAGAAGGGACAGGAATCAGAGACCTACTCATTCGCACATTCTGGAATCCTATAAAAACACTAAACTGGAAGCCATAATATATATGCAAAGGACCTATAGGGTACAAAGATAAGAAATATATAAATAAATTAAAATTTAAAAATAAAATTTAATTAAAAAAGAAAAAAAGAAAAGCCCTGAGATAACATTTTGAAAGAAGGAACCTCCAAAGCTGCTTTTGAGTTTGTTTTCTGTTGGCACCTACTGATGGGCATACAACCTATCCCTAAGAGTAGCTCGAGGGACCTGGATAGGGTAGGTTAGGGATGGGAACAGGAGGAATCAGATGAGGGGAGGATGAAGGGAAAGAGTACTGGGAAAGACAACCGTTATTAGGAGACATTTCTGGGATGATCTTACCTAGGGTATTGGAAATTTACAAGGTAATGATCAAACCTAGGGTAATGGAAATTTACAAGAAAATTTACGAGGGTGACTCTAGCTAAGACTTCTACTAATGGGGGACACTGAGTCTGAACAGGCCATCTTCTGTAACAGGCGAGACTGGGACACCAACCCAGCCTCAAAACCTCTGACCACCCTGTTTTGCCTACAAGATGTGCTGAGGTAAAGATGGTGCAGTATTGAGGAAATGGCCAACCAATGACTAGTTCAGCTTGAGACCCATGCCATGAGAGAGTCCATCCTTGACGCTGCCCAGATGGCCAGGGACCAGAGGCTGGATAGACTCCAGAGACCTAGGATAGAACCAAACATGACTAGCAAAAAGAAAAACAAACAAAAAAAGTCAATGAAATGATTCCTAATGATATTCTGCTATACTCATAGATTGGTGCTTAACTCAATTGCCATCAGAGAGGCTTCACCCAGCAACTGATGGAACAGATGCAGAATCCCACAGCCAAATATCGTAGGATTGTAGAAGCCAGAGGGATCAAGGACACCACAAGAAACCTACAGAACCAACTAACCTAGGCCCACAGGGGCTCACAGAGACCGAACTGCTAACCAGGGAGCATTTGTGGGACTGAGCTAGGCCTTTCACACATGTTGCAGCTGTGTATCTTGGTCTTAGTGTGGGACTCCTAATAGTGGGAGCAAAGGCTGTTTCTTGGTCACCTGCTTTGGGACACTTTCCTCCTACTGGGTTATCTCTTCTAGCCTTAATAGGAGTATGCATCTAGTCTTACTGCAACTTGAAATGCCAGGGCTGCTTGACATCCATGGGAGGCCTGCCCTTTTCTGAAGAGAAATGGAGGAGTAGATGTGGGGCAGGGGGTGGGAGTGGGGTGGGTGAAGGGTTGGGAAAGGGTAGGTGGGGGAAGGGACTGGAAGGAGAGGAGAGAGGGCAAACTGTGATTGGTATGTAAAAAAAAAAAATAAATAAAAAAGAGTAGTTTGTTTCCCCAGTGAGATTCCCTGGGAGGGAGGAAACTAAATTTCATTTGTAAGTGGTTCTCTATTGGAGACTACTCTTGGCTTAGGAGTGGAGGATTGATAGTCCACTACTTCTTTCATCTCTATGGCCCCATCTGGTGCAGAGCCATACAGACCCATGCAGGTGCATGCTGCTCCAATGTGCATCTACCATGTTGATTTAGAGGCCTTATTTTCTTGGTGTCTACATTCCCTTTGGCTTTTACAGTCTTTCTGTCTCCTCTTATTTGATGGATACATCCCATTTAAGGTTGAGTGTTCCAAGGTCTCTCACTCTCTGCATACTGTCTGACTATAGAACTCTGTGTTTGTTCTCATCTGCTGCAAGAGGAAGCTTCCCTGATGATGGCTGAGCAAGGCACTGATCTGTGAGTACAGAATGCCATTGGGATCCATCAGGAGCCATTTTATTGCTAGTGGGCTTTGTTTTGTTATGTTTTTGATTTTTTTGTTTTGTTTTTTCCTTAGCACCACTGTTTGAGATACAAACCACACGTAAAGGCAGGACCCATCATCAGCAGTAGATGATCAACCCAAAAGTCAATGGCACCTTTGAAGTTCTTTGCTTCATAATTTTTTTTTTCAACTTTACAGGTCATTTGTGTACATATTATGGCTTCTGGTTTTGTGTTTTTATGGGATTCTTGTGTCTGCTAATGTGTGCCTCTCTGATTCTATATGTGTTTCTTGTGATTTTTCTTTGCCTGCCTGTCTTTCTTCCTCGTCTTATTTCATTTTTTGCCTTATTTTATTATTATCACTTAACTGCCTGTCCCCCACCCCCCAGGGAAAGGGAAAGGTGGTAGATGGACGGAAGGTGAGGTAGGGAGCAACTTGAGGAACTGGAAACCATAGCCAGAATATGTTGTATGGAGAAAAAGTTTATATAGTCAATACAATAAATAAAAAGAGTGAATATAGTTCCTTTCCAAAAGGAGTTTATCATGACAGCCAAAAGGGCAGTGTAAGGCTGTGAGGGTGGTAAATTGATGGTTTGTCAAGTATACTGTGGGGATACAAGATTTAAGCAGTAAAGGTAACCAGGCAGAAGTTTGAGTTTAGAGAAAAAAAGTCAGTTTTGGTGATACCATTGAGGATGGATCACATAAAAGACATAGGAGTCAGGATAGCAGCTAGTAAACAGCCCCAGTAACACTATGAAGTTATATAATCCAGTGGTAACCCACTCTTTTGGGGACGAGGGAGAAGAACTCCAGACTCAGACAGCCATCCAGATCAAAGAGCCAGTGCTCAATTAGGGAAAATGAGAGGAAACCATGTCAGAGGAATGAATGCCAGCCTAAATATGGTAAATTTGATGAGACTATGGCTAGCAAGACATTGGAACTTCAGGGCTCAAGCAAGGAGCTAGAAGGGCAGGGAGCCATGACAGGGAGTTCCAGGGATAAGGAAGTTGGCTGGAGAGATGTGTCAGTGCCTAAGAGCACCGACTGTTCTTGTAGAAGACCTGAATTCAGTTCACAGCACCTACATGGTGGCTTACAACTGCTTGTAACTCTGGTTCTAGGAGAACTTTCTATCCTTTGGGGTGTTACATGCAGGTACAACACTCATACATATACAATAAAAGTAAAGACATTTTTTATTTAGGGATTTTTATTCAAGGCAGTATCTGTGGATAGTGGCCAAATGCAGGTTATAGGAAACAGAAGCAAGTGACAGGGAAGACAACAGTACATGTGATAAATGAAGACCGCTGCTTCTCGTAGTTGCAAAGGGATAAATATACAAATCTTGATACATACAAACAATGGAAGATGACACATTTTCCTTTCAAGATAATAAAGAATTATATGGATTAATACATTGCAAAGTCATATGAGAGTCACAGTTTAAAGATACAAGAGATGGAAGTGTATACATATATGGAAATGTAAAAATGAAATGAATGCAGTTCTTGCCTCAGAAAGCCTATTGTTCATCATCGTGACTGATATACACATTCTATAAAAAGGAGTGCCAATCTCCAGCAAAGGAGCAGATGCTGTGAGTGTCAGGCCTGAGAGCTACAGCCATCTAGCCTTATGTGTGACGTATGCAACACACACACCCTAGAGGAGAGATCTGGGAGCCACAGGAGCATCTTTCTCCTCTAAAGCTGCTCTCAGTTGCACTTTTAAAGGAAATGAGGGTCTTCACTAAAGACACACAGCTGCTTAATGACAGAGTTGGGATCACAAGTCTAATCTCCCTGCTTTTAATCCAGTGATATTCCCCAGACCACACTGCCTCTCCACAAAATGTCTAACCTGGGACTTGGACATATGGGCTTTTAATTAAGAACTCCAGGCTTCACTCACCAGAGTCTGGCAAACACTCATACACAGGCGCCCACAACACACCCTTAGGTGAAAGTACTCTTCCTTTTCTAAACTCCAACACTGGGTCTCTGTAGCTTTATGACTAGTACTACAGTAATTCTTCATTCTTCATCTTCCTGCAGCTGGTCAGCATCTCACCTAACAACATCAAGAAGTGATGACAGCCATAGCAAAGCAGCTACTGCTACTAGAGGCTTGTACACTGTTTTATTCTTTATTGGGCCCACGGGGTAAAATCCAGTTCACAGAAATCTGGGCTGTCAGGGTCTGGAAAACTCTTGATTGGGTGTTCTACGAAGATAATTTAGATAATGTGTGTAAAGCACTGCAACTTTTGAGAAAGGTGTTCAATCAGTACTGCATTAAGAATGGCTCATTTTCATACATTCTGTTAGATGAAGGAAATGAAGGGTCTGTCATGATGGACAATGTAGAGGATACGGAGACAGATCCATCAACAGTTTTCTAGAGTACAGTATGTGCTTAACTAAGACAATACCAGAACTCAGAAATGTCCAATACAGACTAAGGAAGGACAAAGTGAATACGGTGTCTCAACACTGCTTCCTGAATACATTCTTGCTGAGACTATGATACAAGGCTTGTGAGTTTAAAGTCTGCCTGGGATACAGACTGGGTACAGAGCTAACGTGAGCAACTTTGTAAAAACCATGTCTTAGAAATCGAAGATGACTAGTGATACAGATTAGTAGTAGAGCACCTAAGCAGCATGAGGCCCATGCATTATTGCCTAGAACTATAAAAAGCTGTAGGGATGGCATCTCAAGGAAGAGAACTCATACTTAAAAGCACAAAGCAAGTGAAAACAAATGCATCATTATTACAGAATGATGCTATGACATTCTAACCAAAGCATGTTATTACAGAATGAGTATTATAGACTTTTTGACCAAAGCAACAGGAGTTCTTAAGAAAGCAGAACACTCACTATGAACAAAGTAGCTGAAGTCTAGTAAGACTAAAAAGGGATGATTACATTCATGAATACATTTCAAAGAAGCAAATGATCTGACTGTTCAACCATGAACTAAACTGTCCTCATCACCAGAACTGGCAGCTACAAGTCATCCTCAGCACCTTTCTTAAGAGCTGAAGATGAAACCAGTGTTGTCGGCATGGCTGCTTCCTAATACCTTCCAACATGATTGGGGAACCTTATCTGCTGCCTAGGCTGGAGTGGCCCAAGGATAGATTTCCATGTTGTGTGCTGCACCTGGAATTTCTAACTAATGGCAATGGAGCAGAAAAGGCTCAGAGAACTTGCTAGTCTCCATTTCAGTGTCTAATGTCTCAGAAGTTGTTAAGAGAATTCCAGAGTCTGAACTGCATCCAGTTCTGGGTGGCAAGTGAGCACACAGATTGTCAAGATTTTGTTTTTTTGTTTTGGCAAGGAGTTTGTCTTCACAATCATATAGAACTGGCCATGTCTGAGAAACATACTCAGTGATCTGTCTACTCTGTCGCAATCTGCCTGAATTTCTGACGAATCTAGGAAGTTTTATAAGCACCAGCCTCTGGCATGTAGAGGGGAGTTTTTCTGAGTTGTGATGAAACAAGGATAACCAGTCCATGACTTACGTTTGACTCAGTTGTCCTGGGAGCAAACAGAAACCCACATGCTCCTTCTCTCTGTGGAGAGTGCATTTTCATGGGGAAAGTGGTAAGTGCCAGCTTTACACACAGACACTGCTCGCAGGACTGCAGTGGACCTAACATCCTCACACACAGACACTGCTCGCAGGACTGCAGTGGACCTAACATCCTCACACACAGACACTGCTCGCAGGACTGCAGTGGACCTAACATCCTCACACACAGACACTGCTCGCAGGACTGCAGTGGACCTAACATCCAACATACTTTAGGATGGCATTTCTATGAACAAAGTTTTCTGGATTTGTATTACTGTAGATTTTTTGACTGATAGGAATCTCCTTTTCATTCATTATGGAATAACAACACTTTGCCCACAGTTACACATCAAGTTGCTGGCTAGTTTCTCGGTCTCTATTTAACTTTACCTGTTTTGAATCAAATGGAACATAATGAAAAGAGAAAATTTAATAACTCTCTCCCTCTTTTCTTCACTGGCGTTTAGATAGTTCAAGTGTGGTCATTATGTAAGGGCTACTTCATTTCATTTACACCAACTACTGGCATCACATATATAGTCAAAGCAGAACAACCCAGAGCACTAGATCTTACTTTAGCACACCAAGCAATGGTTATACGGAGCTGCTTAACTTCAAGTAAGAACAAATTTATGTGTCACCATCTTTTCTACCCTAAAGCTATGACTCTGACTATCCACCACATACAACTGTTCTCTGTGATGTTGATTTTTGGATACACCCTAACTGGTGCTGCACTACACAGGATTCCTGCATAAAGCCTCTCCACTTTGACCCCTCCTGTTAATGGGTAAGTACAAGGGGTTCATCTTCCTCATTTTCCTTCATATGCACACAGAGGCCTAGAACTGATTTGACTACTACTGGTGCCAAGAATGAAAATTCCCTGATTGGGACAGATATGGTCCACCCCTGAAAGTGTTTTAGGTTCATCTCAGAAGCCAGCCAGCTGTGGGTGACAAAAATGAAA
Source organism: Arvicanthis niloticus (assembly GCF_011762505.2). NCBI lineage: Eukaryota > Metazoa > Chordata > Mammalia > Rodentia > Muridae > Arvicanthis > Arvicanthis niloticus. Next base: position 60,249,510 of record NC_047665.1, on the reverse strand, counting down.
ATGAGTATAGGCCTTTAGAACAAAGCCATTATTGAAGGTCTGTGAGGGTAACAGAGCACTGCAGCTAGCTAGCAGCAGCTGTCACCGCCTCTATAGAACCAAACATCATGTCACAGTGACAGGCCCGAGGCTGGGCCACAGCATCAGCAATCACTGACCAGTGTTTAGAAAGCCCATTGTAGAGGAGCCTAGACTGATTATCTCAACCTCTATGCTCAGCCCAGTGTGCCTATAAGGAGGGCTATGAGTTATCACCTATCACTAAGGGAAGTCAGGGGACAACATAGCTTGGATGAGTTCTTACACAGACCAGAGACATGTGCAACTTGTTCAACCTGTCCATCACCAACTGATGAGGTAATCACCTCTCCTACAAGATTTAAAAAAATGCCACTGTAAAGCTGAAATAGGTTTTAGAAAGTCACCATTATACATCTCATTATTAAAACTATCACAATAGCTTTATAAAGACCAGCTATGCTGGCATATATTATAAGCTTACTGTAATAAAAATTTTGAAGGTAAAGAAGAGGGGAGTGAAACAGGCAAATCAATGAAAGAGCTCCATGCCAAAGGGGAGAACCAAAGGGTTCCAGTTTGTAAAAATGAAACAAAAAACAAAAACAAAAACAAAACACTAGCATGTTTATTTCATTCCAGGACAACACAAAAAATGATTAAGAGTATTTGGCATCTGGTTTGCATAATAACTATGAATCAAATGCAACTATACTATAATGTCAAAGTTTTTATAAAAGCGACTTTGTGAATGATAAGTTCTGAGCGAGTTGCCACCAACTGTAGGTAGGCGATTCCTTGACATGGAGGACTAAATGTATTGCCATGGGTTCTTTTTCTTAGAGCAGGGCAGTGCACAGTTATATAGCTTTGCTACTTTATGTACTTCCATCCTTCTAGTTACTGTGACATCACGCTCTGCATTAGGAGATAGGGAAGCAACAAGGGTGGCTCTGGGACCATCGACCTATCAGTACTGAGCAAGAACCTCTGCATTTACTTTCCTTTCCATCGTAAACCAGCTAGGATGTGGTCACAAGAATGACTGCTAAGCAGGAACACATGACAAAAATAATTTCTCAGATCAGTTAAAATCAACTTTAATCAATATCTATAGATTATGAAAACAGTGGAAATCATCCTTTCACTTAATTTTCCAGGCATGTATTACAGGCTTTTTGTAAGTTAGTCAGTTATTTCTCACAATGGCCCTGTTAAGTTGATATTTAGAAGAATAAAGAGGGCAGGGCAAAATACTCTGGCATAGTCACACAGCCAATAAGCAGGAGACACAATGTTCACTCATGTCTGTCTGTGGCAAGAGCATAAGCCCACAGCACCTAATCCATACATATGTGGTTTTATGTACCTATATAAAATCTAGACAATACAAATAAAACATATTAAAATGTCTTTCTGAGATTGCCTTAATTCACTTAATATGATTATCTCTAGTTGAAATCTTTAAAATCAATCAGTGTACGGACAACTTACCAATACATAAGCCATTATTCACATCCTAAGGCTATGTTAACTACTTAGGTTATTTGTTAACTACTTAGGTATTCCAAGTATTTCTTTATGAATGCTGAAGAAAGCTGTTACCTTCTGCAAACACATTTGTGGGAGAAGCAGAGTGCAGACTCATCTACATCCGGCCACATGGCCATTCCTCATTGCTCTACTGGAGCATTATGACCGAGTTACCATAGTGGGTACATGGGGAATTTTCAATCATTATTTGCTGGCATACTTTTATATATGTGCTCTAAACCAGGAAAAATTATGAGATTTGAATGGGATAGTAACAAGAACTATGACATATAATTTTCTTCCCATGGCAAATCACAACTGGAGAAAAACTCAGTGAAAAAAAATTATGATTTCTTTCTCAGAGTCACTGAGCTATGTAGTGTCCAATAAAGTTATTATGATCATTTTTATATAGAATTTGCCCTGAGGAGTTTCATAAGGGTTCATTTAAAAGCTAAAAAAATGCACTATAAAAAATGGCCTTTTCTGGTCCTTGGGAAGCAATGTTCACTCCCAGCTTTTTGATACACAATAATAATACAGTGACAGAAAACATAGAGAACTCAGAATTCTGTATCTGTTTTTGGCTTAGTGGGCTCCAACTCTGCCTTTTCAAGTCACAATGACATGACCTATTTATATTTCTGCTAGAATAATGCAGTGCAGTAAAGGGGATAAAACAAGCAGTATGACTATTTAGTCCTGGCAAAATATAAAATAAAATATGGCAAGAAAATTAGATTACTCTGGGTAGAATTCTATGAGGAAATTTGGAGTCTGTTATGGTGATTAAGTCATCATTTCTGACAGATTACTCTAATCGGCTGTCAAATAACATTTCCAACCCCATCTGTAACTTGGCACCCTAGTTATTCAGCCCATGTTACCTTCTGCGTATAAAACACACACCAAACAAGAGAGCTACAGACTAGCATTTATTATACTTATTAGCTGTGATTAGATTCTGTTTTCATACTAAATAAAAACACAAGCTTCCACTTTTCTTTACTTATTCCTAAAATAAGAAGAAAAATGAATAGTTTTAAAATAGAAAGCATAGGCCATAAAATAAAAAACTTTTCAGAAATAGTGCTATTTAAGATGGGTAATCTTTTTTCTTCTTTTTTTCTTTCCTCTTTTCCTCTCTCCCTCCCGTAAACCCGCCCCCCCCCTCATTCAAGTTTCTCTGTGTAGTCCTGACTGCCTTGGGACTCATTCTATAGACCAGCCTGGCCTTGAACTGAGAGATCTGTCTGACTTTGCCTCCCATATCAAAAGCGTGCATCACTAAGCCAGGCTTTTTTAGCAGATTAGTGATAAAGGCAAACCCATGTCACTTTTAAAAAACTGGTTTATTTTATTTCTCTATATGAATGAGTATTTGCCTGCATTCATGTATGTGTACCACATCCATGCCTGGTGCCCTCAGAGAACAAAGAGGGCACACATTTCCTGGAACTGGAGCTATAGATAATTGTGAATTGCGATGTGGGTATTAGGAACCAAACCTGGGTTTTCTGCAAGAGCAGCAAGTGCTCTTACCACGGAGCCATCTCTATAACCCTTAAGCCATTTTTAAACCTGGTGATTTCCTTGGCAAAAGGCACTGCTATTACTGTGCTTAACACTTACTGAGTGCACATTTCTTGGGTAACATTTCAGTCCTTTCCAATTTTCCACTGCATCTTTGTGATATAAATATCTGGTCTAGACAACTGTACTACTAATTACAAGCAAAACTTACTAAGACTGTACTTTGTTTTCTTAAGATATACATATATTGGGGCTGGAAAGATGGCTCAGTGGTTAAGAGCACTGACTGCTCTTCCAAAGAGCCTGAGTTCAATTCCCAGAAACCACATGGTGGCTCACAACCATCTGTAATGGGATCTGATGCCCTCTTCTGGTGTGTCTGAAGACAGCTACAGTGTATTCATATATATTAAATAAATAAATCTTTAAAAAATTTATATGCATACAGACAAAAACAAAACAATCCCCCTACAAAAATAAAGTTAAAGTTATGAAGCAATTTGAAAATAGGAATGAATGTGTGAATTCAACATGAGAAAACCTTTAAGAACTACAGTGTTGCTGAGACTAAAGACACAACAGCTATAATTAGAGCAAAAGACCACAAAAACACTGTGTGACAGCTTCAAGATCAAAATCATTGCTGATTAATGAGCCAAAAATCAAGAGAAAGGAAATAATGTGTCATTTCTTATCATTATGTGGGAAATACATGAGTAACCTTTCTCACTATTTCTTCTTGTTGAACTGTCTTCCAAAGTCAGCAATGATGTGACAACACTCATTCTTCCAGATATTAACCAGATGCTAAGTTAGATGATGTTTAGTGCAGCAGCAGCAGCAGCAGCAGCAGCAGCAGCACACACAGAAACAGTAATGCCTTACGTGTCCATTAATGAGTAGCTCAATGATCTGGTAGCTTGTGTGCACTTCTATGAAATGCTATTTAGTATAATCTTGTACTTTAAGAGAAATGAATCTAGTTTTTAAAATAAATTATCCTTTTGATATTAGTCTCTACCCATAATTATCATAGTGGCTTTGGGCTCTGACCCTAGATTTAGTTGTTTTCAAGTCTCTAGAGTTGGGGAGAACAGAGGCCTGCACACAGGCAAGAGGTCATACTGCAGTCTTATGAAGATGCCCATTTGGCATCCTTCACCCCTCTGCCTGCTTGTCCTCTTTGTGTAGCTGCTGGAGAGTCTCCTCACCTGGGTCATCTCAACATTTTTACTGGTGTTTCCATGCCTTAGTAATGATTTCTTAAATTACTTCCCAGAGAAATCTTTACTCAGACTTTTAAAGACACATCTTTGCTTCATCTTCACAGGAAAAAGTTTTGGAAATAGCTATCTGTCCAACTAGACTTGTGTTTTAGTGGCCAGAGGAATCCTAGGTACTGGACTGAGACCACTGCTAGTGGAGTGCCCTCCTCTGGCACAGGAGTAACCCTCACCACAGAACACTTTCTTGGCCTTAAATGTGCTTCATTTTCTTCTCTTCGAGTTCCCAGCTCAGGCCCATGTCTACTCACTTTATCTCTTGTCTCTTCCTATTTCCACAGCCATTATTGTAGCCATTATTCTGCCAGTCTGAATGCTGTCTGCGTCTTCCTCAGCTCTTCTAGTTATGGCTTGCCAAAACGTTTTCTATACCACTGCCGTATGAATTCTCTTGAAGCTTAAGTCTAGAAGTTTTCCTTTGCTTAAAAACTAACAAGTATCTTCTAACTTAATTTTTAGCTCTTTGGGCTATATTTCAGGGCACTGTACACTTCAACCCAGTGTTCTCTTGCCGGGCTTGTTTCTCATTTTGTGTCTTTTATTCAAGCTGGTTAACTCTTTCTTCTTGGAACTTCTGCCATATGCTAGTTCACAAAAACGTATAGGACCCTTTTCTTATGCATATACATGGTGTTTCTTTTTCCAATATAACTGCTGTATATCTGTTCTATATAAAGCTTACACTTCAAAGATTTTTAAAAAAATTAATAGTGTGTGTGTGTGTGTGTGTGTGTGTGTGTGTGTGTGTACGTGTGTACACGTACCTGAGAGCAGGTGCCAGAGGAGGCTAGAGGCTTTCGATATGGTGGAGCTGAAGTTATGGGTGGTGTTGAGATACCTGACAGGTTTTGGGAACCAAATCCAGATCCTCTATAAGAGGACTAGGTACTCTTAAGAACTGTGCCATCTCTCCATCCCCACATTTTCTGGATTTACTCAAGTAAAATTAAACAGTCTTTATAACCTGACTCTGCACTCTAAGTCCACCATGACTCACTGGTTAGTATTTTGCACCCAACACAAAGCTTCCTTCATCTATTTCAAACAACTTCAATGCCTTATTATTACTGATGCTTTATCTAGTTATTTATAACTTCCTTTCAGCTTTAGGACAATCTGTACTCACCAAAGAATTATTACAAACAAGCAAATTGTTAAAAACCGGTCTTAAAACTAACTTGCAAAATTTAAGCCAACTGTATTTTATCTTGAACCTGACAGGATACAAGTATTTTATCAACAAAATGAAAACGCATCAACAAATTCTATATTCCAACGATCCTTTTATAGTTTGGTTTCTGAATCCTGAATTGAGTAATTTTATGCCATTTTAATTAATGTCTAATATATGTACCTTTCTGCAAATTGCAACCTCTCATTAAAAAATATATGATTAAATTAGTTTATAATAGACAAGTAAATTTCATACCTCAGTCAACATTATTTTTCCATTTATTTATTTAACTGCCTCTATACATTTCTGGGACTCTTACTAACTGAATAAAAAGCAAATAACCAAAGTAATTTTTCTTTCTAAATTATGTTTCAGACAGAATAATTCATATTCTCTTGCTACGTGTCCATTCTCTTCTTCTCTACCACCCTCTCCTCTCTTACATACACCTAGTCAAGATAAATTCTAGTAAAAAGAGACAAGTTGAGAAAAAAATGCTTCATGGACAATTCCATATAACTCATGATTAAAATGCAAATCTATTAAATACATAAGCAAGATATGTGATACTATGTTAGAAGCTGTATTTATCCATCTCTTCTCTTACCATAGTACTAATTTTGTTGAAACTTTTCCAAATGAAGATCTTCTTTCTAGTGCTGCGAATTCTTTGTGAGTCTGAGTTTCATTTAACTGCTTCATTTTGATCTTTCCCTTCTACTCTAATATGTGACATAGTTTACTACCTTTAGAAATTCAGAAATTACCTATTGGCAGTGCTTAGGGAAATTATGATGACAGTCCAACTACTCTATTTAAGATACTCAGTATTTAAGCTCAGTTTTCTAAACATTAAATTCAAAGATTAAGCTTTCAAATACACAGTATGTAACTAAGACTTAAATGGCAAAGGCAAATGTAGAGAAGGCTATAAGACCAATTAGAAATGAGGCTGGAAACGATGGAGGGACAACACCTCTCAATAGAAATCTACTTTCCTAATTTCTTACATGCCTACACATGGGACATTTAATAGGAGTTTGGAGTTTGGGCACTTTATTTTGTAGTAAAAAGATCACAATTAGGATTATAAGATCTAGGTTTGACCTTACAGGCTTTGCCAATTTCAAAAATTTATAATAAAATCTCTTGATACCTTTAAGTTTTGTTAATAAACTCAGGCTTAAAGGAAGTATCACATCAGAAAAGTCAGTCACTGACTTTGAGGACATGATACAAATACCTGATATAAATAAAAGTTGTGATAAACTATAAAGCACTGTATGGTTTTAATTTTACTTCTCTCACTTAAAGAATAGAGTAAAAACTGCTTTGTGACTCTGGACATGCTCAGGTCTCACTGTGTGCTTATAGTCTGCAGAATAGCCTTCCATCCCTCTGCAATGGGAGGGTTCAGGCTTGAGATCACCCTCCTAACTCTCACTCCAGCCTCTCCAGCTCATGAAGGACACCTGAGGCTTCATGTCAGCCAGTCCATCCATCCATCTACATTATTTATTTACTGAGAGAATGTCGGTGACCAAAAGCTACTCTTCAAAGTTCGTGGATTCAGAAGCATCTGTAGGTACTATCTATGGTGTGAGGCTCTGACATGCTTTTTTCTCCATAAAGAGTTTGAACCTCAACATGGGAAGGACTAAAATGCTAACAGGGAAGAAGAGTATGGTCTAGCAGATGGCAGGATGGATTTGAGCACTTAGTTCAGCAGACTGAATGTTTTGACTCTCACTCTTCTTTGATTATGAGATTGTGAGTGCTGGTATACAGATTCAACATAGTATGTGGGAAGGAATGTTCTGGAAGCTGGAGAAAGAGGAAGAGGGATTTTAACCTTTAAGACTCAGCAGTCATCTGAATTTCTTGTTTTTGTGTTTTCTGCTACAGGATGTGCATATCAGTGTTTACACACTACTGTGAGCATGCCAAGGGTAATGATCAATTCTAGGGCACTAATTCCAACCCAGGTTTCCTCATTCAATGGTGCACTTGCCATCTATTCAAAGAGTACAGCCACAAGAAGATGAAGGTCATTGTATGAGACTACGGTCTGCTATTTCTGAAGTTAAGACCTTTGGAACTTCATTTTGACAGAGTTGCCTCTCATTAGAGTCCAGCCGAGGACTCAACATGCGTTCTCAACTTCCTTTCACATCTAAGAATAAGGTTATCTCCTCTAAAGCAAATTATGTAAAATAATAACATGGCGGTCTCCTTAAAACCAACAGTCCTCTTAGTCATCAAGACCATCTGAATGGCACTACATGAGAACATGTACAATGAGAACATCTTTAATTCTGTTCTTTTCTGCATTTCCAAGCAACAAGATTAGTCAAGTAGACTCAAAGTCCAGACTTAATTTTACTAGTGAGCTGAGATGCTGATTGTGATCATGTGCTTTTACTTCTATGTAAGCTACTGACATCAGATGTTTTATTCCAAAGACTAAGGGTTAGGGAGATTCAACTCCTCTGACTTAAGAGGCATAGGCACTGATGAGAAAGCAGAAAAGATTTAAATTTTCAAATACACTAGCAAAAAGCTGCTATTCTTTCATTCCCAATCTATCAGTGCAGCCTCAATCAGATACTGAAATACCAAAACGAGTAAAAGATTGTGTGGAGAAACATATTTACAAATTCAATTGACAGGATTTCTATTTTGAGTTAGTTATTTGACTGTGATGAGAAAAATAAAATGTATGCATCTTTTGTTTTGAGAGAAGCTTAGTTTTTCTCTTCCATCCCACTTAACCCTTTCTGAGTGTCATTTTCTGTGGGTGCCTAGCACCCAATCTGGCTGATGTTAGTCCTTGAGATTGCTTTCCTCTTGGGGTATGTCTGTATCATCTCTAATTTCCTTCCTTTTCTACATGGATCCTTTGCCCATGATCTGCTCTATATTTGATCAGCTGACTGAAGATTACCCTTTGATACTGGACTGATAAACACAGCTATTAATGTAAACAAATGGTAAGTCTCACTCTTATATGTAACAAACAGATGCACTAACAGACTACTAGTAAGCATGTCTACTGGACTACAAGGACTCACAAGAACCACATACTGTAAAGACTCCTGATCTAGAAGAAAAAAGACCAGAGCTCAAAAAGGAATCTTACAACTGTTGAGGGCAGATGATATTCTTTTAATGTCTTCTAAACTGTAGAGTGATAAGTGTATACACAGCATCCCTTATTACACAGTAGTAGATCTACCCTAGCATTTATGTGATTGGTAAATTTTCTTCCTCAGCAAAAGTCTGTTTGTGGCTATCAAAAAGACAGAGTAATATATAATTTGCTTTCCTAGCAAGTAATTTCAAACTCATGAATGATGAAGCAGAAGGAACTCTACATTTAACTTTCAAAAAGTGTGTATTGTACACATAATATTTGATCCTACAGACAAGAAGCACTGTGAAATGAATATCACATAAAATGAAGACACACAAAACAATTTATCTGTGTGTATGTGTGGTAAGAACTAGGGGTCCACTTAATCACAGGTCTCAAGTAAACTCTGAGAGCCTCATTTCTTACCCAGTCTTAGATGATGTTAATGCTGACAGTCTGCAGACCACACCTTGAATTAGCAAGATCATACTATACTTGGAGGAAGGTAATCAGCAATGAGAAGCCATTGAGGTGAAGCCAGATGAATCACAGAAAGGGATGTATAGAAACTGTCTGCATTAAAAAGAACTGGCCCCTCAGTTGAATCTAAAAATAACTAAAAATGGAATAAAATCATAGTCTGTTTTTACTGTATGCCTACTTTGTGAGCATCTGCTTACCTTTCTATGGATTGGGGCATGTTATAGTAGCTACCACTGTCAGGTTGACAGGATCTAGAATCGCCTAGGAGCCAAACAACTGGGGATTGGGTGACTGCATTTGTGGTGGGAAGGTCCACACTAACTGTTGATGGTACCATTCACAGGGTGGGATGCTGCACTCAACAGACAGAGCACCAGCACCCTCCTCTTCCTGTTCTGGCTGTGGATGAAGTGTGACCAGCTGCCTCGTTCTTGCTGTCATCCTCCTCCTGCACAATGAACTGTATTCTTGAACTGTGAGCCCAAATAAACCTTTCCTTCCTCAAATTGCTTTTGTTAGGAATGTGGACACAATGAGGAGATAACTAATATATCCATTAATTTGTCAAGGTACATTGGTCTAAAATCTACCATATCTAACTGACCTCATTCTTCAAAGCTAAAGTCACAAAGGTAAGAGTAACAAAGACTTCTTATTGTGAGTATACTACAATGACTATCATATTCCTGATCTCCAAAATGTGCCTAAATGTCTTCAACCAATTGTTCCTGAACTTGCAGTCACTACAAATTTCAGGAACAGTAGACTCTCACAGGACAAACCCTATAAGACAATTACTCACTCACGATGGCAGCCTTAAGCGTTCACCTTAAGTGTGAGTAATCATATAAGAAACAACTTGTCCCTTCAAATAATAAGTACTGTTTGGACTGCCCTGAAGAACCAGAACTTAGAGGGGCCGAGAGAGTCTAATTATGCATATCTCTAACCCTCTGCCGGAAGTTCTCTCCTTAAACTTAAAGCTAATGTCAGTATGTGAAGATAAGATTGGGGTCACTGGACCCTGTAACGGTTTCTCTTACCAATGAATTCTGATTAAGTCTCCATTGTCTGCTTCTCACTATTAATATCACCCATTTCTTTAACTGCAATGGTTGGCTAAGTAAAGATTATTGGGCTTGCTGGGGCCAGGGTTTCTGCTTCAAACCTCAGTAACAGAAGAAGTCAACTCTGTTTGTTCCTCAGTGCCCAGTCCTTGGAGCTGATGTTGTCTACTTCCTGAACTGGAAGTTTTGAAACTTCCCTAATACTGGAACCATTTGGGAAGCTTTAAAAACATGGATGCTTGGCTCCCATCTAAGAAAGATTCTTATTGATTCTACCCATGGTACAGCTTTGCATATGTAATTTTAAAATCTTTCCAAGATTCCCAAAGTCTTACCTTACAGATGAAATTGGGAATCACTACTCTAGCTGTAGTTACTAACTTGAACATTACGGGTTGCTTTCATTTTCTTCATTAATTTGTTTAAAATTTATCTGCTTCATGATCATTTTAGATAAATGGCCAGAAAGACGGTGATTATTATGCCTTTAGGTTTTTCTCAGAAATAAAAATGAAGAAACAAACCACCAACAGCCTCCTAGGTAGGAGGAAAATCCAAGAATACATTGGTAATTTGAACTCAGAATTTCTGATTCTTTAAAATACTGTGTTTGGCATAATTTTATAGGAAGCTGGTAAAGATATGACATGATTTGTTGTCCTTTCTCCACTAATACTTGGTTGTTATATTTAGTACACTATCAGCTGACCTTTCTGGGTTTCAGGTTCTTCATCTATAATGTTGGGAGGTTGGCTAATATAAGCTCCTACAGAGTCTAAATATCATTAGATTTATCCTACTTTCTTCACTCCATATGTCTTTTCTTCCTCTGTTGACCCACATAAGAAACTGAAACAAAGAGAAACCTAATTTTAATTAGCTATAGGATTTGCTGAGATTTTTATTTTTATTTAATGCACTGATATTTTTGTTAATGACCTAGGAAGGTTTAACATTTGGACAACTGTGACTCGGAAATGACTTAAGTCACTTTAAGACAGATTCTTGAGCAAGTGATTCAGTGGTACTTGTGAGGACTTTTTTGAGGAGCTGTGGTTATAGCTGTGGTACTAGGTAGGTAGATAAGATAGCATTCTTGGCCCATGTCCCAGGACAGAGTAAAGACAAATACTATTACTTTTAAACATTTTCTTTATTTTTTTAAGCTTCAGTTTTTAATTATATTTTGTTTTATATGTATTGGTGTTCTTCATGCATATATATCTACATACTACATGACAGACGAGGGTGGTGGATCATGTGGAACTGTAGTTACAGATGGTTATGTCCTACCATGTCAGTGCTGGTGACTGAACCTGAATCCTCTGTTAGAGAAACCAGTGCTCTTAACTGCTGAGCCATTTCTTCAGGGTCCAACTATAACTTTTATTGATTGAATATTTACTATTATTTTATTAAATTATTTAAAATTTGAAAGCCACTGAAAAACAAAAATTACATACACAAATATTTGTAAAAGCAAAATCTGATAAAAACATACTTATAAAATAAACATATGAAATAAATGTAAATAAAATATATGAAATGGCAGTAATTTATTTACAATTTCATAATCCCTATGACTTGCTGACATGATTTCTTCTGTATGGTGAAAGTCACAGACGACTTTGGACAAAGTATCTTACATCGTTCCTTGGTATGTACTTAAAAAGGTGCTCTTCTGAAGCAACAATAATACCATGTTTGGGCAAATTCATAGGCTGCTCACCTCACAGAGTAGAGTATACCATGGCTTAAGTAACTGCTTTAAGCTTCCCAGGGGTAAAGATGGGTTTCTTGTCATTCTTTCCCTCCTACCCCTGACATATAACAGTGCCATGGAAACTGTGGGCCTAAAGGGGTGGCAAAAGTAATCTGCTCCTGAACATGAGAATTCCTTTAAATTCATATAAAAGCAGGAGACCACAATGAACAGAAGAATTCATCTCTTCATTCTACCTCTCCTCTTGATGAAAGAGAATGGTTCAGTGGGACAGAAAGAACAGGTAGCAGGATGGGAATGGGGAGGGTAGACACAAGTACTTCTGCAGACGATTATCTGGGTCCCCAGTGTAGCAGTCCTTGCTTTCCTTGGGCTGGGGGAGGGCTGTGACTAGTCTCATCACACAGTGTCTAAGGAACCTGCTGCCTGGGTCTGTTTCTCAGAGCCTGCACCTGTGCTGGAGTCCAATCCCTTACCGGCTGGGGCGGTTGAAGCACAGCAGCTTCCTACATGCTTATGAAGATTTCACTGCATCAAGCTTCCTCATCAATGAAACCACATGGTAAACCCAGCTGCTTTCAGAATTCCTACAAATGTGTCTAGTACAGCAGTGTGTGATGATATGATGGTGGATAAGTTGAAATTTGGAGTTTTCTTCCCATTTTTATGGCAGTGACATGATTCTTTTCCCCTGCTGCTTCAAGCTAAGATGGTTTTGCTTAGTGTTTTAAAATAAGTCTCAGGCCCTGTCTTGTCTTCCCCATAGGATCCAAGAAGCACACAATAGGGAAGGGTAGGGAGTCCAGTTCCATAGATAAACTTTAGAATGCAATGATGGGCTAGTGACAAACCTGGGTACATAGAGATAAAGAAAAGCCCCCATTACATGAATCTCAATGGGATGATATTGGTAAAGCTATACTCTTCTGAAGAAAGGCGTTACATTTATAATCATTGTTTTGCAAAGCTATTCCTCTTAGGGTGATTCTTCGATATTCATATTCTTCTTCAAGAACTGAAAAATAGCAGCCTCATTTGAGGTTTTAGCAAACTTCTTGCTTTGGCTACAGTGTTTTCTATGACTTGTGACTGCTAGAGAGTATGGTTTCATATCTGGGCAGAGCTGAGCCACATAAGTTGAAGCAGGATCAGCCCATGGTGTGAGCACATGTGGAGATGTCTATATGACCTTACGGTCTCAACTGCTGGTACCATCCTGCATAGTTGGAAGTGAATAGCTGTCCTGATTCCAGTGCTAGCTCAGCACATCACACTGCAATCTGCAGCAGGAAAAGACTAAGGATTCCTCAAAAGGAACTCCTAAACTCTTGACAGGTTCTGTTGGCAGGAATGGGGACTGTCATGTCAGAAAACAGTAGAAAGACCTTCATTGATTTCATAATTCAGACTCTTGGCTTTGAATCTGACTATTTGTGAACTCAGTTACCAGTTGGGTAATCCAAACAGGATATCCACTCTCTCCCTGTCTCTTAGATTTTCATGTCATCAAAACCAGGGAATCCTTTGAATTTCCTGTGTCTGTTGTTTCGACTCCCTTTTCACTTCTGATTTTGTTAATTTGGGTACTCTCTCTCTCTGCCTTTTAGTTTGTTTGGATAAGGGTTTGTCTATCTTGTTGGTTTTCTCAAAGAACCAGCTCTTGTTTTTGTTGATTCTTTGCATTGTTCTCTTTGTTTCTAATTGATTAATTTCAGCCCTGAGTTTGATTATTTTCTGCCATCTACTCCTCTTGGATGTGTTTGCTTTTTATTTCCCCTAGAGCTTTCAGGTGTACTTTTATGTTGCTATATAAGAACTCTATAATTTTTTTATGAAGGTACTGACTGCTACGAACTTTCCTCTTAGCACTGCTTTCATTGTGTCCCATAAGTTTGTGTATGCAGAACCTTCATTTTCATTGACTTCTACAAAGTTTTTAATTTCTCTCTTTATTTCTTCTCTGAGCCAGTGATCACTGAATAGAGTTTCCATGAGTTGGTAGGTTTTCTGTTTGTTTCTGTTGTTTAAGTTCAGCTTTAATTCATGGTGGTCTGATAAGATACAAGGGGCTACTTCAGTCATCTTGCATCTGTTGAGGTTTGCTTTGCTGACTATATGGTCAATTTTGGAGAAGGTTCTCTGAGGTGCTGAGAAGAAGGTATATTATTTTGTGTTTCAGTGAAATGTTCTGTAGATATATGTTAGGTCCATTTGATTCATAACATTAGTTAATTTCATTATTTCTCTGTTTAATTTCTGTCTAGATGACCTGTTGATTGGTGAGAATGGGGTATTGAAGTCTTCCACTATTAATTGGTGGGGTTTGATATGTGGTTTAAGCTTTAGTAATGTTTCTTTTACGAATGTGGATACCTTTGCATTTGGGGCATGTATGTCCAGCATACCTCAGGGACTCTAGCTCAACTATGTTCATAATGGCTTTACTCATAATAGCCAGGAACTGGAAACAATTTAGATGTCCCTCAATGGAATAATAGATAAAGAATCTATGGTACATCTACACAATGGAATATTATTCAGCTATTAAAAACAAAAACATTACGAACTTTGTAGGCAAATGGATGAAACTTGAGAATATCTTCCTGAGTAAGGTAACCCAGACCACAAAAGACATGCATGGTATGACTTACTTAAAAGTGGTATTAGCCATGAAATACAGGATGCCACACTACATTCCACAGACCCAAAGAAGCTAAGCAAGAACAAATGCCCAAGTGAGGCTGCTTGAATCTCACTCAGAAGGGGGAATAAAATAGTCATAGGAGATAGATGGAGGGAGGAGAATGGGTAGGAGAGGGGATGGGGAGGGGAATGGGGGAGGTTCACAATCAGGTGTGGGAAGAGATAGGGGAGATGGCCACATAGCCATAAAAATGAACAAAAATCTGCAGCTGGTGGAGGTGGGGATAGGGAGACTCCTAAGAATTAATTGGGGTGTCCTTTGCTGAGAATCACAGCAGTGGGGACATGGAACCTGAAGAGGCCACCTCTTATAGCCAAGCAGGAACCTCAGTGGAGTGATAGGGATACTAAGCCACCCACAAAACTTCTGCCCCCAAATTTATCCTGCCTACAAGAAATGCAGGGACAGGGAATGGGTCAGAGAATAACTGAGGAATAACCAGCCCAACTAGAGACCCAGCCCATGGGCAAGCACCGATCCCGATCCCTGACACTACTAATGGTATTCTGTTATGTTTGTAGTGCCTACAGGAGCCTAGCATGACTGTCATCTGAGAAGCTCTACCCATCAGCTGACTCAGAAAGGTGCAGAGATCCACAGCCAAACATTTGATGGAGCTTGGGGACTCTTATGGAAGAGTTGGAGGAAGGATTCAGGGCCCTGATAGGAACTCTACAGGGAGACCAACAGAGCCAATTAACCTGGACCTTGGGAGCTCTCAGAGACTGAACCACCAACCAAAGAGCATATACCATCTGGACCTAACATTCCCTGCTCCCTCTGGCCCCCGGCCCAGCACACATATGTAGCAGATGTGTAGCTTGGTCTTCATGTGGGTTTTTAACAATTGGAGTGGGGCTGATACTAAAGCTGTTGCCTGTCTGTGGAATCTGTTCCCTTAACTTGGCTGTCTTGTCTGGCCTCAGTGTCTCCTCTGTAGAGACTTGATGTGCTGGGGAGCGGATAAGGGGGGGGTCTAATCTCTCAGAGGAGAAGGGGAAGGATGAGGGGGGAGGAACCAGGAAGGGGAGAACCGATTGGGATATAAAGTGAATAAACAAATAAGCAAACAAAGACATCATGAAATTTGCAGGCAAATGAATGGAACTTGAGAATATCATCTTGTGTGAGGTAACCCAGACCCAGAAAGACATGTATGGTATGTATTCATTCAGGGCAGAATAACCATGCTACAATCTAGACCCAAAGAAACTGGGTAATAAGGAGGGCCCAATAGAGGATGTGTGTATTTCACTTAAAGGGAAAACAAATGGTCTTCAGAGGTGGATAGAGAGATGAAATTGGGTGGGGGCTGAGGAGGGGTTATTGTGATGGCTATCAGGTGTAGAGACAAGGAAAAACAGAAGAGGGCTAGGTGTGAAAAAATGGAAATTGGTGAGGGGCATCTCTGGGACTAGCTAGATTCCTAGATGGGGGAGGATATGAAGAGTCTATGGGAAATACTCTAGCTGTGATTTCTATCAGCAGGGCATATAGAGACTCTTCTATAGCCAGGCAGGACTTCCAGTGAAAGGAGGAGGACATCAGCTCACCCCAAACCTTCATCCCTCAATCTGTTCTGCCTACAAATGCACAGGGATAAAGATGGAGCAGAGACTGAGGAAAGTACAACCAATGACTGGCCCAACTTGAGACCTATCCCAACTCCTGACACTATTAATGATACTTTGCTATGCTTGCAGACAGGTTTCCTAGTATGGTGTTTCTTGAGAGGGCTTCATTCAGTGGTGGATGGAAACATGCAGAGAGACTCATTGCCAGGCATCAGGCAGAGCTCGGAGTCTTGTAGAAGAGTGGGGGATAGTGATCTAGTAGGGTAAAAACACCACAAAAAAGACCTACAGCCAACTAATCTGAGGCCATGGGGGCTCACAGATTGAATCACCAACCAAAGAACATGCAAGGACTGGACCTACCTCCCTGCATTTGTAATGGATGTGCAGCTTGGACTTCAAGTGTGTCCACTATCAATTGGAGCAGGAATTGTCTCTGAGTCTGCTACCTGCCACTGGATTCCCTTCTCTTACCTGGACTGCCTGACTGGACCTCATTGAGAGAAGAGATGCTTAGTTCTGCTGGGACTGGATGTCCCAGTGTGGTGTTGGTGTCAGAGGGAGCTGGGACTGGATGTCCCAGTGTGGTGTTGGTGTCAGAGGGAGCTTTCCCCTCTCTGAGGATAGGGGGAGGGGTTTGTGAGGGTGGGACTGGGAGAAGAGGAGTGAGGGGATTGTGACTGAATAATATGCATAAAAAACAAATTATGGAAAGAAAATAAATCAGGCAATCCAATGTATATTTTGTGAAGTTGTCAAAATTAAAATATAGTATTGGAGTTTCCACATGGGCAATCAATCAGATTATGATTGCAATTGTTTTTATCAATGTTCCTGTGGATAGGTATGTATGCGTGTTTATATAGGTGTTTATATAGGTGTTTATGTGTAAGTGCAAGTGTATGTGTACATGTCTGTAGGGGCTTGGGGTTGACATCAGGTGTCTTTCCTTGATTGTTTACCTTATTTGGGGAGGTAGTATCTCTAATTGAACCCAGGGCTCACTGTCTGGGCTAGTCTGGCTAACCAGACTGTTGTTGGGATACTGTCTCCGAAGGTCTCTGTTGGAATTGCATGTAGCCTGCCATATCTACACTTGTGCGTGCACTAAGGATCTAAGCTCTCTAGTCCCCATGCTTGTATGGCAAGTGCTTTACCCACCAAGCCACCTGCCCAGCTTCATAGCTTCACAGCATTACTGTGCTGTGTTGTTTCTGCAAGTCACATTTCCCACTCTTTAAAATACTCTTGTCTAAATCCACTTAGAGGGCACAGATACTAGAGCCTCAACTCTCTGTCTAGTTGTTACTGCTTTGCTGGAGGAGGCCCAAGAAATTAATCTTTGACACTTCAATGTTCTCAGTTTAACAAGGTGAATGGTATGGATATACCCCTGAAACATTTTTATAAAGAATAACAAAAAATAACCCCATACACCTATTTACAAACAGATGAATCATTTGTCCTCAGTAGTAGAAGACAAGAATCAAACAGATACAAGTAGCCCACTAATAATTCTAAAACCTGATTAGGTTAAACATCCCCTCCTTTTTAACGTAACCCAGGGCTGTAAACATGGGGTTAAACACTTGACAGAGTTCATTCTCTTTCCCTTTCTTTCTGCCTCTTGATGGACCACCTGTAAGTGCTAAGCTACCTCTTAGAAGGGAAAGGGAAGCAGGTGCTTGGAGAATTTCACCGTGAAGAGTGAAGCTCTGAGTGACCCAGAGTTTTCTACATAAAGTACTCTCCAAATACTAACCAGTAACTGAAGGAAGTGAGTCAGACGTAGACTCCCCTCACTAACCAGGACATGACACAGACACGGTGTAGAAAGTGAGTACAAGTGTTTAAGACTGGGGGAAATCTTAGAATCAGCTAGTCCACAGCCTGGATTCTGCAAGTGAAGAAGGAAGGAATTTCCAATGGTTTGAAGCATTTGTGGAGGAAAGGATGCAGCAGGCATATGTGTGTTGAGTCCTCATAGGAATCAGTGATAGAAACAATGAATAAGATGAAAGAGTAGGTTTTTGCAGTCTCCCACGCATACTGCTCACTGTTTTTCATCTCAATGACTGTGACAGCTGTAATGGCATTTTGAAATACTGTTTTATTATGAAAACAATTTTAATAGTTTATGTCATAATACTAATGAGGCTTCCTGAGCACCTGTGTGCAGTGCCACTCACCATGAAAACACACAGAAAAATCCATGAAGCTCCTTCTGTCTCCTCTCATGTGACCTATGGCCTCTTTTGCACTAAGCATCCTGGCTGGGCAGTGTGGTTCTAAGTGTTCTTTTGATTCTGATGCCAGGCTCTTCTATTCTCTACTTCTTGGTAGTTGAGGAAGAACTCTGGTGTTCACAGGAGAACACTCTCCACAAACACCCACGGTATACTTTTATTTTGCAAGCCTCAAGTTTGACGCTACAAACTGTCTAGCCTGCTTCAACTGGACATAATAAGTTTCTTTCCACTGAAGGATTAATGCTCTGTCACTATTCAGGTGAATTCTTGTGGAAATCTCACTACAGTGACAGAATTTGGATGATTATCTGGCTTTATTTCAAAATTTCTATCTTTGACCCTGAAAGCCCTTATTGTCTCTTTCTTTGCAGTTCGACGGAGACCTTTAATCAAATTCATAGATGCTTTCTTCTCAAATTTTTCTTTAAAGTTTTATCAACCTTTTGGGATCTAAGATCTTAAAAGTGAACTTAGCATTCCAAGTTTACACCTGAGCAATTGTAGACAAATGGTGATGTCTCAAATCTGTTACTTTACTTTGCCAGTGTGTCATTCTCCCAAACAGTCACAAAGCATAATCAAATCATAGTCCTTCTCAATAACAAAGAAAATTTTGAAAAGCTTATCAGGAACCAGTACTAGGGCATTTACAGAAATTTTCTCATGAAGCCCCACAGAAATTCTATTATTTAGGCATGCCACTTAGATGACATTTGCTAAATAAAATAGAAACACCTTCTACAGAATTTACCTATTTGTTTGTTTGTTTTTAAGGTGGTGTGGCTGAATCTCTGTTTTTATCCTGTGCTGGCAATTTCAACTTTTCATCACTAAGGAACTCTCAATTTTGTTCTGTACATTCCCTTGTATTGAACAGGCCATGTTTGAAAAGTATCCTGTTTTTCATTACATTTAATCAGAGCCATACACAATAACTGCCAGTGAAAGCTTCTAAGAATTGATAGACTGTCATACCAAAACAAACACCCTGTTATCCACTTAGCACAAATACTTAGTACTGGGTGGAATGAGTATTTCCCCCATGGTCCTTAATTAATTAATTAATTCCTTTTTTTTCATGTATAAATGTTTTGCCTGTGTGCTTTGAGTGTCTGGTGCCCATAGAAGTGAGAAGGTGTTGGATCCCATGTAGATGGAACTATAGGCAGTTGTGAACCATCTTGTAGGTGCTGAGGATAGAACACTGTTCTCAGCAAGGATAGCCAGTACTCCTAACTACAAAGTCACATCTCCAGCCTCCGTAGTCTTTATTAAAATTTCTTCCCAGGTGTCTAGGATTTGTCAGGGACTACAGACTGGTAACAACTTGGCTAAGGTTTCTTTCCATCCTATAACTGTTTTTCCTCTAAAGCCATGAGCTGGGAGCAGTCTGCTATACCTGACTGAGTCCTACTCAGGGTGGCTCTACACTTGGACCCTGACATCTCACCTGGTGTGGCTCCTAGGGTTAAGAAGTGACTTTTTCACTCCTGTGAAGCCACACCTTAGAAGACGTCATTATACCCTTAAGTTACTTTAAAGAAAAGCATTGCTTTTTAGTTAGCTTGTATTTCTAAGCATTATATCAAAATAATAGCAACAACCAGGGCATGGTTCTTTCTAGACAGTCCTATGAAGAAAAATATTTTGATTCTAGTTAATTTTACAAATGTAAAACTATAGAAGGCAAACAAAGAAAACAAATAGCTCTGGTTAGTTTATATATTCCATAGAAAGTATACTTTCTGTGCTGGGTGGTTGCCTACAGGAGTTCATGCCTACAGAAGCTACCAAGTAGAAACCATGTCTTGTAAGGTACATCTCTTTCCAGATTCTAGGAGTTTCACAGGCAACATGCCATTTAGTGTTAAGGTGAAAGGCAGGTATAATTAGTATTCAGTAGCAGCTCTTAAATATTCTCTTACGATGTATGGTGTATCAGCCAAGACTCTCACTGAACTGTAAGAACTGTCATTGCATGGAGAAGCTGAGACAATGGTGAGGCCTAAGACAGTGTCTACAGTGGAGCAGTTAAGAATAGTTGGCTGGGGAAAGAAGAGAGGACTTTCCATTTTCTATACCTGCGTGTACTTGACTCATCTCTTTATAGCTGTATAACACTGTACACGAATATAAAGATTTGTATATGTAGAATAAGCCAGATTATCATTTATAATATACATATATATGTATGTATGTCTATATATATGCACCAACATAAATCTATATTTACTTTGTATTAGAACTTTATAATACTTGACTACTTTGGAAATACTGGAATAAATAATATGAGCCTATTATTTGTAAATTAAATTTCTTATAGCTACTTACTGAAAATTTACTTAGTAAAAACATGGTGCAGTCATTTTCTTCTTAGTTATTCAGTTATGAAGGGCAATGGTACAATTCTATATACCCTAGTATACAGAATATTACCTTGAAAACAATAAAAATGTACTATTTGTTGAATGAATGAATGTATATTTTATATTTTACATGACACAGAATTTTGGAGATACAAACCTACTTATGCAGATGTTTTGGCTATTCTTTTCATAAATTTAAATAAATTTATTTTATTATAATAAATCTGAGAAGAAATTTACTCAAGTTGGTCTAATTAGACATTAATTCAAATAGTGTGATTTATCTGGGGTAGGGGGTAGTAATTCCATGATATAAAAATAAAAGAGTTGGAAGATTTCATGACAGAAATAATGATGATGAAAAGGTAAAATTATAATCATGGCTCTGAAAAAAAGCATTATTAAATACACATTAATAATTAGAAAAATTCTTCAAAGAAAATGAGTAATTCAAAATCCATTACAATGAGCAAATTGAATTTGGTCCCAGAGAGATTCCAGTTTTTCTGCAGAAAATACTAAACCCTAGCATTCCACTGTTAAGGACATGAAAACAATTCTAAAGATAGCTTAATCAAATTCCACTTTGGAGAAGGTGCCTACCCACACAGGTGTTATTCTTCCAGGACAGTCCCATTCACATTGTATGTAGACATACCTGTCGCAGAAGGCCATTTTATTTTCAGCCTCTTCCTACTGTATCAGGGTCATTTTTTTTATAAGTCAAATCTATAGGTAGTCCTTGCTCAAACTGCGTATGCTACTATAAAACATGTTTCAGTATGTATTTACTAAAATGGAGTGCTCTAAACAAATGTTCTCTTAGGCAGTATCTCCTTAATATAAACTGCATTTAATAAAACTGGTATCAATTCTAAAAAGGAAAGGATAAGGCACATTCATAAAATATGTCTGAAAGAAATTTGCAATTAATATTTTACAAGACACTCGGATTTCAGATTCCTCTTTGCTGTTAAGGTTTAAGAGCTTTCTTAAAATTGTATTCTCAGATATTACATCCTTAATTAAATTAGTTTATAAAGAGAATACTTTACTGATATAGCTGTAGACTTCAATCCAAAAGTCTTACTGACAAAGACAGTGTGTGTTAAGACCTTAAGAAAAGTGGCTCATGGCACAGTGCTATCACTTGTGTGAGGATATTTGGCTCTAACGTCTGATCACTGAAAAGGTCTTAGAAGTTTTTCTGTACCTCAGACTTCTTAATTTTTGTTTTTAATTGGACTAAGTAAACTAGAAAAGTAAAAATGAAAGTATATAACTCAGCTGCCATCCTAAGAACCCTCTCTGGAATACACAATGGTGGATGTTGACACTGCTCTGATAATGCTATCCTTGCTAGTTGTAGCTGTCTGGAAGGGGACTCTGTGGAGTGTGGGCACACACCTGTAACCCAGGCTTTGGGGAGGCTAAGGCACATTCGAGACCAGCTTGGGCTGCACTAGTTTTTGGCTCAACAAAGAAAAAAAAAGACACTATATTTTTGGTTGTTGTTTATTCCTGAGATAGTAATTTAATTACAATTTTTTCCCTTCCCTTTCCTCCCTCCAAAGCCTCCCTGCTTTTTTCTTGGGACACAAACTTTTAAAAAAAAATTATGACTTATATATTGTCTCTGTGAATGGTACTGGGGATTGAAGCTAAAGCTTTGTACATATGAGGCTACAACTCTGTGTTTGGATATATTATATTATATTATATTTCAGGATATATTATATCCTGAAAGGAGGCATTCTTTAAACTTAGTGTGTCACACCTTTGGATCAGAGGCAACCAGAGTATTTTTAAGAACATAAATGGCATAGGAATACAAAGTCAATGAAATACTGCTGCCAGAAATGCAACGGCTCATTGGGTAACCTGGCCTGTGCACACAGGGCCATAATATTCTCCTTCAGACTACAAACATACTACTTACTAGGGACCTTAAGAGTGAGTGTGTATGTGTGTGTGTGTGTGTTTGTAATTTCCATATCTTGTCAGAAGTAGAAAATACTAATGCATAGATCGAGTGAGTGTGTATTAACTGCCCACTGTCCTTCCTGTGGGATACAACAGTAAGGAGCTGCTGTATTTGTGTTTGGTACTCTATTTCTAGGGATTTGTGTTGAACATGGGGAAAGAAGATTTGGGGTTTTCTTAGTTACACATTTCTCAGAATAGGCTGAAGATAGACACTTGGGTTTCCAAAAAATTCCCCAATTCTTCACCTCAGTCATATCCTACTTAATGTAAAGGAGGTGCTTCAAATACAATTGAAGAGCATACACATCAAATGTCTGGACAGACGGACACTCCTATTGGTTTCTTTCCCTCCTGCACTATTCAAGTTTTTTGTTTTTTTCAAGCTGGTTAAACAGTGCACAAGACCAAAAGGAAACCCTGAGCATTAATCAAGTTCCACTGTACAATAAAAATTCCTTAGGTGTACAAGAAAGAAAAATGTACTATCTGATCTTGTTATAAATCAAAAGTTTTAGACACTTTAGGAAAAAGGCAGCAAGTAATGAACTTTCTCTACATGCAAATGTTACAACTGGAGAAAGCTCAACGTGTCAGTGGATCATGTGCTTTTCTTTGTCCTTTTTAAAGAAATTGAAGGCATACGGCAAAGTGCATCATTAATTTCTTATTAATTTTATAATATGAAGGCAGCCAGTTAAATAGTAGTGCTACAACTTTAAATTACTGAACTCACTGGGTATTTAATGAGAGATTTAGCACAGCGGGGTTTCTGCTAAATTAAGTTGTGCCTTCACGTCACAGTGGGAAAACAGGTGTATATTGGTTTAGAATTATGGAAATGTTGACTAATTCTAAGGCTTGTAATCAAACAGCAAGGTACCCAGTAATAATTTTTCTTCAAGCATATGCATTAATCTTTTATGTCTGGTCTGTTTTTTTTTTTTTCTGCCTACCAAAGGCTTACAACAGAAAGGCAGCCACTTTCCTGTCCTCCCTGCAGCTGTTGAGGGGGTGTTTTTAAGACAATGCTACATATGCATGTAAGATGCAAGACTTCATCCCCACCTACCACGAGTGAGAGGCAAATGTAGCAAGTGTATGTGCTGTGGAGACCTTCGAATCTTACTAGTCATAGATGACTTGTTTAATTTTTGTTTAACCTGCTTCAAGCAACCAAGCCTATGAAACTAGGATGGATAAAAAAAAAAGAAAAAGATTTCACCAATTGTATTTTCCAACTCCCATTTTATTTATTTTAAAATAAAAATATCTTTATTTTATGTGTATGGGCATCTTGGCTGCATGTATGTTTGTGTACCATGTGCCTGGTTCTCACAAAGGAGGCCAGAAAACAGCATCAGACCTCCTGGGAAAGCCACCTTGTGGGTGCTGAGAATTGAACCCGAGTCCTTTGGGAAAAACAGCCAGTGTTCTTAATTGCTGAGCCATTTCTCTTGCCCCTACCCCAACTCCCAAATTATTGCCCTTAATTATAGGTTTCCAAAGTCTCCATTCCTGAATTTTATATTCAGAATTTTAGGAGAAAAGAACATGCAATATTTGAAAAACATACAGAAGGACTATTTCTAAGAACCAGAGTTAAGATGTCCTCTACCCCAAGAACAGTTGTCAGTACTTCTCATTCATATTCCCCCAAATCTCTAGTAAATTATACTTATCAAATATTACTGGCATGAAAATGGGAAAAATACCATCAGCTTTATATTTTCTGTTCTGTGTCAATACAAAGCCATAAACTGGGCAATAAAATAATGACCAGTGGTCAGCTGGCTTTATCACCAAATTCTCGGTTTCTGAAAAACACCTTTCACAGAAAGACAACAAAGTGATAACTGAGCTTCTACTCATGGGATGTGATCCAATGAACCAAATTACATGGCATCTAACTGCACTGCACCATATAGTAAAGAGCAGTCTATTACGTGGCATCTAACTGCACTACACTGTGTATAGTAAAGAACACTTCATTACTAAAAAGAACTCTTAATGCATCAGGAAGGAATTTTGTATGCTAATTATTGTTAGCCATTCATTCGTATATGCAGTAAAACAAAAGTAGTCTGGATTAGAGTCTGGACACAAAACAGTTAATTTTCTTCTATTTTTGTCAAAGGCAATAAATATTTGGCTACAACTTTCTAGAGTGATATTGGAAAACTTTCACTTACCTCAAGAATAAAGCTTAATTACGATTACTTTTTAAGTCAACAGTGAAAGATTTAGCAAAAGCCATCCTACTAAAAATGACTTTGGAAGCCTTGGGAAGAAGCTCCACAGAAGAGTCACTGTGTGACTGTCTACACACTTGCTTTTTATCCTTTGATTTGCTCAGATAGATGAAAAAGAAAAAAACCAAAGTGGCATGGCTGAATACCTGTGTTCATTGATTTATTCCTCTTGGTGATTAAGAAGTTAATACTTTGGCTGAGTGCGATGACACTTGCCTGCAATCCCAGCACTTACTCACAAGTTAGAGGTCAGCAAGCACATTAGACCTTGTCTCAGAAGTTATCTACCGCAAAAGGAGCTTATATTTTGAAGATCTTTTGCTGAATATCTTTCTACTAGAGATATTTTAAGTTTTCTATGGTCCTAAGTTGAATTACACAAATTCTATGTTTTGAGGAAGCCAGAGGCTAAAGTACTTATGTGTGCCCATATGTGTAATTGATGCACATGGTTTGTGTGTATGTACAGTACAGCAAGTAACCACACACTGAAATGATGCCCTGAAACACCAGGAGCCTTATATTCTTTTTTTCTTCTTACCAAAAGACGTTTGAATAACACCATGGTCCCTGGGGTGTTTACCACAGGTCCTTTATTATAACTGACACACATCATTATGCTATTAAATTAACTCACCACTGACATTTAGGAGAAAATATACCAAGGAAACAGCAAAGAAAAATTTGTAGTACCATGCAATACATAAAAAAAAAATCCCTCAAAAACCTGATAAAGCCTGATGAAATTGTTGCATGAAACAACAGTTCATTTCTAATGAGCTGTACTAAGCATCAGTATTACTGGGAGGGAAATGAGAACCAGCACTGCAAGCTTCCTGTGCTCTCTTCTGCACCAACATGAAGGCACAGGTTTGGCATTAAAACACTGACTTTGTTAACCGCCATTGACTGTTTAGAAGTCATTAGGAGCTTTAACATTATGTCTATACAGAGTGCATTTTGTCCTTTAAATGAAAATCTAAAGATGAAAATTGAAAAGGGGATCCTGGGGAGTAAAAGCTTTCCCTTTTCCATTTGCTTTACTTGTACGTGGGGTTCCCCCCACCTTTAAATTCTCAACCCACCCAATACTCTCTGGCAGCTGCTGTGCCCAGCAGGGTCACTCTGATTTTCTAACCAGGGGACATGCTATTTGAGCGTTCTTCCCATCAGTGTTAATGCCAGTCCTTCTTTGTGGGCTGGCCAGCTAGTCTGGCTACTGCAGGGAACAGAGGGGCCAGCATGTACTCCTCAAAAGACCAAAGCCATTTTTGGCACTAAGAACCCATAACTAGAACCTTTTGCTGAAAGGACCATTTTCAAGCAATAAAGTGATTTTGGTACAAAAGTAAACTGACTCACCCCAGGTAAAGTTTTAATATTGTGCAGTGCATTCTGGGCCTCAAGTGCAGCTTTTCTTGTATAAAATGTTACGAAACAACAACCTACAGAGAGAAATGAAAAGGTTTTAGAAATTTCTTTGAAGGCTTTGCTTAGATATAATGGAGACTGTAGCGAACAAATAATCTACTTAAAAGGATGCACAATTTAAAGATAATCAAGCACACGAGAGCAGCAATAACAACACCTCACGCATTTACACAGTGCCTTTCATCCTAAATCACATTTCTTAGCTTTACCTGCATTGGAGATCAATCCATTCCTTCTGTGCTAGCCACCTGGGATACAAGTATTTAGACATGAAGGTAGGCAGTAGGAGACAGAGGGCAAGGTGCTACTAGGACTTGGGCCAAAGCAACTTCAATAAAGAGAAGCACTTGATTAATCAGAGTAACATTAGTATAAACTCATATTACGTATACTTTTCTTAGAGTAGCTCTAGAATGGTACACTTATAAACACCTTGTAAGCTTGAAAGTTTAGGAACTACATAGACAGGAAGATTCTTAAAGGCTGGGATAGTGCCTTATTCTCTCATCTCTACCATAGAGTGCATAAACCCAAGTTTTGTGCACTCAGTCCTTGTTTGTTAAAACCCATTAGCTATTTTTAACCATTTAAAACTTAACTTGAGCTAGTCATACCAGTGCATGCCTTTAATTCTAGCACTCAGTTGGCAGAGACAGGCAGATCTTTTAGTTCTAGGCTAGACTGGTCTACAAAGCCAGTTTCAGAATAGCCTCGGCTATATAGAGAAACTCTTGTCTTCAAAATCTAAACCACCTAGCAATATGAATGAGTATATACCCAAACAGATGTAAGTGAAATCTGGCTCATGCAGTAAGTAATGGCTGTGGAAAATCTTTGTATTCTTAATTTGTAAAAGCTGACAGAATCCCAGGCCAAACTCCCTCCAATACAGGACAGCAAATGCCTTTTAGAAACAAGTCTTCTCTACTATTCTATGATCATTACTTCAGTGACCTGAAGGCTCACCTTTCCTTTCATCAACTTATAAAGATACTAGTTAACATTAATATAAAATTTCTCAGCATTATCAGTGTAGGAAGAAGTAATAGACAACCACTTTACAAATTGCCAGCTAAGGTTACGTAATGTGAGTCCCTGTTTCAAAACAAAACAAAACATCCCAAATAAATGAACAAACCACCTCCAAACCCTTTATAAAGGTATTTAATTCATTAGTTAATTATTATATGCTCAGGCCCCAGCACAAAGGACAACTTGCAGGAGTTAACTGTCTTTATATCACATAAATCCAATAAACTCAGGCTGTCAGGTTTGCTGTATGTATCTTACCAAGTGAGCCATCACGTTGTTCCAACTTTACAAATTTAAAGAAAAAAGATTCTATTTTTGATCTGGGCTGTCTAGTAAGTTATAATCCAGAAGTGAACTTTTAGCCTTGATTCCATAGCCATGTCTCCCTGCAGCTCTCTCTGAGACAGAAAATTAAGTTGTCTGTGCTGTGGTGGCATTCTCTTGTTGTATAATTTCAGTCCCAACTGGTACCTGGCTCTTCCATTGTCCCTATCATATATGCTATGCTGAACTAAATTATGGGAAGTGAAACTGCCTACTACTCCTAAAAGGTTATAAAGGTCAGAGTTTTTCTTTGTTCTGAGATTAGTCTGAAACTTCTCAAGGGCTCTGATCTGGAGATTAAATCTGGCCTCCTCTAGCCTCTTCCCACTCCCCCTCTCATGGTCTCTTTCTGTCTCTTTCTCTCACTATCTCTCATTCTCTCTTTCAAAGCAGTTCCTCTTCAGACTCTAGTGGAAAGTCTCTCCTCCCTTCTCCTTCCTTCTAAAATTCTGTCATGTTTAGCTATACCCATATATTGTACTATTGCTGTCTAATGATGGCCCTGGTGACCTTACATTATAATAAACCTCATTTACGGCCTTTGTGAACTAACTGCAAGCCATCCAAGAGTACACAGTAAGACTGTCTCAAAAACCAACAAAAAAATGAGAAACAAACATCCCCTCCCCCAACAAAAACAAAGTTCAGAGTTAAAAATAAAAATTTAGGCCCAAGAATATACAGATTAGTCTAGAGAATAGAAAAAAAGACAGGGGATTAAAATTTAAGAACTAAGCAGAGGCAGCATCAAACACAGAGGAAATAAGGACGTAAGAGGAGTTAGGATCAGGTCTCCTTCTACACTGAGACCACTAAAGAGTCTTGACCCAACAACACAGTCATCTCAAGATTAAAGAAGCTATCAAAATCACTGCCACTCCCTCCTTGTTGGGAAGCACTGAAGCCACACACAGAACTGGCAACCTTGAGGAAGGAGGCATGTGACTGTTCTAGTCATTTTCAGTGTCAATTTGGCTGATGCTTCTATCATGAACACATTTCTTTTGGTGAACAAAAGGTAGGTGAGGTGTGTTCTTCCTTTTTAGAATGTTTTTCAGAAAAGGAAAGTTTGAAGTTGTCAGTTGAGCAGTCATGGGAAACCAGGTGAAGAAGAGAAAGGAATGAAGAAAGGTAGGTGGATGATGTGCAGAAGAGAAAATGGAAACCCACCCAAATCTCCTGATCTTTCTAAGGTTGCCTGGGATCCATCCACTCTACCTGAGCCATCACTATGGTGAAATCTGGGACAGATCACTACTTATCCTTTCAAAATATACATGGCTCACCAATCCTGTTATTGTACATCCATTTAGACAGAGATTCTCTAAGATTATACTAAGTTAAGCACTGGCTTTACTCTACCAACAGAGAAGGATATCCTGAAGACCTGGGTAAAAGGCTTCTTTTGCTATTTGCTCATTTGCTGAACCCAGGAGCTCAGCTCCATCTTAGCAAGCAGATTTGGAACTTTATATGTACATTAAAAAGTCATCCTACTTCCACCAAGTGGATGTAGTTTCTTATCACAGTTCATTAATGGTCTAGGCTACATCTCTGTCCCTAATCACAGCCTCAGTAGGGAAAATGTCACAATGAACAAATCTTAGTAATGTGGGAGAAGTGTTGTGGGACAGAAATAAAACTAGAATTATCGGCCTGTATTTTCTTTTTGTTTCACAGTCTGGTTTCTGGATTACTGGGGAGAAAATACATTTCTTTCTCGGTGTCATTGTTCCTTTGTAGTTATCTCCATTCCATGAAGGAAAACTTGGCAAACAAGTCTTTTAAAAATATCCAACTTTTTTTCATTTATTGTGCTAAAAGTGACTTTTCCTTTTATACAAATGAAAATGGTTGTCTTAAAATTTGCAGAGCAAATATAGACATCCACATTTAACCAGTCACCATAATGCAGAATTAGTGGGATGAAGCATTAATCTCTCCCAGTGGACTTTGATTTGAATATTTCCAGAATTAGAATGTATTTAAAGATTGTTTTTAAGTATTCTTTTAGTTTACCATAAACTTTCTACCTATCTCTTAACTATTAACTTAAAATCTTAGATTAATTTATCAATTGAAAATATCTCTAAAAAGGGAAGAAAAATATCATTTTTCTGATTTTTAGAAATATAATTATGGCTAAAGGCAAGGGAGCAACTATGGATTTCAGATAACCCATGAAGCCTTAAACAAGCATAAAATTGCCTTTCTTGCTGTCCCTAACTGTAAGTACAGCTGTTAAGGGAACCACCTGCTCTTAGATTTCCCCACACCAGCTGTAACTCAGGTCTGAAATGTACTGAATTCATTTCCAGGTCAGATGTAGCACCATATGGCTCAGCCATCAGATTCAGGGACAAGTGTCTCTCCTTATGCATGTTCTGCTTCAATACCAGCTTTTCAAGGTGGGTGGTTAAACACCTACAATACCCAGATGGTATCCATGGTCAGTGGTTGGAACATATATCAGAGGGGTTAGCCGTCTTGTGGCAGTGTTCCTCGTTCATGGGTACCAAGAAAAGCCCTGCTCCCCTCCAGAGAAGAGCACTAGGTATCCCAGGGACATATCCGAGGATAACCAAAATGAATACAGTTTGACTCACGTGCTTCAACATGTTCCAACCCTTCTATTTCTACTTTATGCTGTTTTCTTTTTTTATGCTTCATATTTTTCTATTTTGCTCACATGACACTGTTTAATGAGCACATACACTTTATAATTTGTCTCATACATATCTACTCATTTAGGAGTTTCTGCCAGTGACAGTATCCCAATTTAGACTTTTGGCAAACTTCAACTGTAGAAAAGACAAATGCAATGCCCTGATTACTTTATAGCATTCCTTTGCAACAACAACAATTAATTGAGTTAATAAAAGTCAGAACAGAAAACATCTAATCATCCTTCATGTGTCCATTATCAGCAGCTCCCTATTGTCGTTCACCAGTGCTTCTGACATTTACAAAAACTGGTACAAAGGTAACATTTTAGAGATGATCCCAGAACCAAATATTTTTACTACTGATCACTCTCTTCTGGTGATGCTGTGCATATTTAAGGTGTGTGTGTATATTAATATTTTGTGTGTGTGTGTTTTTTTTTTTAACAGACTACTAACAACTTACTAAGGATTATTACGCTCTTATCTTCTCACAATACTGTCAGGGGCACTTGGAGCCTTTCACTGCCCACATTCTTAGGAATGGGTAAACCTAGCAATACCAGTTATATATGATTGGTTGGTAAAGCAATCTGTAATAAGTATTGTCTATGAGATGTGACTATCCCATCATGTGTCAGAAAGCTGAGAGTGGTGATTCCCAGACAAGCCCAGAACCACAGTCTAAATAGTCAGTGTCTATTATATTTTCAGTAACAGTTTCTGCTGTCATAAAGAGTTCCCTTGGGCATTTTTTCCATCTTAATTGCTGAATAATTTGTGACATTGTTATTTTTTTTTTGTCTATTTCTAAAGATAAAGACCCTAACAGACAGGCCAATGGAACATGCACGTGCATACAAACAGGCTCGTGAGTACACACACTCACACACATGCACACACACACTTTCTGTCTTAAAAAAAAACTATAAACACTCAATTTTACTGAAAGACTTTAATTTTAAATTATCAAGCACATTTATTCTGAAAGAAACCATCTGGGTTATTGCAATCTTTTCAAACCACAGATGTTTCTTTAGAAAATTTGTACTTGGAAATTTTTGGTAATAATATCCACAGGGTTGGGAAGTACTTCTTGTGTAGAGATAAGCAGTTTATACCCTGGCTTGCCCTTATTCAGGCAGCGGTTCTATTCTTCAGTGTGAAAGGTAGCATTAATGTAGCTCTAGGGGATGATACATGATTTATCAGATTTATCAGATCTAGAGGATCTGATAAACGATCAGATTTTAAAATTAATTCTGCCCTTACGGAAAGTGACAACCAACGTGTTAAAAAAAATTTCACCTGGGATTTTTAAGCCTATACCACTATGAGCTGATACTCTGGAGGTGCTGGTTTATTTTAGAAGACCCATTTTTTTAAGCCCTTGATTCTAAAATATGGAGAATAAGGTAGATATTTTTTAAAATTTAGTGTTTGTCTGTATTTAAAGAATCCAAGTACAAAGATAGGAGGTTAATGACTTGGATTGTTTTTAATTCCTGAAATAGTTACTTACTAGGGGCAGGAGGAAATCTCAGGTAAGATGCTAATATCCACTTCATTGTCTGGATCCAGTCCCATGTGCCAAGTCTTGGTACCAAGAAGATAGGCCTCATAATCAATCTTGCAGTCACCAGCCTGATCCAAAGACAAACTTTTTTTTTTTTTTTTAAGCACTTTAGTGCTTTAAATGAGAAAGTTTGCCTATTTGGAATATCCATTTTTTAAATGAATGCTTTAATATGGAAAATTGTGCTGCCTGTTAGAGACTATAGATAACCATGCAGCTTGAGGAGCAAGACAAGAAGGTGAAAATAACTGTTTTGTATCAAAGTAGTTTGGAAAACAAATATTTCAGATCTGAAGCTTACTGTGTTGTATACTAGTTAGGAATCTACCATCAATAAACTCAAGAGGCTTATCCATGTCTCCAAGATTATTCAACATAATAACCATAGGAATTTGTTTTCTAAATCAAAGCAAATGCATATTTAAAAACAGCTACAGAATGACCATTTAATGATTTAAGCCTACACCTGTGCCCTCAACCTTGCCCCAAAGTAATAGTTCTGGTAATAAATTCAATTAATTCTAGGTATACTGGAATTCCAGATGTCAATAGTTATCACATAAACTAAAATTTTCTTTACAAGCTACCTTTGAGTTCTGAGTGGCTTCAAGATCAAGTGACCAGACAAGGCCCTGGAAGGCCAAATCAATAAACCTGATATATTTTTCTTATTATAAATGAAGTGGTTTTTTTTGGTTGTTGTTGTTGTCATTTGTATTTGCATTTATGAGCAAATTGGGTAACTACTTTACTGAAGTAGGATTTCAGTTAGATCTTGCGTGCAAGCTAGACAAAAGAGGACATTCTCTACATACTCAGTTTCTTTTGTGAACTATTTTCTCCCCAAATTTAGCTACTATGCAGAGAATACGTTTTTTAAAGAGTCAGAAGGTTGTTGATAAGTGGTTCATTTTAAGCTCAATCAACCTCCCACACACTTAGTTTTACCTATCAATTTTTGGCTTTGCCCTTGTTAAGACCATATATTTGTACTTTTTATAAAGGAGTTACAGGTTTAAAAAAATCAACCCCCCAAAATTCTGATTAATTTTTAAAAGCAATGTTAGGATTGATCTTAAATAAAACAAAACACCAAAGAAGGCAAAACCAAACAAATACAAACCAAACAAAACCAAAACCAAGTATGCTATTCAATGGTCTAGAATGTGACTATACATTTGGTGTTTTGAGGTGAAAACAAGGACAAAACACTATTGTTACAAAGTCCAGAGATGCTTCAGGAGGCTACTAGGACCTCTGGAAAGCCCAAAGAGCAGCCCTTCCCCTAGCCACATCTACCTACCAAGAAGACTTGCCCTTGCCAATGAAGACATATCAGATGTACTGTTAATAGCTTGTGACTGTGAGGGTTAAGCGCCCCGTGTGTTCATTCAGTCTACTGTGTTCTTAACATGAGATGTGCTTATGAAAAATGTGAAATATAGTTTTAAAAGTGATACTATTAATTTCATAAACTAATATTTAAAACTTGGCCCCATATCTTCTAACCATATTCCTGAGCTCTTGCTTCCTGTGGCTTTTCTGTGCATGGATAGGGACCTGGAGGGCAGCAGTGACATGAGAACAGAAGCAGCATAGCAGGCATGACATGTGCAAACACCAACTTCATCTAGCTAATCTGAGAAAGTACAGGAAGTTAGAGGGTGTGCTTGTATGCTCCCAAAGGAAAGCAAACAGGAGGAAATAAGGGCAGTGCTAACTCTGTAGCTTTTATGTCCTTTTCTGTAAGATCACACATGCAAGATGACTCTTCCAGCCTAGTCTATTAGTCTTCCATTTTACAGGCTGCTTCCAATCCCCTACTTAAAACTCTAGGTATGTTAGCGCATACCTATTAATTCCAGACCAGGGAGGCCAGACAGGGCTACATAGCAAAATTTTGTCCCAAAGCAAACAAAACAAACAAACAAATAAACAAAGGACTCGGGGAAACTTCCTAAGACTCACTGGCAGGGGAGCACTGCCTGTCATACACAGCACAGGAAGACCTCCCTCAACCATCTGATTGGTTTTCCATTAGCTTCAAAGACCCAAGAGGTGTTTGAGGCTTCTTTTGTATCACCTATGTCCTTTTATAACCCCAAATCTAACTTGTTTTACATGTCTCTCAGTCACCGAAAACACACCTTTGCTTTTTAAAAGTGGGATTTTTATAGCTAAAACAGCAACTTCCCTAAGGAAAAAGAAAAGTCCCATTCCGTACAAATCAATTTTTAATGAAGCCTTAGCCAATTATGTTTATAGAATTTGATATAGCTGGTATCCTGATATACAAAGTACTACCTAGAAAGATATGCTATTTGTTTTCAGGACTTGTATCATGTGGGCACCACTATCTGAATTACCAAATGCCATACTTGTTGTTCTGCCTGCCTGGGGCCAGGCCCCAGTGCTTTCCAGTAACCTTGAATTGCTCTAGACAGGACCACACCTACATAGAAAACTAGAACTAGCTTCTCAGCTCCTCTAGGAAAGGAACAAGTGCAGACTACATCCAGCTAAGTGTCGATCCCACAGCTCCTTCAGATCCTCCAGAGAAGTACAAATGTACTTCTGGTCATTGCCAGGGAGATCCAGGCTGACGCCAGCCTCTTCCTGACCTTCCCTGGGACCCTCTCAAGAAAGCCTTGCTTTTTTAAATCTTGTGCTAGGAAAAAGCTCAGATTTTGTTGTTTTGTTTTTCTATGTGTTTGTTGTTACTTTTTTTTTTAAAACCACATTAAATGTGCATTTTCTAGAATTCTGGCAAAGAACCCTGAGGCCATAGTTCCTAAGCTATCATTTGAGACCTGAGGTATGTTAACCCTTCCTAAGCTATCACTTTCTAAATTCCAAGTATGATTCTCAACTGGCAAAAACTACAAGGACTCACTCTGTCCTCTTCTGAGTTCTCTGGAGTAATCCTTTAAAATATCTGACATTTGTAAAAGTATCTGAAAAATGTTGAAGTCATCTCCCTTTCCCCCCTCTTGGAACAATTGCTACAATGAGCAGTTTCTTTAACACTCTTGCCCCAGTTCTTAGTACTAGAAAGGCAAGCTCACTGTTGAGCTCACTGAGTGCTTGTTTAGCCCTCACAGGGGACAGTGTCAATGAAGAAAGCAGGTTCTTTATTAACAGAAAATGCTGTTTGACCTTCCGAATAAAAGATAATAAGTAAACAGAAAATCTGATTGCATTTTCTATTCTTCAAATACTACGTCTAGAAAAGCCAGGATGGCCCAACTGTTCTCATAAGAAAAGGAAAACAAACAAACAAATAAACAAACAAATAAACTTAATTAAGGTAAAAAATAACAAGCTAGTAAGGAAAGCCACACTGAATGGTTTCCCTACGGTGACAGTGGTGACTGTCCCAAGGTCCTGGCCAGTCACTTTCCCATGTCATCCTGGTTTGGTAGACTAGATGTCAGATGGGATGGCAATAATAATGGAATAATTTTTTCTTAAAAAGGAAATGAGCCAAGGTATCTTAACACCCATCAAGGAAGACACTACAGCTTTAAATGCTGTATATGCTAGTTTTGTCTTAAATCCAATTAAAGAGGATTTAGCTTCTACAGTACTGAGATAGCTCATTAAAACAAAGCTCCTAACATAAACTTATCTCATAATATAAATTCTCTTGAGGACAGAATTCATTTTGATTGAAGTCCAGTGGCAGAGAGAATAGGTTAAACTGCTATTCATTTTTCCATAAACCTCAATTTTAGCATACTGGATTATTAGATGCCTGTAGGTCAGGACACTTTCTTCAATCTGTGGTTTTGTTTGGTTAGCATATCAACTTAACATTCATAAGAACACAGGCTAAACTGCAACCTAGCCTCATGCCTCAGTCTGTTCTTCCATTATCATTTTTATGGGTGACCCCTCAGATATTGGCAGTCTGAGCTCTGCAAGGGGGCATTTGCAATACAAACAGAACAAGGCTGTTTTTGGTTTTAAGGTAACTAAGGTTACTCTTAGTTCCACACTCTGGTCTTTAATAATAAAATGAGGAAAGAAATCCTTTGGCTATGGAAACTGTAATGTTAACTGAAGTAAAGATTGTACTTACTGCAGACTTTCTATTGACATCTATGAACTCATAAGAGCTAATATTTATAAACACTATTAGAATTTTTTCCACCTCATTCCAAAAAAATAAGTAAGCCATTTGAAATGGTGGAAATCAGGTAAGAAATACATTTTGGAGCCATGTGGAAAATTTCCTTGTGTTTCATGGCTGATGTGACAGTTTTCTAAGTAATACTGGTTATTTCTTTTTTTCCCCTTATAAAAATAATATTTTTATTAGTTTATTGTGAACTTCAGTATTTGTGTCTCATGGAAATATTACTAAGACACAGCTGCTACTTCCACTCAATGCTGAAAACTCACTTGGGCTCTCTGGGAGCTGGGTATAGTAGTTTGGTGAACTTCTTGACAAGCTTAGTCTCTCTCAGGATTCTGTTGTGCCAACTGGAAAAGTGTAACCTTCTCATTACACACCCTGACACCAGTTATGGACCTATTTGTTTAGGTATTGAGGCTGTCCTTCCCCTCACTCACTCCCACCACAAACCCATGAAGGTAAAACATCTCTATCTTTATGCATGGCAAAAACTGAAGTAGCAAAATTGTTAATGTATCTGCCCTAGGTTGCAAAGTTGAGTAGGATTTTAAGGCACACATTTAAGACTAAGAGTCCATCTCTTTATCTACTCTTGTTAGTTACCACGTCCAAATGGTTATGGTGGTCAAATATTTCTCTATTTCATTCATGATCTTTCCAACAAATCTCATGTATTATATGACATCCTGTGCCCTAACTACCCTTATTCCCTGATTAAAGGAGGCCACCAGATACCCTGTTGTCAAACTTGGGAAGTTATTCAAGATGGCAAAATGGTGTCCCTGGGACACTACAAGGAAAGCAAATTAAAAACAAGCTACTCCTTTTTAGCTTGTGAATTAGAAACAGATGTTACATCTAATTGTGGTATCACCAAATAGAATCTTGATTTTACTCAGATTTGGTCATAATGTCCACCTCCACTGGACAACACATCTGTTATAACAACAAAGATACCTATTTCTGGAAAGGCGCCCTCCCATAGGACAATTACTTTAATTGACATGTCTCACAGTGTTTCCAGATGGGAAGCTGGCTCTGGGAACCAAACCCTGGTCCTCTGCAAGAACAGAAAGTGCTTCTAACTTCTGAGCCATCTCTCCAAACCCCATGGAGTATGTCTTATGGTAAATAATGTAGCAGAGAAACTATCAATCTCGCTGATATGAGGACCAAGCCTGCTGAGGATTCTTTAGATGGTTTTCTTGCCTGTCTTCTTCCTCTAACAAGAGCTAAATTCTCCAGATATATTTTTTAAATTGTGCTCTTAGTAGGAATTATAGTATTATTAACAATTTCACTTTTTATGTATTACAGATGCTACCTCCCTCCATGGCAAGCTCCAAAGATACATTCTACAACCAAATGGCTATATTAAGGTCTGGATCATAGCCATCATGGTCCCTTAGATTAATCTCTGTTTGAGATATTTTGTTGCCTGTCCCTCATCATTCCTCTGGTCAGCAAGAAGCAACTGAGAGT
The DNA here is from genome assembly GCF_011762505.2 of Arvicanthis niloticus. NCBI lineage: Eukaryota > Metazoa > Chordata > Mammalia > Rodentia > Muridae > Arvicanthis > Arvicanthis niloticus. Next base: position 60,211,789 of record NC_047665.1, on the reverse strand, counting down.
AATTCCCAAACCCCCATGGGTGACTTTTGAGAGTGGGGAATGAGGAACTTCTAGGAGTTGTATGGATTATTAGGTAGGGAGACAGATAAGGAGAGTGTCTAGGTAATAAATGTGGTGAATTTCCAAGATGGCTAGTTTTTTCCTCACTGTCCTCATGTGAGACTGTAGGCTTTTGTCTTCCATCAGCAGGCCTTCTGCTAATGGACTGGCTCAGTAAGTTCATGACCTGATCAGGTCACGTGATACAATAATTGTGGACCAATCAACCATTGTATATTTCTTCAAACAGACCAACTCCAAATTAGGGAAAGAAAACTCTTTATTTAGAGACTTAGAAAACAAAACAAAACAACCAAGCAATCAAACAACCAAACAACAACAAACCACAAAAACTTCCAACAGTTGAGAAGTGATGGATTTTCATTTTCCTGAATCTCCCTTCTGCTTTGAAGAACATTTTTCTATGTATATGCTGCATGTGTGTATTATTCACTACAAATGCCTTTCTTCAAGGCAATCTTCTGTTGGCTCCTGTTTCTGGCGTTCCAGATTTCTCTGCTGCTACCTGTCCCACCTAAGACTTTTCTTGCCTTTTTAAAAATTCTTTAATTGGTAGAGAAAAATAAACCCAATCAAGACCTAGACTGTATCAGATATGTGTCCCTTATTTGTGTCTCAGTTTGATGGTATGTTTGACAAATTACCTCTTTAAGCCTCTCATTCTTGTTTGTAATAGAAGGTTAATAATAGGATTAAAAACAGAGGAAATACATGAAAAGTTCTTCTCAGATGTTAGAGATTATTATTTATCTTTAATTTATCAGGTTTCTCTAGGAAGATTTAATCACAAGCAGACACTAAGCAGGTTCCCTTTTCAGGCAGGTGGGGGTGAACTACAGTGTTCCTCTCTTTTGCCAAAGGACACTGGAATAAGGAAAGGCAGTATTGACAGGCTCCCCACATGCTAAGCTGTCAATGGGTCTCTGGATAGGAGGTAGGAAAAAGGGACCTTTTTAAAAGTGATGACCACAAACTCTTTAATAGGGTTTGGGATTGATTGTCTTGACTGGCTTTTTGAAGTAATTACTCAGAACCATCCATGTTCAACCATTTGCATGGGCTTTGAATACTCTGAGCATCCATTTATATGGTCTCTAAACAGAAAATCAATTTTAATGGAATCATTTTAGTTGACTTTTGTATTTAGGGTACAACAAAATGTTTCCCCAGATGTATATTCTATGGTGTGCTTCCATGTGGCATACATTTCCTGAAACAGTGCAGTTGGTGAACCTGTGTGTTTCTGTACCAATACCATGCCATTTTCATTACAATTGCTCTGTAGTACAGCTTGAAGTCAGGGATGGTGATGCCTCCAGAAATTCTTTGATTGTATAGGATCATTTTAGCTATCTTGAGTATTTTGTTTTTTCATATGAAGTTGGAAATTTTTCTTTCAAGGACTGTAAAAGAGAGGCTCCATCCAGCAGGCAATGGAAGCAGATACAGAGACCTGAGCCAGGGGAGTCTTGAAGAGTTGGGAGAAGAACTGAGGGACTGAAGAGGTCAGGGACTCCACAGAAACACCAACAGAATCCATAACCTTGACCCTTAGGGGGCTCCCAGAGACTAAACCATCAGCCAAAGATCAACCATGGGCTTGACCTAGGCCCCCTGCACATACACAGCAGAAGTGTTGCTTGGTTTTCATGTGGGTTTCCCAACAACTGGAGTCGGGGCTGTCCCTGAATCTGTCGCCTGTAGATCCTGTTCCCCTAGCTGGGCTGCCTTGTCTGGCTTCAGTGGGAGAGGATGCACCTACTCCTGAAGTAATGTGATGTGCCTGGTGGGTGGGGGTTCATGCCCCAGGGGGTACTCCCTGTTTGCAGAGAAGGAGAGGGGGTATGGAAGAGGATAGGTGTGAGGAAGTACTGGGAGGAGAAGGGGGTGATATTGGGATGTAAAGTGAATAAATAAATTAATTAATAATAAAAAATAAGTTTGCCTCCAAGAACTTCTTTAAAAAAAAAAAAAAAAAAAAAAAACAAGCAAGCAAACATTTGGTTTGAAATAAAGCCTGCTGCTATCCAATGAGGACACCAAGTGCCAAGTCTTTAAACCTACTTTTGTCACTTTACTGTAAGTCAACCACACAGAAAGAAAAAGGCAGCTATCCTAGGCTTTGCATGGAAATGCAACATCCTGGGTGCCAAGGACAGAAAGGGAGGAGGACAGTGCGGAGCACAAGTTTGGGGTACATACTGCCAGGGATGTCAGTTACCTCCATGGAGGATGTTCCCAGATCTGGACTTCACTTGCAAGTTTTTCATCAAATAAGAAATGCGTTGAGACAGTTCCTTACTTGCCTGATAAACTTCTGCTTCTTGCTGCAACTCTGTGGTCATTTAATTCCCATGTTACCTTAATGATCACCATAGCTCCATGAGCTTCCATAGCTCCTACTTGTGCCATAACATGCAGTCAGGTATAGTAACTCTGAACACTAGGTTCTTAAAGAGTTTTCAAATGACTAAATTTTTAAAATGTATATGGCCATTGCCTACATGCAAGTCTATATACCATGTACATACTTTGGTGCCAGCAAAGACCAGCAAAAGGTCATTGTTTCTCCTTGGACTAGAGATACAAATGGTTGTTGAGCTGCCATGTGGACGCTGGGGATAGAACCCAGGTCCTTTGCAAGATCATTCAATGATCCTAACCACTGAGTCAACTCTCCAACCATAAGACCTTAGTTTTTGAATTAAATGTTCATCTAAAGACCTTTCCCCATCTGCTCAACCTACAACATTATAATTTTCTTTTGTGCTTTATGTTCTATAAGCCTTCCCAAACTGGGCAACTAGCAGTAAGTACTGTCTATACAACGTCCCATTTTCTGAGAATGTTCTGGGTACAATTTTCCAATTTCTGATCCAAGACAGTGTTGCTTAACTGTTAGACAAAATGCATACATTTTGTTTGATCATTTAATCACCTAATGTTCTCACATTGCTAAATCCAGAATCTGGACTCAGAACAAAAGAAACAGAGATAGGTTCTTCTCTTCCTTTTAATACCTTGTTTTAGGAGTACCATGAAGACCATCCAGGTGATGGCATTTCTGAAAGTGGAAGGTGTAATGTTAATAATGATTCCTCTCAGTGTTTGAGATTCGTACTTCTACTTTATAGCTTAGATTGACAGCAAAACAAAACCTCCTAGTACTACACAGCACTATGATCGACCTTTGCAGTGACCTAAACCACATTGCGAAGAACCTGTAATGACAAGCTTTGATAAATGTCTACACAGTGAGAATGTAGTTGCTGAGTGAGCCATGAGAGAGTTGTGAAAGAGGAAAATAACCCCCAAATTACATGCTTGGGGCAAAGTGATAAATTTTAGTCACACTGTGACTTTGAACAAATCATGTTTCTGATTTCCCTGTGATCAACTTCTAATGTTGGATTAAAGAAATAAGTAGATCTTAGAAATAGCCATCTAATTTGATCTTCATTTCCAATAAAAGAAAGAAGCATAAAGAGGTGTTATCTTAAGAACATCTGCACTGGATACTGACAAAGCTTAGACAGGCAGGCAGATTTACACTTTTCAGAGATTGCTACTTCTTCATTGTTCTTAATCTTTAAGTGGATGCATGCCAAGTATGGTCTTCCATTTTTTTTTTTTTTTGAAAATCAAATAAGGTACAATGATCTTGGATAAAGGAAGAATATAAGGTTCTTGTCCTTGATGATTCCCCACCCCACTTACCTGCAGTTAACTTCTCATTCATTAGCAGGTAAAAAGCGATTTGTATTCTACGAAAGAGAATCTCTCCCTAGAATACCTCAGAAAAGGAAAACAGTCCTTGGTTTCAGGGTTTCCAAAAACTTTTAAGGCCATAAACTGAGTGCCAGAGCCACTGAGTCCTTATGAGGAAGAGTATGCCCTGTATCAACTTTCCCCACACTGTACTAATATCCAAGTAAAATCTGATCTAAATGTTTTCATTTTTTGCTATCATGGCCAATGATACTTATTCTTCTATTAAACATTTTTAAGGGAAAAGAAATATCTCATGGACTTTCAGTTCTTTCTCTGATGACTGCATGTAGATGAATTCCCAGGTACTTTAGCCTTTTTGGATCTCAGGGTCATTGCTTCTATAGATTTTACCCCAACTACACATTATTATGGGGCATGAAAAAGCTTGATGTTTGAAACAAAAAACTACCAAGGGCAGAAAAGCTGTAGGTAGGAAAGATTTATTTGCACAGAAAAGCCAATCCAATGCTACTCTATTAATTTCTAATTGTGCAGAAGACAAATTATAATAACACTTCTTTGTGATCAAAAGAGATTTCTACACCATCATGGGTCTCATAGCTCTAATTATATTCTATAATACAGCATCAGTATCTCAAGTGATTCAAAACAGTAAACATTCCAAACATCTTTTCACAAAATCCTGGAATACTTCAGATGTTAGTGTCAGGAGCACTTTCTTTAATCGATATACCTATTAATACCTAGGCTATTACTGAAGCTTGCTGGAAGTCTGTGAATAAATTCCAGTTTGTCAAAGAGTCTTTGCTCAGGTGGACTGGTGAGCAGCACAGCACAGGGGCCAAAGATTACATTTACTGTGACAGCTTACAGGACAAATGCCCCACTTGAGCTAATAGACAGGCCACCCAGACAAAAAAATACAAAGAATAATGTTGGAGCTGACCAAGGTTATAGAACAAATGGACCTAACAGGTATTTAAAAGAGCATTTCACACAAACACAAAAGAATATACTTTCTTCTCTGAACCTCATAGAACTTTCTCTAAAATGAACGATATACTCAAGACACAAAACAAGTCTCAACAGTTACTAGAAAACTGAAGTAATACCCTGCATCCTATCTGACTACCATAGATTAAAGCTAGGTATTGAAAGGGTTAAAAATTTTCAAAAACTCCTAGCAGGCAGAGCAGAACCAAGAGTGCAGGTCAGCTTGGTCGTGAGCTCTATATTTCAGGAACTTGGCTGACCACAAGATAGATGATTGATTATGTATAGGCTCTTAGAGAATAACCTATACAAAATGTTCCCCATGACTGTTCTTTGGACCCTGTCACAAACTGAATAATGGGCTGGGACTTTCCACAGGTACTCTCCAATAACCCCCCTTCACTTCCCCTGGGTTGTGGTTTCCCCCCTGAGTTGTGGTTTTGGGCTTTAAATTCTCTCTGTCTCCAAAGCCCCGGAGTCAGACCCCACTGCCCCTGCGTGGGTCATGGGTCTTGACCTCAGTATACTGATCAAAATATACCTCTTTGCTGATTGCATCATGTTTGGTGTCTTGTGAGTTACTGAATTCCTGAGGCTTGGGTGAGGTCCTCCCTTTGTGGGGGCCTTACAGTATCAACACCAGAAACCACAGAAAGCTTGAAAACTGATAAAACTGATCAACTCACTACTGAGTGAAAAACAGGTCAAGACAGAAACTAGGAAAGAAATTAAGATTTTCTAGAACTGAATCAAATTGAATACACAACACACCCAAATATATGGGGCACAATGAAGGCAGATCTAAAAAGGCAAGTTCACAGCACTAAGTGAGTAAATAAATAAATGGAGTGTTCTCATACCAGTAACTTAACAGCACACCTCAAAGCTCTAGAACAACAAGAAGAAATCACACTTAAAGGAGTAGGTGGCAAGAAACAATCAACCTCAAAAATGAAATCAATAAAACACAAACAAACAAAAATTAGAAAGGCTCAATGAAACAAGAGTTGGTTCTTTGAGAAAAATCACTAACACTGACAAACCCTCATTCAAATTAACTAAAAGGCAGAGAGAGAAAACCAAATGAACAAAATCAGAAATACAAAGGTGGAAATAACAGACACCAGAGAAGTTCAGAGAATCAGAAGGACATATTTTACAAACCTTCACTCCACCAAACTGGAAAATCTAAAGAAATCAATAATTTTATTGATACATACCATTTATCAAATTTAAATCAAGATCAGATAAGCTATTTAAGCAGACCTGAAACCCTAATGATATAGAGCAGTAATTTTAAAAGTTTCCTAAACAAAAAAAGCTCAAGGCCAGGTAATTTTAGCCCAAAATTTGACCAGACTTTCAAAGGAGACTTACTGCCAATACTTCTCAAATTATTCCATAAAACAGAAATAAAAGGAACACTGCACAATTCATTTTAGGAGGATTAAATTACTATGATACCCACACCACATAAAGAGCCAACAAAGAAGAGAGAATTACAGACCAATTTCCCTTATGAACACAGGTGCAAAAATTCTCAATATTTACAAACTGAACCTGAGAACAAATCAAAAAGCTATCCACCATGATCAAGTAGACTACATTCCAGATATGCAGGGATGATACAACATACATAAACTGATAAATATTCACCATATAAACAAACTGAAAGACAAAACAACAACAGCAGCAGCAGCAACAACAACAACAACCACAACAAAACAAAACAAAACAAAACAAAAAAACCCCATGATCATCTCATTAGACAAGAAAAGGCCTTTGAGAAAATCGAACACTCCTTCACAATAAAGGTCCTAGAGTACCTAGTAATACAAAGAACATAATAAAGGCAGTTTACATCAACTTACATGAAGAGAAACTCACAGAAATACCACTAAACTCAGGACATGATAAGACTGGCCACTCCTTCCACAATCATTTAATGGAGTACTTGAAGTCTCAGCTAGAGCAATATGACAACTGAAGGAGATCAAGGAGATACAAACTGGAAAGGAAGAAGTCTAAGGATCTTTATTTGTAGATGATATGATAGTATACATAAGTGAGACTAAGAATTCCACTGGGAAATTATTACAGTTGATATATACTTTCAGCAAAATAATTGGATACAAAAGCAACTCACAAATCCAGTAGCCCTATTATTCACAAATGACATGACTACGAAAGAAATAAAGAAAACAACATCCTTCACAATAGCCTCAAATAATATAAAAAATATAAAATATCTAGGGATGATTTTAAATAAGTAAGCTAAAGACTTGTATGATAAAAAAATTTAAGACACTGAAAAAACTGAAGAAGATATCAGAAGATGTTAAGATCTCCTATGTTCATGGATTGGTAGGATTAATATAGGGAAAATGGACATTCTACCAAAAGTAATATACGGAGTCAATGCAATCCCCATCAAAATTCCAACACAGTTCTTCAAAGCTCTTGAAAGACAAAATCCATTTTATAACTCTCTCTCTCTCTTTCTCTCTCTCTCTCTCTCTCTCTCTCTCTCTCTCTCTCTCAAATCCAGGATAGCTAAAACAATTCTGAATGAATGATAAAAAAAAAAAAAAAAAAAAACGAGGTAGGTCTTATCATTCTTAATTCCAAATTGTATTAGCAAACCATAGTGATAAACACTGCACAGTATTGGCACAAAAACTGACATGTTGATCAATGGAATTGTCTTGAAGTCCCAGACATAAATCCATATGCTTATCAGAATCTGGTTTTTGATTTACAAACCAGAAACACACACTGGAAAAAAGATAACATCTTCAATAAATGGTGCTGGTCAATCTGGATGACTGAATGTAGAGGACTCCAAATGGATACATATTTATCACCCTGCACACAACTCAACTCCAAATTGATCAAAGATTTCAACATGAAACCAGATATACTGACTATGATAGAAAAGTAGACATGCTCTTGAACTTACTGGCACAGGAGAAGGCTTTCTGAACAGAAGACTGCTAGTATAGGCACCAAGGTCAACAATTAAATTAACAAATGGGACCTCATGAAACTGAGAAGCTTCTGCACAGCAAAGGACAAAGTCATTTGGACAAAATGGCAGCCTACAAGGGGAAAATTTGTTCACCAACTCCACATCCAATACAGGGTTAATATACAAAATATATATCGAACTAAAAGATATATATCAAGAAAACAAACCAATTAAAATGAGGTATAGATTTAACACACAGATATCTCAAAAGTAGAAACTCAAACAGTCATCAGGAAAATACAAATTGAAACAACTTTGAGATTTCCTGTCAGTATGTCTAAGATCAATAAAACAAGTGACATCTCAGGCTGGTGAGCATGTGGAGTAAGGGGAACACTTATCCACTGCTGTTGGCAGCGTAACTTTGTACAGCTATTGAAATCAGTGTGGCAGTTCCTGAGGAAGCTAGGAATTAATTTATTCCAAGATCCAGCTATACCACTTTTAGGCATTTATCCAAAATATTCTTCATCCTACTATAGAGACAACTGTTTAATCATGTCCATTGTTGCTGTATCCATAATAGCCAGAAATTGGAAACAACCTAGATGTCCCTCAGCAGAAGAACAGATAAAGTATGGTACATTTATACAATGGAGTATTACTTAGCTGCTAAAAAATGAACTCATAAGACCTGCAGATAAATGGAACTAGAAAAAATAATTACCCCGAGTGGGGTAATCAAAACACAGAAACACAAATAAGCAAACATGGATTTGCTTATATATGGATATTAGCTGCTAAATCAATGATAAGCAAGCTATAGTCCATAGAGCCACAGAAATTAGGTATAGAGTAAGGGACTAGGGTTTCAGATAGATCTCATTAGGAATGGATGGGGGGCTTGAACAGGGGGATCAAGTGGAGAGGAGGAAGTACAAGGAGAAAGGAGTACCAGGGAGGTGATTTGGGAAGAATCAGCTAAGAGTAGGGCCATTTGGAAGGTAGTGTGAGAAACTAATACAGAAAAAAAAATCTTAAATTATATACATATTAAGACGACCTAAATGAAATAACCAAATAATGAGGGAGTCAGAGTCCATCTGGCCATCGCTTGTCATCAAAGAAGCTTCTAGTACTGGGATTGTGTTACATCTAATTGAGTTCTTGGGGTTTTGTGGTAATCCCCAAACAACCTAGTCTGTTGCCAAGATTATATGTTGCTCTCCATAAACTGACAGCAAGGCCCTATTGCTGAAGACAACATCTACATAACCAATTGAACATGGAGAAGTTCCTACAGAGCCCCACCCCTACACTGTACAGTCTTTGGTACAGGAAGGTACTCTGCATACTATCAAAGGAGAAATGTAAACACTAACCTAGCCACAAAACCTTTGAATCTACAATGGTGTCCTGCCTGCAAGATGTGCTAGGGCAATGGTGGAACAAAGCTTGTGGTTATAATCAACCAATGTCTGATTTGACTTTAGGCCATTAAACAAGATGGAACCCATATCCAACACTGCCAGGATGACCAAGACCCTGAGACTAGATAGCCCCGGAATGTAGACTGACACCAAATACCACTTTTCTACCCCACTTCCCCAGGCCAACAAACAAACAAAAAAACCAAACAACAAACAATCCCCAAATCAAAACCAAATCAACAAACCAAACAAACCAAAAATGCAGCAATAAAATGACCCATAATGACATTTAGCTATACTCAAAGAACAGTGCCTTGCTCAGGCATCATCATAGTAAGTGGGAAAAAATACAGAGAAACTGTGCAGAATTAGAGAGCTTGGAACATTGAGCACTAAATGGGATGTCCCTATCAAATTTCTCTCCTCAGTCTTTAGGAAACCCCAGAGAAGAGGAGACAGAAAGAGAATAAAACCCAGAGGGGATGGAGAACACCAAGAAACAAGGTCCTCTCAGTCAACATTATCAAAGCTCATATGAACTCAGAGACTGAGGCAGCATGCACACAGGGCCTGCACGTGTCAGCACCAGGTCCTCTGCATAAGTATTATAGCTTTCTGACTGTGCAAACTAGTGGGTATCTAGTTCCTAAGCTTTCTCTTGGGTTCTTTTCCTTCTGCTTTTCTTGTCTAATTTCAATATGCTAGTTATGTTTTATCTTACTGTCTTTTATTTTAATTTGTTGCTTTTCCTTAGAAACCTGTTGTTTTCTAATGGAAGGGAGAGTAGCTGGATGGGTGTGGCAGTGGGAGGAACTAGGAAGAGAAGAGGAAGGGAAACCATAATCAGGATATAGTATATGAGATGATCAGGATATAGTATATGAAAAAAAAATATTTTAAATACAAGGAAAAAACAAAACAAAAAAAGAACAAAGAACCCCTGTGGCAGAGAATACTGGCTGTTCACCAAAACCCATGCTTCTTCCCCCAGTGTAAGGGATAGAGTACATGCTAAAAACAACATTTCCTGGTCCCTTGCATGAGGCCACATACATCTAAGAGGGTGCAAGTAGAAGTGACATTTCCTGCCCCAGGTCCTGGCTTTTAATAGAACAGACATGACAGACCACCTCACATTCTTTCCCTTTTGTGTTGCATGAGTGGAGATGGCACAGCTAAAAGAAAAAGATGTCTAGATCCTTGGAGCCTCACGGGGCAGGCAAGCTATCTATCAGCTAGATGCACCCATGCAGGATTCTTTGTTATTGTTTTAAGACAGGGTCTTTTTGTATGGACCTGTCTTAAAACAATAACAAACCTCTTGCCTGTTCTGGAACATTTCTTAATGTCTGTCTATCAGGCTGGCTTTGACTTCCCAGAGATCCACTGCAGCTGACTCCAGAGGTTTGAGATAAAAGGCATCCACCATCATGGCAATCTATGCAGGATTCTCAGTGCTAACAGAAAGTAATCGACTTTCTTATAGTTTAACTTATCCTCATTAATGTAATACTCAGTAGCTGAAAAACCCTGCACGGTAAAATAAAGATGTAGGAGATTTCCTGACACCCTGCATCCACCTCACACCTTTGGCATATCTTCTAGTGACTATTCTGAATGACTATTATTAAAAATATATGGTAAGGATAAAATTTGGTTTTAGAATATTAAAAATGTGCATAAAAACTATGTGGGCAATAAATTAATATTTAACTTATATTTACATCGTCTTAGTGAGAATATTGATGTTTTTCTTTTAAAACATAAACCATGTGGTAAAATTTACAAGAATCAGAGAAAAATATACTTCCTGCTAATTATGTCCAACATTTTATCATTGTTAATAATTCTTAAATTTCATGTGCTCATAAGAAAAATATTGGTAAGTACAAGATTTAGCTCAAAAAGTACAAAATTCATTTCTATCCTTTCTTTCCTATTCTTTCTTCTGTCAGTACTTTTTAATTAAAAAAAAATATTTTTATCATTTTTTTTTATTTGTAAGGGTGTTTTACCTGGATGTTTATCTTTCTACCATGTGTATGCCGGGTGATCCTAGAAGTAAGAAGAGGGGTTGGATCCCCTAGAACTGGGGTTGTAGATGGTTATAAATGCCATGTGGGTCCACATCTTCTGGAAGAGCATCAAGTATTCTTAGCTATTATGGCACTTCTCTAGCTTCTTGCAGTCCTTTTAAACAAGCTACCCAGTGGTCACACTAAACTCCACTCCCTTCCTTCACCACTTTCCTAGACTACTAGTGTCTTAGGTAATCCTGAAGACCTGAGGGACAGTACATGGCAAATATGTGGGGTGATGGAAAGAAGTTGAACTATAAATATCTCAGGAAGCCTGGGATGACTTGGCAAAGAAAAGAAGCAGGATCCCATGCGATTTTTGAGCTACCAGATGGCGTTCTAAAAGTCCCTATAAAGTATTCATATGGTAAGAGTAATAAGACTATAAAGGGGCATGCTATCAAGATTAAGAGAAGTGACACCAAATAAATAAAAACTTCACCATTTCCTTTATTCTCATTGGTTAGGATTTCATGTAATCATAAAGTATATAAAGAATATCAAGTATGGAGTTGGTAAGGCAGTGATGGCTCAGTTGATAGTGGTGTTTGCCACCAAGCCTAATGAGCGATATTCACATCTGGTTCCACAAGGTAGTGGGAGAAAACCAACTCTTGTGACTTCTACTTTCATTCTGTGGCACACCTGTACTTCCTACAAATAAACAAATGTAACTTAAAATACAAAGTATCATTGCTATGAAGGTATTCTTAGCTTTTTACCAACCTGATATTCCATAACAAAGAAAAAATATTTGCAATGAAAATCAAAATGACGTGTAAGAAAGATATCCACACAAAAATTTGATACTTCAAATAAAAGGAACAGAAATCACTGGGACAATTTGTTTCCTGAAAACTACCTATTTGTATAATTCTCCCAGTGACCTCAAAGTGTCCACTCTCCCTAGCCCATTTTCCCTAGGTGGTATTTAGAAAGTCTGGGTGAGTTCTGACATCATTTACTCTCAACCAAAACTGTGAATCCAGACTCTTAAAATCTGTACCCAGAAGATTACTTTAAAAGGTATTATCTGGAACATACTCTCATGACCTAGTTTTGTGACATCAATGCCAGGACATATCTGGGTGTTGGCTGCTCTGGAAAGTCCCCAGATAGAAAATTCAGGCCATCCAATTAGGACACTTCTAAGTTATCTAGAGCCTGAAGACTCAAGATTGGCTTTTACCTCATTAGTTTTCTTCATACTTTTTATTTGAGGCTAAGACTTCTTTCAGTTATACTGGAGAAAGAATATTTGGAGAAACAATAAAAAGATTTCATTGGCATTAAAATATCAAAAATGTCTAAACTCCATTTTAGGCGAAGTTTTTCTGCTAAAAGGTCTTAAATTCCTGATGGCTTTCCCCTTCAAACTGAGTCTGCAACTAGGGGATCTGCTTGCAACGTAAACTCCTTGTACTTAATCGTCTTTTCCAGAAGATGTATGTGGGAAGGCAGGGAATGTGGGGTAATATTTAAATCCCATTCTAGGTCACCTACATGGGACAGAAAATTCAGACAGTGTATGCATACTGCATGTGTCTTCTTGTTATCTGATTTCTTCTTTGGTACTTTTGGTTAACACTAAAATTGTGACCCACGGTGTGTGGCTGCAGGGCTGAGTCAGTTTGGAAGTTATCAGCTATATATTCAAGTAGAAAACAGGAGCCAAGGAATGATTGATGACTAAATCCTAGAGAGAAACAGAAACAGCTTCTTCTATCTTCTAAACCAATGCTAATGACTTCCAACTAATTTCCAACGAACGTTTTTGACACCACAAGTCATATTTTTGAATTTGAATGAAATAATTTCTATCTTGATAAATTTTCACTTATACTAGAACAGCCATGCATCTCAATCCTACCCTCCTCTTAGCTTCTACAAACCTCTGTTCCATAAAGAATTCCTAGTTACTTTACAGGCAAACTCATTGCAACTGCAAGAACAGAACTATACAACAGTGCAATTCATTGTAATTGTTAATCAACTGAGGGGAAAAAAAAACCAACATGAGGCACTTACTGTTCAAAAATAGTCCATGTAATCTAACTTGCTAATCTTTGTGTAAAATTTTTTGCATCTCAAGTCTTCCTTGAAATATCAGTAATAGTCTACTGATTACCTGGGAGGAGTCAGATAGATGAATGGGAGTGAATATGCTCAGATGCACTGTTCAAAATTCTCAAAGACTAGTAAATGTATTTTTAAAACAGTATACATTTTACTGCTAACACTTCTGCAAACAGGAATGACATCTCTAGAGGCTATAGTTAAAGAAAAAATCTGATTTTTTTAAAGATAAGGTTTGTACAAAATACTAGATCTTAAGCAAACCATTTCACTTATAAGTCTCCTTTATGGTCATAGCTGCCTATGAAAGTAGAATATTTAAAGATGAACACGGCCTACATTTTGTTTAGAAGTCTACATTCTGTACCAAGTATCTTGTTTGCTTTCAGAACAAAAGAAAGCTGTAAGTATCAGCATTCTTACTTCCTGGGTGTCTACCTACAAGTAACCGAGTGAACAAGTCTAGCCTAACCACACCTATCTAAAAGGAGCGAAGTTACACACTCCATTGGCAGCAGATAGATTATTCTGTCTGCTAGGGCTTGCCCTAAGCCTCTGGGCTTCCAGGAGGTCTGATGATCATAACCCTGTGTTTCTCCTGGAAGAAGATAACAAAACAGAACTATCAGTTTGGGAAATGGATTACTAGATGCCCTTTATCAGTTGCTTCTTTTTGTTCTTGGATTAACTACAGCAGAACAATCAATTTTGAGATTGTACACTGCCACAGAGAACAAAATAAACAGAAACACTTGAAGATAACGAACTGATTACACAGCCATCTTTTAAACATTTCATCAGTCTTAGAACAGGAGATGAAACAACTATTTCATGTGTACCAGCAGGTTCCACATTAACCTGCAGTGTTAAAAACTGTAGAGCCATATATCAGCTGATTCTAATTTAAAGTAATAAATCACTGGAGAATGCTAAGTGACACATTTATATGTGGTCTGGTTACCAGGTGATAGTTACTGTAAGTTTTAATCCAACTTCCTCATTGAAAAAGAATTATTTTGCAACTGCCTTAAAGCTGCCATAAGGAGTAATTTTTTAAAGGAGTAATAAAAAGTCAGAGAAATATCCCTATAAAATTGTCCTCAACAAAAAGACACAGAAGAAGAAATAAGGAAATGTATTAAAAACTACCCAATAAATTGCAACTGTAAGCTAAGGACAAAGGAAATGGAACAGATTTTATCTATGTGCACCTAAATTACCAGAATAAAGACGTTAAGTATGCTCTCCCTTTCTCCTGCCACTGACTGTTCAAGTCAAACAGAAGCAAGATTCTATTGCATTGATCAAGCAAGGCATCCCAAAGGACAGTCTGTATTACTTCCACAGTGTATTGTTTAAAATAGAAGTACTTCTCTGAGAGCTGACCAGTGAATGTGGTGGCTGCTGCTTTCATTAGAGGTATCAGAAAACCTGGTGACTGTACTGTATTCTGAGAGCAGAGAAAATGACTGTTTTCTTTCCCCTGTGACATCTGATAAGGGACCATTTGCTACCATAGAATCTGTTTATTTTATGGGAACTGAAACTGGAGATAAATGAAAGCTACTTAAGCAGCCTTTTTATTCACGAGGGTATTGTGTATTAGGATAAGGGTCTTGGATTCCACAGTCTCCCAGGTGTGGAGATAGAGTGTAGGTCTCAGAGGTATTGAGACTTAGTTCCACTTCTCACAGATGAGTCAAATCACAAATGCCTTTAGACTAGAGATTCCTTTCCTGTGAGAAATGGGGGTACTAAGTCCTAGTCTGTCTTCTTTCTGCACCAGAATGATGTGAAAATGCCCCATGGACAGATGGAGTTTCTTCACATGTAAGGTTTTATTAAATGAGCATCCAAACTCTCTAGGCAGAAAACCTATGGAGACAGCAGAAGCTAAGCAGTTTCCAACAGGTTTCTTCACTGCTTCATTTTTGTCCTCCTGAAAAGGTGTTGACAACTCTCATGTGTTTCCCAAGTCATGTGTGGTGACTGGTTTAAATGCTCTCAATTACAAGCTCACAGAGAGATGATAATATACAGGTGCCATCTAATGAAAGTATCCCAATTATGAATCTAAACTATATGCAAATATAAATGATAAAATAATCCTCAAGGGGCTAATTTTTTTCCATGTGATCTGTTCTTTCATCAGTAATATGAACAAAGGCAGTTTATAAAGACTATTTTGCAATGTTCAAGACAGAGTATTAGTACTGTGTGACACCATTCATGAATGAAGACATTCAAAAGCCATTATGCTTTTAACTTAGGTTAATAATGGGCTATTTCCACCCTAACTTTGGCACTGCTGGAATGTAAGGCAGTGGGGATCAAGGTACCAGAAGATGAAGAGTGAGCAGAATATCGTTGCCAGTCACATAAACATTACTAGGCTGGAGACCACTGCCTAGCTGCCATCCCTTCCCTCTTTCTTCAGTAAGCATGCAGCTTAGGTGTCCAGGCCTGCACACAGAGCTTGGCTTATGGTACCAAGATGATGATAAATTATTTTCCGTTATTCCAGTCAGATCTCATCTAAATTTTAACACAACTTATTTCTTCTCTGTGTTTCTATTAGTGACACCCCTTTCTAAGGCATTGCTTTTGGCATAGATAGGTGTGGCAGCTTCCCTATGATAATTAGTGAACAGAGTACAAAAGGATAAAAAGAAATGGAACCTAGGCATGGCTTAAAAAGATAACGTAGCAAAGCCATGAAAGTAGGAGTCAGCAAATACCAAATTGTACTCATTGTCTTCTGGAATGACCCACTGTACACAAAGTTTCCTCCCTGATGACTCTGTGTTTCTGCTTTCTATTGCACAGAAAACTGAGCCAAAAATCAACTAATAACCCAGGAAGCACTTTAGGGGATATTCTAGGAAAAACCAGTAAAAGTGCCATCTGTGGCATTAGTTTGTTTTAACAGAAGGAAATATTGTGATATCTAGGAGCAAGATACAATGTGAGTTTAAGCTCATAGTTGAACACTGACAATAAATACCATAGATCTCTAGTTTCCAAAAAGGTACTTCAAAAGCTTACCTATGCAAGAAATGGCATTATTCCCATTATAATGAACTGGCACTAATACCATAAAATGCTTAAAAGAGGCTCATTAAAAATTTAAATTCTGAGTATGGGCTAGTCATGTATAAGTTTACTTCCATGACTTTGTGACTATAGTTTTCCAAACAAAGAGCTATCAGTATATCTTGATAATCCAGATAAATTTATAAAACATAGAGGTTAGCTACTTCCTATTAAATAGATAACACTTAAAAACAGTTGTGCTTCTCTATTGTTGTCTGAGACTACTGTCTCCTTCCATATTCAGAAACTCAATTTCCACATTGAGAAACTCCTAAATTTCTGTTACAATATAATACCTATAGTTACAATAAAATGCCAGCTATATTAACATGCACTGATCTTTACTAATAATAACAGTGGGGAGCCTATTAGGAGTCTATTTAAAGACCAGGTTATCATCTCTGTCTGTAGTCTGCTTTACTGTTCTTAACTTTCAGTGTTAATATTTGGGTCCTACATGTTTTAAGACACCTGCAGAAAAAGGACTGATTTCTTCTACAGGATGAGATCAATGTATAGTCATAAACCTGTATTTTGGTTATTGAGCAAAAGCTACATTTTTCAAATCTAGTTTTCACTTAAAAGTCAAGACCCAATAAAATTTTATTTCTAACAACTTAGTAAAGCAAACAAAAGGCAAACAAAAACCCAAATGAAAACTATAAAACAGAAAAAGTACCAAAGCGAATATTTTAAGATCACAAGTCCATAAAATTAAGTCCTGACCCATGAAATTCCTAGCTATGACCACTATGTAACCTGTGAGAATCTTAGTTCTTTGTTACAAACTCATTGATGAAATGGTTAGTGCTTCTCCAAATATCCTGAAGACTCATTCTTTGTATAGCTATAAATGAAAGACTCATAAAGCACATGTTTTAGAATTTGTTGGGAATAAACCCCATTAACAAAACATTTTGGAAAATTAATGCCTGAAAAGTTTCCATTCTTCTAGTTATTTTCCTACAGTGAAACCTACTGTGGATCCCCAAGAGGTCTCATCTATTATACTACAAAAAAGAACCAGGGGACAGGTTTGACTTACTTTGTTTCCTCCCTCTTCATACAAAACAAACAGGACTCCTTGGCTGAAGGCTGCATTGATCTTGACAGCATTGGAGGAGCAGTAGCATACAGAACTCACCATTAACTCATCCACCTCCAGTGTAGACAGCCTTTTTAGTTAACAGTTTGTGGGGAGATTTTCCTCTGTGCTCATTTAATATAATTACTGCACTTATCTTGACACTATAAAACTTTCAAGTTGTTCTCTTCACATAGTGTGATTTCCTACACATACTGAGCTGTTAATACGGAAGCGATCTCATCCATCAACCCCACCCCACCCCACCTCCACCCAGCGTTATATCTGGCATCTTCCTCCCGGAAGGAGCCCTTGAAGGTTTTCCAAACAAGAAGAAATTACAGCCTGCTAGTAACTGGGAGTGGGAGAGTAGTTCTCAAAAGCCTCCTTCTTTCTTCCAGAGACAAGAATATCTCTTGCAGAGAAATTCCTGGAAGCCAAGGAAAGACTGATGATTTGTGGCTGTCTGCTTTCAAGCCTGTGAAACTGAGCTAGTGAAATCTCATTAAAAATGACCTGAAGTAACAATGGTATTGAAAAAAGTCATCAATGATTATAATATTTTTATGAGAAGAGGAATGGAAAATGTAATGACAGTGACACCAAACTAAGTATAGTCAAGCATCCGTTTTTTGTGTTTACTTCTTTGAGAATTTTGCACTTTGTATTTTGATCATATTCATTCCAAATGGACTCCTCCAAGATCTATTCCTCTCTCTCTCCCCACCAATTTTGTATTCTACCCTTCCCTTGGTCTCTCTCTCCCTATCACTCTCCCTCTCCCCATGGACTCCCCCTTCCCCATCAAGTACAGTGTGTGCTGTCTATAGTCTGTATCTTCTTAGATGTATAGGTTTCACTTGTGGGTGGTCAACCAATCAGGGACCATGGATTGCTGACTCTTCTTCCAGCAGGGATGAACTGGCAATAACACCTGAGCTGGGTGTAATGTCCCACCCATCTTCCCTTTCTACACTAGACTGTCGTCTGGCCAGAGCTGGCACAGTCTTGTATAAGCTGTCTCAACTGCTATGACTCCACACATACAACTGCCCTATTATGTCCAGAAAACACTGTTCTTTTGTAGCCAAGCATTCCTTTGTCTACCTGTTCCTGCTCAATGCTAGTTGTAAATTAGAATCACCTGAAAACCTTCAGGTGCACCTGGGTCTCTACAGAGGAAATAAATCAGAATTCATGAAGGTCAATGCCAGGGTTTTTGTTTTAAACTTCTCTAGGTGATTCTAAAGTACAGGAAGTATTGAAAACTTCTGCCTCACACATTTTATTTGAATTTCATATTAAACATGTGATAAGGGATCTCTGAGAGGGTGGGCCACATAACTGAAGACACGTGAAATGATATTGCCTAGGTCCCATCTCAAGGTCCCTGACTCCTTTTCAAAATAACAGGCTCAATTGTTATGTTATGACAGCTGCTCATAGGTCAGTAGTTACAATGGAGGTGAAAGAGTAAAGTACTGACTTCCATGGGGAGCAGTTCTTGTGCAATCTAGGACAAGGTAGTATTAGCAACTGACACCCCAGTCTCCCTCAAATGGCCAGTTGCATGGTGGCACATTTTTGCCAGAAGGGTACTAGCACATGAGAAGTGGCTTCCTGGGACTCCAACCCATCTGTGCATTGAAATGCTTCTAGAGTGAAGGGAGGGGAGTCACTGCTGCTTTCCAGTGACTGCATCACTTTCTCCAGCTCCCAATCTCACAGGGACAAAGCCAGACAGGAGTTCTGGGGGCAGGCTTCCTCAGCACCACTTGGAGTATGTGAGATTACACTGGCAAAGGCACATCTCAACCGTGACTAAATACTACGTAGTGAGTAGGAGTCTGACACGACTGCAGCCTGAGGGGCTGCACAGCTGCACAGGTGGGACAGCTGGCTCCTTAAAACTGATAAGAAGCTAGAGAAGAGCAGGTGACGATCCCTCACTGCTAATTGGCTCTTCTGGGCAAACTGCAACAACCTAGGAAAATTCTCTGTGTTGTCAGATTACTAAGAAGAAAAACTGACAGAGGGATGCAGAGGAGAATATAAATCAAAAAAAAAAAAAAAAAAAAAAAAAAAAAAAAAAAAAAAAAAAAAACCTGGCATCTATTTGCAGACATTATTATACATTCCCTTCCTCATCTACAATCAGACTTCAGATAACCAGTGGGTTCAGAAACATAAACCCAAATAGAACAACAAAATAACCATTTTTTCACTTACAAAAGAAGTTCAATCTAATGACAGATTCAATGAAATAAATCTACGACATAAATCTAACCTTTGTTACAGAAGAAGCTATAGAGTATGTACCAGGGGAGGCCACACTTAAATAAGGCCAGGCAGAAGACCAACCCTAGGTTCTTGAGATTAAATGACTTCAGATTTCAAGACAGCATCCTGATCTTTTATTCCTGCACACCACCATACTGACAGACCACCTCCCACTGAACATCCCAGTCCCTGCCACTACACTAGGGGACACAACACAGAGATGCCTGTAGACTAGACTTCAATACATTAGGCCACATTTGTTGATAAAGAAACTGAGCCAGAGGGTAAATGGATCATCTAACCTTGGGTGATTAGAATTTAAACCCGATTTACTTATAATCCTTCCAAAAACATGGCTAGGATTTCAATGTATTCTTTTTTTCTTTTGTTGAAACATGTACAGTAAGGCCACGTTAAGGGTACAGTCTAGGGACTACCAACACTGAGTGTTGTGTGGCCATAACCACCAACCACTTTCAGTCCTACATGTTCTCTCACTGAACCTTTATGCTCACACAAAACCTCCCTCTCTGCCTACTCCTAATTTACTTTCTATCTCTGAATTGCACTACTTAATGCTGTAGAGCCTGTGGCACTTTAGGACAATAGTGGAACCTTGAAAGGTGGGGCTCAATGAGAGAGAGGACATTATACCATTTGTGCATGTCTTAATGAGGCTGTCTCTTCATCCTCTTCATATTTGGCATGAAGCACATTTGTTTTTTCCACTACTTCTTGTTGCCAATACACATATAATACTTCTTCCTCATGCCCCACATCAACAGTGCCAACCAATCACAGACTGAAACTGCCAAAACTGAGTAAGAATAAATCTTTTTTCCTAAAAAGTTGGTTATCTTGGGTGTATGTCTCAGTAACAAAAAGGTGACTAATTCATCTAGGTATGGCCTATAAATGGACTCATTCCAAATTATTTTTTCAAAATGAGATTACATAGTGTTGATATGAAGTCAGAATTTAGTTTTATGCTTTCTCCTTCTTTGGATACTTTCAGTATTTCAAAAGCTCTTTAGGAGAAAAAAAAAAGGGATCCTAACTGCTTCCTGGGTATTGCTTACTTTGTGGATTAAGAAAGGAAAAAAAAAAAAAAAAAAAAAAAAAAAAAAGAAAGCATTATTCTTTTGCCAATACCTCCCACTGAGAGTTACTGCTGAGATTAAACAGCCATTTGTTGAATGGAATGATTCTGGGTTGAAGGAATACAAAAATATCAAACAAAACTCTCCACCTTCAAGGTTCACTTCTTCAAAGGGAAAGGGGCAGTCCTATGTGAAAACTGAGGCACAGAAGAGAGAGGTCCATGGAAGAGAGGGGTGGGATCTAAACATCCTACAGAGTCAATTCTATCTTCCCACTGACCTTTAGTGTAAGCCATTCATTATCATTGGGCTAAAACTTAATCAATATCCACTCAACTGCCCAGTATCAATTCAGAGTGAGTGCACTAAGTGGATCTATAGGGATTCACTACTACATACACATTGTTTATTTTTACCCACATGCAGATGAGATGGAAATCTCATCCATGTGAGAAAGGAAATGAGACATGT
This sequence comes from Arvicanthis niloticus, assembly GCF_011762505.2. Lineage (NCBI taxonomy): Eukaryota > Metazoa > Chordata > Mammalia > Rodentia > Muridae > Arvicanthis > Arvicanthis niloticus. Next base: position 60,190,424 of record NC_047665.1, on the reverse strand, counting down.
GCATAAACAAGATAGGCTAAACAAAATTAGCTATACATACAACTTGCCAGGAGTTTGGATAACGAAGGAGTTATTTTCACACTGGTGATGTGCTGTAGGAAATAGTTAATCCTAAGGAAGGAGATGGCAGCAGAGCTGAAGTGCAGGAATTCTAGCTAACAGATCTGTATAAATAGAAATTAGAATTATAAGAATTAAAGAAAATGAACTGGTTTATGAATGGCCTGGGAAACACAACTACAGAAACTGGGCAGTGCTGACTAGGCAATGGGTGCCACCCAAGGTTCATGCACCATAATCAGCTCTTTGGTTCCTCTGGATAACTTTTAAGAAAAGAGCCAAGGGTAAGAAGCAGCAGTAGGAACAGCCTCTGATTCTGGCACAGGTGGACAACCCTCCAGACTGAACGGAGCTTACTGCTCTGAACTTACCAGGTCACAATACAGCAAGTTGGAAGCTGAGTGGGACCCCCAGATACCCAAACTTGAGGATTTGGAGCTGAATGTAGTAAGAATTCGAGTTCAAAGAATAGTCAGGAGAACATCAAGCTGCATAACTGTAACCCCAAAGATTCCCAGCACGTCCCCTTTAGTAGTTAGAAGGTTCTGATCAATGTATTACATAAAAACAAAAAACCGAAAAAACCCAACCATCCAAAACAAAACAAAAAACCCCACTAAAGGCAAGGAAAAACATCACCTGAACAAATCAAAGGCTCACAAGCACTGTGGTGCACACCTGCAATGTGGAGCTTAGGAGGCAAAAGCAAGAGGGTGAGTTTGAGGCCTTTTCTCAAGAAATAAGTATTTATAAAAGTATGAAAATGTTTAAAAGCTCCAACAGTAGCTTCTTACTTGTATATATCTTCTCATAGCATAGTGAGAAGAGAATGCAGGAAGGCTTAACTTTAGAGTGGAAAAAGAATAAAGATGTGAGAAATCAGCCAGGTGTGGTGGGGCATGCATACCTTTAATCCCAGCAATTGGGGGGCAGAGGCAGGAGGATCTCTGAGTTCACGGCCACTCTGCTCTACAAAGTGACTTCAAGACAGCCAGAGTTACACAGAGAAGCCCTGTCTTAAAAAACCAAAAATGTGAGAAACAGCAAAGACTTTCAAAAGTAGCTATTAGCCATATATTCAGGATGCTCCAAAAATAAGACAATAGAGTTTTAAAAAGGATTCAAAATGGAATTTAAAATTTTAAAACTATGTCGACATGAAAAGGACAGTGAATGAGATTAAAGAAAGATTAAGTATTGCCCAGAAAAAGATTAATTATATGCATCTGAAAATCAAACAAAAAAAAACCCAAGACCCTAAAAAACAAACATCAAAAGAAAAGCAAATTAGCAAGTTACAGGATATATGAGAATGGAATCTCCAAGGAGAGAAAGAGACAGTTCAAAGTACTATAAGAGTGTTGAAGTCTTGCCAAATTTGATGGATACTGTGAACTCAACAATCTAAGAAGCTCAATAGACTCTAAATACAAGAAAAGAAGAGATGAAAACCCAGACACAGCATAACTCAAACTCAGTCATCATGGTAAGATAGCAAACTGGTACAGCAATGATGGGAATCAGTGTGAAGAATTCTCAAAATGCTAAAAACAAAAGAAAACAAAAACAAAACCCCTTACTATATGACACATAAAAATGTGGTACATATACTCTATGGAATACTCTTCAGATGAAAAGAAAAAGAAAAAATCATAAATCTTTCAGGCATATGGACTGAACTAGAAAAGTTAATACAGAGTGGAGTGACACAGAGCCAGAAGGACACACACTGTATGTTCTCTCATTGGAGACTCCTAGTTCCAAGCCTCCAGATGTAAGTGTATAATCCTAAATTGCTGCAGAAACCAGGAAAGTCAAAAAGGACCATTGCAGGGTGGAGAGTGGGAGCAACAGACAGAGGAACAGCAAAGTACATGGGATGTGAGTGGGAACATAGGAAAAAAGGAAAATGTTTTAGGGAGGAGAAGAAGGATGTTTGAAAAACTCCTAAGGAATTATATTATTAACTATTTTCCAAAACACTTATAATACACATATATCTTTGCATAAATATACATATATAGCTTAAATGAGATTTTCCCATCTGTGCTGACAAGACTGCCTTCAAGGGCCAAAGATAACCAAACAAAAACCCACAAGCAGGGTGAGAGCCCTTTTTGGAGGTTTCGGTTAGGGCTGTCCTATTGCCCATTGATTGCTCTCCAGAGTGGAAGGTAAGTTTTTATTGCTTTAGACAGACAGCATGCACTGGAAACACAGGGTCTAGAGGACCCTGAACAAGAAATGGCCTGAATGCTTCCCAGGAAAGCATCCAAAGGAGGGAAGCAACCCACAGTCTTCCCCAGCTATGTCACCTATGAACTACAACAATGATCTATATGGCATGACACTCTAAGGGTGCAATCGTGGCACACATACATTTACTGAAGACCAAGTATATACATAGCTCTCAAAAACAAAGAACAAATGCAATTAATAAGCAAAAGTTCTGAATTCACATTATCCCAAAGATAATATACAAGTTCCCCAAACAGAAAAAATTCTTAGCATTATTAATCATAATTCAAATGAAAATTACAGCCACAATAGCACATGCTACTCCACCTATACTAGAATTAAGAATATACCAGTTGTTGACAAGAGTGTGGAAACTGAAACACTCAGCTTGTAGAAGTGTACAAGGGCACAATTACCTTAGTTTCTTGAAAAGCTTACTATATAAACCTACTATATAGACACTCTACTTGCAGAGACATGCAGTCAGGAGAAACACACATTCCTTAGGTACTTGTGTTTGAACACTTAAAAGAGCTTTAAAACTATGGTCATAAGCTACCAAAAAGAGATCAGATAACAATGAATACACATGGTGGTGTGCACCATAAATCTCAGCACTCCGGGCGTCGGAAGACAGCTCTCTAGGAGTCTGTGGTTAGTCAAGCTCCAGAGGGAGACTCTGTTTCAAAAACAAAAACAAAACAAACAAACAAACAAACAAAAAACCAAATTCAGGTGGCAACAATAAAGAACATGCGTTTAGTATACCCATTCACTTGAGTACTACTCAGTAAAAAAAGGAAAGGACTGATACAAAAGATGGACTTAAATATGATATTAAGTCAAAGATCCAGACCCAAAATAAGCACATGGTAGATTATTATTATTATAATAAATTTGAGGAAATAAAAATCAATACATAGCAACAGAAAACAAATTAATGTGCTCTGAATGTATGCATGTCGTAGTGATAATTCCACTAGCCTAGGGAGGCTTTTAGGTGCTAAGAAATATGTCTAAATATGTCTATTACTTAGATTATAGTGACGAATACATATGTATATATACTACCACATTTTAGATTATAAGTATGCAAAACATACTACTTATCAACTATGTCTTCAAAAATTGCTTTTAAAAAGGCCATTATAAAAACAATGGCATGGTTACAGGAACCTGAATGAGCAGTGGTAAGTCAGAATGGCAGAATTCAAGACTGAACACAAGGCAGCAGGAGTCACAGATAACCCCAGGACAGTGACAGTCACTGACAGGAAGTAAAATGACTACTGCTGTAAACAAGGACAATGGAAAGACATGTATGTAAAGAGCATGTAAAGCCATTTGCTAACAGAACAAGTAACTCCAAAGAACAGCTAACATTTGCCATGAGACATGACAGGCTGAGAGTATAACACTGGGGTCCTGCACGATTATCTCAACTGCAGACTTCTTATTCTTTGCATTTTTCCTCTCTTGTCCCTGGTAATAATAAAAATCAATATAATTTGTTTCTGTGTATCACAATCCAAGTTCCCAAAGAAAAACAATAAACAAACAAACAAACAAACAAACAAAGCAACTCTGAAGTCTGGAAGAGTTCTTTAGCAGGACCTTCAAGGAACTTGTAGGATCACACAGTGCTAAGGTAAAACACATCATCATCTTACAGTTCCAAACATACACTCAACAAAGTAGGGTTTTCACAGCCTCATAAAAATGTTATATGTGTTGGCACTCAGTGAGCAGAAACCAGACAGGGGAGAACCTACGAGGTCATTTCTGTTTGTGGTCACCTCCCTTTCACAGCAGTCCCTGCCAGAATAGAATTTTCTGTAAAGTGCAGTGTGGTTCTTCACACCAGAGCCAAAGGAAACATCTGTAGGCCTGGCAGGGTTTCAGGTGAGCACAGTGCTGAGAGGCCCAGAGCCTATGGTAGAGGAGACTGGGACTACAAACTGAGTGGTTCTTCTTCCTTCTCTCACTTTAAATGTCAAAGCGCTTCACACTACAGTAACATCTTAAAGTGACTCCCTTACTTTTGTTGTTTTAGTTGAAACATTATTTCATGCTCCATAGAGTGCCCGCTAGTTGACTCAAACCAGGAATACAATGGGTTCTATATTTCAAACATGAAAAGACAAAGATAAGTTGCTGGGATAAAAATCTGTCTTTCTCTGCAATGATTCCCTGTGTGAAGGCACTGCATTGGGTTCTAAATGTCCTGATGGACTAACGCAGCCCCACTCGGTGTGCTAATGGACAGCTGCAGTTTCTCTGGAGGCAGAGCAGGAAGATTCTGAGGTCAAGGCCCTTCTGGGATACAGGATAAACAAAAAGAAGGAACAAACAAATATAAAAGACAAACAGATAAAATGGCCTCTGAAAGCAAGAAACTGAAAGTTCAATAAAAATGTAGCAAACTACAGAACACACGAGGCATGGTGAGAGGTACAATGTGCCCTAGACATTTCAGTGAGAACATGTAATGAGAGAGTGGATAGTAGGCCCTTGGCACCCTGCACATGAGAAGTCTGAGCATCCATGCTGTAAGTACTGTCATGACACCGAGGACTGCTTTTACTGAAAGGCCAAACTGCTTTGAACAAAGGGTATTCTCATCTACCTTGTACTTCAGCTTCCTCATCTGAAGAAATAGCTTCTTGTACATCAATGAGTGCTCTAAATTAGGATCTCCCTTAACCTGTGTAACAACCCCGTGTGGCTTTGTTGTTTAGATTAGAAAGCCAAGGCAAAGAGAAATCAAGTAGCTTATTCTAGGTTATAGAGAGGTGACTGATCAGAGATTGGAGGTCAATGAGTATCTTACTTCAGACACTTTGTTCTCAATCATGACCAGTAAATTTTTTTAGTTATACCATCATTCAAGCCGGACAGTGGAGGTGCACGCCTTTAATCCTAGCACTTGCGAGGCAGAGGCAGGAGGATTTCTGAGTTCGAGGCCAGCCTGGTCTACAGAGTGAGTCCAGGACAACCAGGACTACACAGAGAAACCCTGTCTCGAAAAAACAAAACAACAACAAAAAAAAACCAAAACAAAACAAAAATATCATCATTCAAATCCATACCTTTTATGTAAAGTTAGTGTTTTATCTAGTAGGCAAAGGGGAAACAGAAACTAAACATGACACAGAGATAAACTGAAACTAGCAAAGAGCATATACCCAAATATCAAGTGTATATGATGTTCAACAATTTATAAAATGCACTGTTGCTCTGCTCCTTTTGGTCCCAAGTAACTGAGGGTTATAAACAGGTCAATAATAGAGCCACACATAAGAACTACTTCAGTTCTGTACATTTGGGAGTGCTGACAGACATCACAACAGGGCTGGGGATAGAGCAAACATCTTTAAAAACGGTGTGTGTGTGTGTGTGTGTGTGTGTGTGTGTGTGTGTGTGTGTGTGTGAGAGAGAGAGAGAGAGAGAGAGAGAGAGAGAGAGAGAGAGAGAGAGAGAGAGAGAGAAGAAGGATACCACAGTATGCATGATGAAGTCACAGGAAAACTTTGTGCAGTCCATTCTTTCCTTCCACCCTTATGTGGGTTCTGGAAATCAAACTCAAATCACCAGGCTTGTACAGCAAGCATCCTTAACCATTGAGTCATTTTGCCAGCCCGAGTGCAAACTTCTTTTGTAGCTGTGTTGAGAGTTGAGGTTAGGTTTAGCCTTCCCTGAAACCTATTAAATTCTACGATTAAAAATCTGGTCTTTAGTGTGTATCTGTCAAGATAATGTACACACTGAACATGAACACAGAACAGTTCTGATGTTCTTTTGTCTGATTTTGTACATTACCATTGTTAATATCATTTTTTGGGCCACAGCTTTTAAAAAAGGATGTTACAATTCCTTTTCCTATAATACATGCATGCATGTGCACATACACAAAAACACAAATTCATCTATAAAATTGTACACTCCACTCCAATTTCTAAGAGAGTATTAAAACCCCATGGACCTGGACCACACTGTTTGTCCCTGCATTTCCAGAGTACATCATGCTGTCTATCATGTAAGGTTAGCAAAGTAAGTGCACAGAATATGTGGCTGCTTGTTGAGAATAACTAAAAATGGATAAGCTAGTGCTAAACCACGAAGTAGAGCTTACTTCATCCATTCAGTCTTCAAAGAAATCTGAATGTCTTTATCATTCTAGACACTGATCGAGGCATAGGAATTTGGGGGATACAAAAGACATTCTTCTAACAAGAAATGTAAGGGAGTTGTATAAAGATTTATGAAAATAAGTCTTAGAAACTCAAAAAGATTTTCAAAGTGTTCATTGAACTTTGATTTTTAAGAGTATAATATTATATGGCTCTTTTTATTTGAAAAAAAAAATGCCAGGAACAACAACAAAAAAAATGGAGGCTAAGCTGCCTTTTGAACTTCACATACAGTGTAAGGTTTAGATCAAGGTCATATGGAACACACATGGTTTAGTGTAAAGAAGCAGGAACATTAAAAATTACTCTGAAAGTGTGTTAGATTTTAAGACTAGATGAGCAATTTTTCCAGGGGTTATAAACTTTGTTCAAACACAGCACTTAATCTTTATTTCGGGTTCCTGTTGTATAAAGAGGGTCTACTCTCCTGATGGTGTGGGGGAGTGGCTGCAAGGCAAAGGAGGATGCAGTGTGGTTTAACGGTTTCCTGACTTTCAAGTACAGCCTTCTCTCTGCAGACGTGTGATGGGGTAGCGTCAGCACAGCACTGTGTTGCTAGGGCAGTTTCACCAGAGTCTCATTCACTCTCATGCAGCTTCTCAGTTGTTGCGTGGTGAAGGAAGCCACAGAGCCACATCTCCTCCTTATCTCCCAAGCATCCCAGTCCTGAGAATGTGTGGCAGGCCCATCAACTAATGACTAGTTTGGTTAGACAACCACCTTGACTGCCATGACACTCTTCTTTTGCTTCTTAAATTGTCACCAACTTACTTGCCTTGGAACTTAACCTCTGGTACAAAAGCCTAACATGTCTGGCTAAAAAGTAGTACTTCTAAACACAGATTAAAGCACAGTTAGATCAAGAGAAAAACCTAAAAGAGGCAATTTTAAATGTGGTATATTTATTCATTACCTTTTCGTAAGTCTTTTTCTTCCTTCACTCAGATTAGAGCAAAGTCTTGGCTTCTAGAAGCATTTTCCCTCAAGAGTCATAGGCCTGTGGAAAGACTGTGCTTTCCACTTGTAGAGTCAAACAACCTACACTGGATTCACCACAGCTCAGGCCTGTCACCATCTGGCAGCTGTATGAGGCCTGTGTAAAATGAGCTGCTAGTCACAGTCCAGCTCCCAGTTGACAGATGTCCACTTCACAAAGAGAGCATCGCACTCAGCAGCCTGGCTGGGGAGGAGTGGTCCCTGGGCATAAAAACTGCATGTACTTTTCTCTGCCTCGCCAGGGTGCGTATTAAAAGACAGACAGAGGGCATGCGGCAGATAATGTGGCAGGAGCTCTGAGTCAAATTTTAGCTTCTCATTTAGCCTACTTAGGAAACCTGTGTTGTTGTGTGTTTGTTACTTGTTTTAACTAGGCTATGTGTATTGAGCCACACATGGTTGTCTTCTAAGACCACTGTTAAAACATATCAGCTTCACTCAGGGATCGATGGAGATTATAACTGCCCACAAACCCCTCATCCTGTTTCCTTACAGTATCAGGGAAAACGTTTTGCAAACAGCAGGAGGTAAAAGACCTTACCCTGTCCTGGGCTAATCAGTGTCATCACCCAAGGTGAACAAGTTACTTAAGGGGTCTTAAAGAGAAAGGACAAGATGGCCCTGCACTACAAAATGTAATTCCTTACTGAGTATCTTTTGAGAGACTTTAAAATATATACAAATAAACAAAACCCCTAAAAGTCCATTTTCTGTTTTGTCCCACTGAAGTCTGTGGCTCAGTGTCTACCGGGAAATGGGATGCTCTGGTTGTCTATTAGTAGCTGGGAGAAGGACAACGTGCCTGCTGGAGTGAGTGCAGCAGTGGACCCTGGAGTGCAGAAGTGGTGTGCACAATGAGGTAGTTCTTCCACTGGTCACTCTCAATGCAGGCAAGCATGTTGGTTATATTTTCTTTTAAATAAACCCTTATTCTGTTTTTAAACATTCTCACAAACATAAAGAAAACAAACATTGAACTAAGCTGACTTAAAGAAGAACCTGCAAAAGTTCTGTGGAAAGTGAAAAGGATTAACCATATTTACTTTCTTATGCTGCAATACACATTACATACATACATATGTACATGTGTGTGTGTGAGATAGATGGATGGATGGATAGATAGATAGATAGATAGATAGATAGATAGATAGATAGATATGGCAATAGGACCAATTCTGAATTACTATCATTTATCATAATATTTTCCTACTAAACACAATTTAAATCTTTCTGGAACAGATATATGTATTAGATATATATTTTAGAGAAATGTATCTATCGAAACTGTCAACACATTTATTTCCTTCTCAATATTGTGGTTTTTGTAAGAATTATCTTCCTCCAAATGAGCTATCTGATACAGGTCTCTGAAAACAGTACTGATTCTGGGTAGGGAGAAAGGGTTAAGAAACAAACTAGGTCTCAGTGAGATGACTTCTCATTACTGACAAACGTAGTTCTTAGAGATTAATGCCACATAAGTCAGTGAACCTCCTCTACTGCACAGAACACAGCTGTAAATGACCACCATTTTCAAAAGTGGACAATAGCTGGCAGCAAGAAAGGGGTTCAACAACTAACCAAGTAACTGGCAGTAACAAAACAGGACTCAGAAGGAACATGTTGCTGAGAGTTGAATTTTAATGTCAATTTTGAACAAACCATAAAGTCTGCATGTAAATGATAAAAATTTAAACCTGAAAATCCTCAGAAAATATAAAACAATACTAAAGTGTCTAATATGCAGAGGGATGTAGCCTGATATCTATGCTACTAACAGGATGCCCAAGGGAAACGGGGCTAAAATAAATGGGCATGTCATTATTTTAAAGGAGTCTGCCATCTTTAATGTCAAGAACACTTGGATCAGGAATTTGGAATACTGACTTAAGCTTGGAATTTAAATGAGCTCCTCTGTAGGCTCTGATTCTGATCACAAACTCACTGGTTTGCCACTCTTCTCAAGAGAGCACAGACTTTATCTGAGTATTCTCATCCCTTGACTCATTCTACCACAATCTTATAAATATTAAGAATACTTACTTCAATTGTGTGTATTTTATAGCAACATAATTTAAAAAGCACTCAAGATTTCCCTACACAGACATTCAGAATGAACATTTCATAGCTTATCAGCTTACAAAGCCAGGTATTGCTTGTTTTGCTTTCCTCTCACTATTTTCTTCCACTCTTTCTACTGTTTACTACTCCTTATCTAGTTCCCAATATGTGCTAAGTTCTTCCTTGAGCAATGAGCTTGCAACATTTTATACTTCATTCCTCAGAAGTCTTCCAGGGAGGATTTCACATCCATTTAGGAAAAGGGGCAAAGAAAAAAAAAATTCAGGTTATAATGAAGTTTAAAACAATAGATAAGCATTTAATACACAAATATACATGTTTCCTGTGAGGATTAAGGGTATCAGCTTAATGTGAAGTAGTATTTATTAGGTAGGAGCTGGCAGTTCTTTCTTAGGACCCTGTGCTAAATAAATACCATTACAGTAAGACAGGATACTGTGCTGCTGAACCAATCAGGCTGCAGTGGATAACTCCAAGTCCTTGGTCACGATTCTTGTTAAACTCAGTAGGTCACAAAACAAACTGAAAAGACCTGAACATGAAGAAGGGATTTGTCTGGAAGGGGACAGGCAGGGGAGATAACAACAGTGGTCAGAATGCATTGTACATATGTGAAAGTGGCCCCCCAAAATTTACGTAAAACAAAATTTGAGAAGGTGAGTTTTAAATGCCCATGTAGTTACTTTTCTCCCCTCCTGGAAAGAAAATGTAAGATGGAGACTTGTAGGACTCAGGAAGGTCACAAACATAAAGGAAAGCTCCATTTCAAGGTTATACAGCCCAACACTCTCCAAGGGGACAGAATAGGATACCACTCGATGGTACTTCTGCAAGCTAGGCAGGAAGCTCCAGTGATGCACCACCCCCCCTGTCACCCATGCCAGGAGGACTTTTCTTTGATACAGCTCTTTCAGAGTCATCCATGCTCTTATAAGAAACTTTAGGATAGATTGGGTGGAAAAATTTCACCAGTCTGTTACCAGTGACCTATCTGGGTAAACAGATGTTTGTCCATGTTTCCTCAGGGAAATAACGCAGCAGAAGGCTAGCATGATGCATTGGGACTGACTCATTATGCCAATGTAAGAGCCGCAGCAGGCCGTACCTCCTTGTATTAAATTGAAAAAAACCTTCAGAAAGGCACTCTATAAAGACCTTAACTGGTCTTATTCTAAATTCCCACAGTGAGATGAAAGAAGAGGGAATACTAAAAATGAAGAAGAGGAGGAAGGAGGCTATGTGGGTATGATAATGAAAAGGAAACATCACGCTTCCTGTCACATGACCTCAGCTCCCCTAATCTTTCACTTCATCTCTATCACAGGAAAAGCACTGAACTCTGAAGCACATAAGCAGATACTTTCTGACTAGCAGGCCACCAAAAAATACTGACTGCCACATGACTCTGGGCCAACTATTTCCCTTTCAATGATATCTTAAGCTTCAAATCATGGTTACAAGGATTTTCATCAGTCCATTTAAGACAGATGGGCAAAGACCACTCTTGAGAACTGTTAAGTTAGCTGCTACATCCCCACCTTCTTAACTTTTATATGGTGCTCTATGTTTACCGTTTCTATATAAAACTTTGGCTCAAACTCTGTATTTCAGCTGATGTTCCAACATTTAAAGTGTAAGCATGAGAATCCCACAGTTTAGTATTAATTCAAAGATCTTATCTATACAGAGCCTCACTCCATACTTTAGCATCTTCAAAAATTCAGTTTTTTTTTTCCCCTGGGTTTTTTTTTTTTTTTTTTTTTTTTTTTTTGAGAGCATAACCCTTCCTTTTAATTCCTTGATGTGGGTTTTCCCTCTTTTCACTCTTATGTCTTAATGCTCAGTCCTTTTAAGTTAACCTGCTGGGTCTTTCCGTGTGGGTCCACCTCCCAGACCTCTGTGACTCATGCTGCTCCCCTTTGCAATGCCTCCATCTACTTGATGTCACTTCAATAACACTTGCTACTACTGGACATGGTGCCCTAGATAGCAGCAAAAAGGCTTTGCATGGTAAAAAGTTATCAAATAAAAAGTTATTAAGCTCTACCCAGCTTGCTTCTGGTATCACTTGTAACGTTGAACATTTTGGCTCATTATCATGTAAGATGCATTCTTTCCTACACATTTCATTGCCCATAATATTTGTATAACTTTCTATATGTCTATAAATATGATCTCCATTGAATTCTAGTAGCATCTGTACTTTAACATGAAGTTAAAATGGACAAAGAGGGTGAAAAACTGTCTGCACCTTCTGGAGCCTGTAGAAGACACATCTTGGTTGCTTGGCAGATTATGCTAGAAAATTTGCTACCTAAGGCATAACTCACCTGAAAATATTTTATAATGCTGGAACTCCAGGAGAGCTGAAGAATATCATCATAGAGCATTCAATTTCAACCTTGTACTTCTGTTCTCTGATTCCAGCTTATGATCTTTTAATAGGAATAGAGAAATTACGTTCCTTTATTCTTCAACATAATCACTGCCTGAAGTATATACTATGAATCTCTCTAATTTGAGTTAATGCCAGAGTGTAAATAGTGGATTAGTAGAAACTTCTTTCTCAGTCATTTACATAAAGAGTGAAAAAATATTGATCTTAGATATTAATTTCTGTGGTGTCTGAATTGCTATCCCCGTGTACCTTGTTTTTGTTTTGTTTTGTTTTGTTTTGTTTTTCCATTGAGATTTGTCCCTGTTCACTGATTAGCTCTTTCTTCTGTGTAGGAAAACCTGCTACTCTCTGTGTTCCACTTCTATGTAGCTGACCACCCAACTCAGCTACAAAGAATCCTGGAGAACCCAGCACAGCACAGTGCATCATCTCACATGTGCCTCCTGTGCTTCTTTCTCCATAGCATGGACTCATCAAAGTTGATCTGAGGCCCAGTTCTTTAATATGTCCAACTGCTCTGGTTTACTGCCAGAGTGTTTCTAATGTTAACACTCTGACATGCCTAAAGTTATTTTTCTACTGAGTTTTACAATATGGGTCAAAATACTTTCAATTTCTTTAACTAATTCTCCTAAAAGCCAATATACTAGCATCTATCATTTTTGCTACCAAAACAAGTAATTTTAAGACATTATTTTAGGTTAACTTCTACTTTCCCATTTGGCTAGTTATCTAAATTACTTAGCTTTCAAAGGTTTTGATGATCATAATGATTGTTCTATGTTTATTTACAGTGGTACCTTTGGGATGCCTTGTTGTAACTGGAGGAAGAACACATCTTGTAAAAAGGTTGGGTCAACCAATATTGGAAAATAAAGCTAAGAATGGGTGGTCCCAGAATCACTTAAATTAGGATGAAGAACCAACAATCCAAGACCTTAAGTCTAAATAAGTGGTCTTAGCATTTTGGGTAATATATGTAAGAATAAAAAGTGGTATTAATTGTACTAGCATAATTGCATATCCCACAGTGGGTAGAATTATGAAGGATAACAGGCACTTTCAAAAGGTATATAATACTGTTTTTAATATGCACATTTCAAAGTCTTTTAAAATCAATTTTAAACTTTCATCAGAAGTAAGTTTGAAGATAGAAGAAAGTAAGCCTTTTAATCAGAATGTGAATTTCTAGAATCACTGGATCCAAAGTGGGGAAGGAAGGCACACTGTGACAGCTGTCTGGCAATGCTTAAGGTATCTCCAAATAAGAAACAGGATTGCCATGTGGAAGGCATCTTTCTGGCGAGGAAGCTGGATTGCTTACTGCCAAAGAACTGGTTTCATAATGTCCCCCAGGCTGATCATTTAAGAGGCACAATTGTGTAATGAATGCTATAGCTCCTTGACCATAAACAAGCTCAATGGGTGCCATGAAAAAGCAAACGTGGCTTCTAAGTACGCAGGGTATCAACATAAAATGGCAAAGGCAAACTGTGAGGTGGCCTAGACTTGAGTGTTCATACAGTCAGCATATGTGTTGGGGGGCATTCAGCTTTCTCTCATGTGAAATTTCTACCAAAACAGACTTTCCTCTTCTATCCAAAGTTTATATTCTTTAAGTGTTAGAAAGCTGTAATTCCAGAAACCTAAATCTAACAGGGACAAGACAACCGGGGCCTTGATGAAGGCTTAATGTTTCATAGGAGAAGCAAAACAAAATAGAGGCAGTCTTGAGTAATTTCTTGTCCTCTTTGATACTGGTAGTCTGTGTGTTCTATCACACATCTCCCTCATTCCCCTTCTTCTTTTTTTCTCTCCAGAGAGATAAAGATCAAATGTACCCATGGTAAATATTATTTGCTAGGGTAGAAACTGCCCTTTGATCGAAGTTACAGAAATCAAACTTATCTCAGCCACCTTCTCCACAGTATGGGCCATTAGAAAGGATTCCTTCTAACAAGAACTTAAAGGAAATTATTTTGCATTTCTCACCCTTTACCTCAAATCACCCAATGGGTGGTATTTAAAACTCCACTTGATAAAAATCTATATTGTTAACTCTTTCATTTATTTTTGTGTGGTGTACATGTATGCATACATGTATACTTGTTCCTGTTCATATATGTGAGTGCACATACATGAGGCACATACACAAGGCAGGATTAGGATCCCTGCCTACATGTATATAAAAATTCTGATTGTGTTTTATGTTTACCCTGCTGGTCCTCAGTCAGTTAATAATGAAGAAATATCATGGTAAGTAATACAGAGACTTCTGTTAGGATAAAAGAATTATTCCTGAGGACCACTAAAAATAGGACAGTCCCACATAATCCAGTGTGCAGTCTTGCCTTTAAGAAATGTAGGACAGTTAGATGTGGTGGCACAGATCTGCAGTTCTAGCAGCATGTGTATTACTTTAGGCTCTGACAGAGTTTTCAGGAAGAAAGGAATGGCATGAGATGTAGAACCGTATTTGACCACATCACTGCAGCCTCTGTGCCCTGAGAACCATAACATAAACTGGCCAAGAGTATTCTTTATAAACCTGTAACATTTTTGAGAAGAATATAGCTTGTAAGATGATCAACTGCCATTGTCCTATACTAGCAGCATTCACATTTGGTATTTATTGAACATGTAAAACATCTCTCAGTCGTAGGTACTCCCTTTATCGTGTGGATGGAGAAATGGAGGTTCATTCTGAGCTATCTTACAGTTGAAAGTACCAGCTGTAAGTCTCCTGTCTCCAGGGCCCACGTTCATTCTACCAGAACAAGAAGAATCATCTGGATTGTGAGCTGTCACTCTGCCCAATTCTGAAATTATATGAACAGTCAGGCCTTGTTGTCTTTCCCCTGCTACAGCTCACTCTCTGGCCATTGAGCCTCATTCTCATGAAACTTCCCCACGGTACTGAATAAAGACAGTGCAGGTCAAACTAGAGTACATTAATGGATAATTCCCAAACAGTGAGAGAAGTCTGTGAGATGGAAAGAAAGGCCTTGTGATCATATCCTAAGATCACTGGGGCCAGCCTCCCAGGTCATCCGAGCAGCAGCCTGACTGAAAGGATGAAGATACTGTAAGTATCCTAGGCATCATGGAAGCTGCTCTTTGGAAACTTGGAGGTAATATCTCTTCCCAAAGGAGACATGAATTTAATTTTTGTTTCATCCAGAAAACACAGTGCTCTGAGCAATGTAGGGGTGCACAGCTGTATTAGAGATGATCTCCTAAGATACTTCACGAAAAAAAAAGGAAATGTTGTTTTTCTGGCCTGGACTATATGGAGAGAGTCAACAGAAATCACTTCCACTTTTTTATTTCTTTGGCTTAGGAGTCATTACAGATGGTACAGTAAAATGTGATCAGCAACACATTAGATTAGAACTGAGGTTCTGTTCCTGACTAAGCCTCAAAGGTTAAGTTATTTTAATTTGATCACTTGGTGTTCATTCCTGTAAAACCAGAATATTAATTTAAATTTAGAAAAACAGACATAGCCTTCATTATAGAGCATGTTTCTTCAGAGGCCACGATCCTGAATTATAATTTTGATTTTGGGCCAACACACATATTTCATTAGTAATAGTTACAAGTGCCACATTAGGTCTTGAACATAGTATATGCAGCTTCCACTTCTTCCAGCATACGATGCTTTCTTCTCTGAGACAAGGTATAATCTTTCAGCTTCACCAGCTCTGTACTTTAGACCCTGGAGAACATATTCCAACATATCTGCTACCCTTTCTTACCTTTACCACATCAGCTTAGCCACCCCATCCTCAGGTTCTCTGTGATCCCAATTCTCTGTCTGTTTATAGACCACTAACATGTTGTCTTTCTGTGTCTCTTGACGTTCTCCAGAACCTCAGCCTCTTAGAGCCCACTGTGAAACACAATCTAAGTGCATTAGGGTCCTTCCTTCTTTTCAATAATTCTTCTGTTCAATTTTCCAAACCAATAATTTAAAGTCTGTCCTTCATAAATCCCCAGTTCCATTTGGTGCTCTCAGAAATTTGCTGTTTACTACAAAACAAGAGGGACATTACTACTGAATATTACCTACTAAATACTGTACTTCCTCCTCTATGCTGACATTTTCTAAATGTTACTTCCTCCTAACTGCACTATTGTCTCAAATTAAGTTTCTTTAACCCTCTATTGATGTCCTTCTGCTTTTCCTTCTCTCCTTTCAAGAGCTCTGACTCAGGTGGTGTTTGTATTTCTATGATCATCTTTGTTCTATCTTTTCATCAACTGCAGGAGCAGTAACACCAGCAATGCATGTATACAGTGTTCCTTCATGATCAGAGGACTAGTAAGGACATCTATACTCACGGCACCATGCATACACCCTCAACTCCTCTTCTCCTAAACTGCCACCTTGCTTTTGAAATGCTGCTTAGTCTTTGGCAGCACAACATTCAATGTATTTTCTTGGCCCTCATTCTTCTTGACCCTTCTGGGGTACCTCAAAATTGAGAGTGTTTTTCTGTTTCCAAATGTTCTTGTTCTCACTGTTCACACCATTGTCAATTTCCTCCCCATGAGCTCTCCTCCTTTACACTGCTGACCTGACCATGCCCAGCCATTCACTCCTTCCCCTTGCACTCTCAGCAGCGCCCCTCTCTGAGCACAGCTCACTGAACTCACTTCTTTGCTGCTTTTTGCTGAAGCATCATTTCCAGATCTCCCTTTATCTAAAAAAGAAATTTTATTTTCTTTTTAATCCTAGAACAAAGACTCTCTAAAACCTGGCCATATACTATAAATTATTAGCTTTTTGATTTTCTTTTTTCCTTTTCATTTCACATATTTGACATCTGTGAGACTTCAGCATTCAGACTATACTGTGCCACTCCCCAACCCTCTCTCTCCCTCTCTGAATTATGCTAAGTTCATCCATTTACAACATTTAATATTAACTCTATTTAGTAAATTCCATTAGTGGTTTTAAAATTTGGTATTTTAAAATTTTAAAAATTTTAAATTTTAAATTTTTAAAATTTAAAAAATTTTAAATTTTAAATTTTTAAAATTTAAAAATTTTCCTATATCCCATAAAATAACATGCATTTATTTCTTCTGTGAATTCTAATTTCAATGTGCATATCTTCTTTTCTAGTTACTATTGTCTCATTCATTTATTGTAGTGACCCCATGTGTTTACTATATTGTTTTTCTTAGATTTTAAGTTTTTAAAAGACAGTTATAATGAAGATTAACAATTAGAATAACAATCTCTTATATTAAGATCCTACCATATTCTAGCATGGACATCACTAACTCAGCATTCTATGAGGACTGTCCTCATTATTTTGATATGATTAACTGAACTGCTCAGTGAAATACTTATAGAGAATCAGAGCCAGGAACTGGATTTATGCATGTCTGGTTTTAAAGCTACATTTTTACCCACTCTGAAGTATTTCTCATCATCTGCAGAAGTGGCAGATAACCACTGAATAAAATATGCTCCTCTTGGGCTGGGGAGATGGTTCTGTGAGTAAACCACTTGTTATACAAATGTGAGAATCTGAGTTCAGCTCTGCAGATCCATGGAAAGCTAAGTACAGTAGCACACACTCATGACTATAGCATTCTTGTATAGAGATGAGAGGAAAAGACAGCCTTCCAAAGGCAGCTTACAGGCTTACTAATTGTAACAGTGTGTCTGGCACACACTGGAACAAAGAAGAAAGAGATCACACAAGGTACAAGGCAAGACCTGACACCTAAGGTCATCCTCTGATCTCCACATTGTGTGCTCTCACATGCCTGTACACAAACGTATATACACAAATAAAACGGATATTTTAAAAAATGTTCATCTTAAGTCCTAACCGAGTCCTACTTAGATTCCCTATGTTCTGAAACTGCTTGAATAATGCAACTGTAAGAAGAAAGAGGAAGAGGAAGAAGAGGAGGCAGAGGAAGAAGAGGAGGCAGAAGAGGAGGAGGAAGAGGAAATGAAGGAAGAGGAGAATAAGAAGAGGAAGAAGAAGAGGAGGGAGAAGAAGGAGAAGGAAAAGAAGGGAAACAGAAGGAAGAGGAGGGAAAAAGAGACAGCTTACACATCAACTCTTAAGGAATGAAAACAGGGTAAAGCTTTTCTACCTCAAGATTAAAGAGAACATAAAATGCAAAGAAAAAGAAAACTCTAACTCACCTAGATTACATAATAGTGTCACTTTTGCCTCTTTCCTTGGAACCATCAAGGCCAATGAGGCAATGAATCAGGCCATCCAAAAGCCTTACTTAGGTAATTTAAATCACATTTAAACAAAACCTCTAGTAATTCTAGTTTCTGAGGGTCTGGCATCAATACTGTGTAAACATGGTAACTGTATTCCTCTGACAGATTCAAAAATCAATGTAAATTTTGGATTCAGTTTTACATATAAACAGGTAAAATTGTATGTGGTATACACAAATAGTGATGCAAAGAAAATGGTAGCTTTTGATTTCTACATGTAAGCAGCTAAGAACTGTTTGCCTCTGAGAGCAATGTCATTATAGGGCCCAAATCCCATCACAACAAATACCTTTACAACAGAGATGTCTGTATAACAGAAACCCTTTCAAGCCTTGGCTGGCAACCCGTATATTTCAAGCAATATTTGATCTGAGACTTCTAGTTCACATGAATAGAAATTGACCTAAACTTCCAAAGGTAAGATTTGAATGATTTCATCTCTAACTCCTATTCCATGATACCATGAGTTGAAGTGATGTACAATCTAAACCCACGAGTAAAAAACTAAACACAAAGGCAGAAATGAAACTGTCAGTGCTCTTAAAGGGAGGAATCCAGTCTTTTAACTTGGGGAACACTTAGCTATAAAAATGAAGCCATGAAATGAAGCAGATGATGCTTTTATTTCTCCCCTTTTAATCTCATCTCACTAAGAGACAAAATAGTTAAGTGTCTGAGACTGATGAATAGTATACAGAAAGATACTACTAGCTGGGAAAACAGGGCTACATTTCTTAACTTTTATGAGCTTCAGTCTCCTCATCTGTAAAATGTGACTGATACTACCTACCTTCAAACTTTTGGTAAAAGCTAAATGGAAACATACATAAAGCTCTCAGTAGAGGGCCTGACATGTTGTACATGCAGCCCAGAGTTCCTGTATTTGGTTGCTCTCCCTCTTCAAGAGCTTGAGCTTCTTCATTACTTAGAAGAGCCAGTGAACAGAAGTTGAGAAAATATGTAGTCTCAAACGTAGTCTCGGTAAGGTATTGCTCAAAGGAACACATGACTAAGCCATACATGGAATATACTTGACTGGGAGAAAGGTCTTGAGACCAATGTAAGAAACACATACTCAAAAGATATAAAGCAAGCAATCAGGAATCACACTAACAATTAACTTCTGGGTATTTTGCCAGTCACCATTTTGAAAAAGGCCAATAAACCCACTCTCAGTGCCCCATGTTCCTAGGTGAGGACACAGTGTGCCTGCTGCTGCCACTAGGCTCTTGTGGGTACTACTTTAGGTCTTGGAAAGGGACATGTATGAAACTAATTACTCCCGAACCATGCATTATGCTGTCTCTCATATGTAGGATAATATGAAAATATTACAATGAACTCTTAATTTCTTTGTGTGAAAAACAGCCAAATATTCACAAAGGTCTCTAACTTAATTTGGATTTCTGTGGTTTTACATTTTACTGATTTTAGATATTAGAGTCTACTTATCTAATTATAGGTAGTATTATATGTAGACATAACATTCTAGTCTTTTTAAAACAGCTGTAATGTTAAATGGTATGTTTAGGAGGGAGACTACTTTATTAACAAAAGCTGAAGGTGGGCTGTCTACCTTTACAAAGCTGTGTGCTTTTAAACTCCTTTAAAAAGCTCCCTAAAGCCCAGTAGACCTCAGCACCATAGAGAACAGGAGACGGCTCAGCACTTCACAGAATTACAGAATATTAGCCTTAAATTTCTCTTATTCCCTCATTTTTAAAAGGCTCAGAAAAAGTGTAAGGTAAGGTTCATGGGCCTAACTAAAGAGCACATACAAGCCAGAAGATGAGCTCCCTCTTACAAGAGGCACATAAAAATAAAACAAGCTGGAAAGAAACAGTAAAGCCCAGAGAAAAAGGAACTGTGCTATCCATAGGAGAGAGGCCCTAAGAAGAGAGACTGAAAAAAAGAACAAAATCGCTAAAGCCAAAAGGTTAAAACAGCAACAGAAACCAAGTGGGGACAGTAGAGGAGGCATTTTAGATGTCATCAATATAGAGCTGATAATTTTAGATGTCATCAATATAGAGCTGATAATGTAGAACTTAGAAACACAGACGCCTCAACCAAATTCTTGCCTCTATCAGTAATTACAGCATCCACCCAATCACCAGTATCTTAAAATGGAGGCAGTAATAAGCATCAAACTTTTCCCTTTAATCTTACCTCTGGTAAGGGGGTAAGCCTTGAATATTTCTGAAAGTGTGTTAACTATCTCGTGCCATTAGGGCACTACCCCTTGTTCCAGTAGGCACAGTTCTCTTAATGATCTCTGCTGTCCCCCCAAGAATGGGTATCTGTCCTCAAGGTGAACCCTTTCTCTACCCCACCAATGGCATCCCACTGTTTGCAGATCATTTCAAGGTCTCTACAGGCTATGGAAAAGAGTAATGGACTTGTAATTACATGAGAAATCATGAAAAGGTAGCACAGAAAGAGTTAGCTCCTGAAATACAAGGCTAAGACATACTGTTCCTTAAAGAAGCAGCAACTCCGCCCAGAGACCAAATTGCTTAGAACGTGACCTCACAGGAGCAACCAGGAGACCATAAAAAGCTGGGCAGCATTCCTGCCCTCCTTCTTGATTCCCACCTGTCCCAGCAGGCGGGAATTCTGGGAGGAGCCCTGAGGCACAGCCAGAACACCAGGGCTGGCAGCACCAGCTGCTCTCAGCCTGCCCTCCCTTCCTTTTTGTCGCCCTCCCTCCTGCCCTGTGTACTGAAGGTTCTGGGATCTCTAGCCAGCCCAGTGCAGTGGTGCCCACCCCAGTCACTAAACCCTCCCTGACACCTGAGTGACCCCTACCCCATGCACCACATGCTTTCTGTACCTTTACTCTGGGGAGGGTTCTGACTCCGGTCCCGGAGGACGTTGATCTGGTAGACAGCTCCATAAGGCTCAAAAAGTTCTTTCAGCTCCTTTTCCGACCAGGACCTAGGGATCTGTCCGACAAACATCTTAATGGCATCTGGGTCTGGCTGGTCTGAATGATCCAAAGCTCCGTTCATCTTGTTGGCTGTGCCGTTACTGTCAAAAACGGAACCAGGAGCCAGAGTTAGGGCTTCAGGGTGAAGGACAGGAAGAAAAAATAGTGGGGGTTGGGGATGAAGAGGCGGAAAGAGGAAGAGGAGCACAGGGGAAAGTGCCTAATGAGTCGTAGAAATTTGAGATGAACTAAAACAAAGCAGAGGCACCATTAGGTTGCTTCTCAGCAGCAGCGCGATGCTTTCACTGCATGCTGCCTCTGTTCAGCACTGACTCTGGAGCACAGGGCAGTGCCTGGCCGCCTGTCACCCAGGGCATGGGCATCTCAGAACCCAGGCTTGGGAGGCAGCTGCAAGTTAAGTGCAGGTCTCTGTTGGCAAGGCTGCCATCAACACATCACGAACCAGCAGCATTATCAGCTCTGCACTGGTTATCCCTGAGAAAGAAAGGCAGAGCTGGATTTCTGCTTGATTTCTCACCCTCTCCCCCATTCCCCGCCCTTTTTCAGAGGTTTTGGAAGAGGGGTGGTAATAATAAAGTCACATGGAAAGAAAATGAAACACTTGGCAGTCCATCAGATGACTAATGCAAGATGCTGGTGATGAATTTGCAGAGTGCGAGAGGCATCCATGTGTGCATCAAATTAGTACGTTGTTGCTGCTCAGAATGGAAAGCGCTCCAGCTATGCAGCTCAGTGCAGCTGATTGGCTGCTTGGACTGGAGAAAAGGGCCAGAGCTTGGGGGGTGGGGGGGAGCTCCCTGTTAAAAAGCACATTGTTTATAGGACCTAAGCACAAAGGGCTTAATTCAGAGAGGCAAAAGTGATCTCAGAATTGCTTGCTTTGTGTTGGGAAAAAATGCAGCACAGAAAGTTGAGTTCCTACTAAAGGACACTGAATATTTCAAATCTTTCACACTCTATAAATTGCTCTCTGTATATCTGACTTCCAGATGTTGCACTTAAGTTCTAAACAATCACACGTTTGGGAAAGAGAAGAAAAGGTCTGCTTTTTCTTCTCCTAGCTTCAGTAAATATTTGGGGCGGATACAAAGAACTAAAGCATAAGCTTTTATATGTCTTTCTTCCTATCATTTCCCAGACCCAAATTTGGGAGAGAATACTTGTCGCAAGCCTGATGTGATGAAGAAGTCATTTTTTTTTTTTTTTTTTTTTTTTTTTTACCTTGGGCTACCCCTCTGACAATAATAAAGAAAACCAAATACCTTTTCTTCATAAACCCCACCCAATACACTGTATACCCCAGGATACCCCAGGTCCTCTCTTTAGAATGCTAAACGTGTTTTGAAGATGCCCTCTTTAGTTCAGTTCATCAGTCTGTGGAAATATAAAGCAGTCAAACAAGTGCAAAGGCAGCAACAGAGTAGCTGCAGCCTTGCAGGCCACCACTTCACTACTTAAGCAGGTCAGAAAGAAAATACAGTAAGCAGGTGTAATTTCACTGTAGCTTCAGAGAAATACCAAAAAAATGTACTAGAAAAAGATCTTAAGCAGAGTTCCTTATTTTGTTGCAAGAAACACACAAACAAAAAGAATGCCTTAAAAGCTGCTGCAGGTCTAGTCCGGAGTGGCCCTGCTTCCCCCAAGCATGCCTGTAATCTTCAGCGTAGGAAAAACTGGGAGCTGTGGAAGGCAGTTCCTGAACTTGAGGACAACCTAATCTACACAGTGAAAAGTTTGTCACATTCACACAGTCACCCCTCCCCCCAAAAGCTAAGAGTTTGTAGAATGGAAAAACAAACAAACAAACAAACAAACAAACAAACCTGAGAGGCAATGATGTCAGACTCCCTTCACTAGGTGTTGCCTTTATCTCTACACCTCTACCACCTCCTATGTGACCACTTTGTTTTTTATCATTGAAGTAAACAATTATACTGTCTAACGTGAAACATTTTAGAGCATCCTTTAACCAAACTTACTGTTATAAAAATGTTCTACTGAATCAAATATTAAATACACAATCTTTTTTCAACAATTCAGGTGTAATACAACGCTTGTTTATATTAGCCTAGACCATTTGTCTTGCTCTCATGCACCTATCTTAGAAAATTCAATAACAATTTAGCCTGTGGAGCTGTGACGGCACAGGGTGGAAGTGGCGCAGCTCTTTGCAGCAGAGGATACCATGTTTATAGCACTTTGAAAGATGAGAGTGTGGCAAGACTTTGGGACAGGAAGGGCTCGTGGTTACTGCTGCTGACAACCAGCAAGATGAGAAGAGGAAGGTATTGCCACAGGTCTAAGCTAACAGAAAGCAGAAGTTGGACAATGACTAATACAGTGCAAGAGTTAGGCCACAGTATAGTAGTCTAATATCTAACCTTAGAGTTCTGGAGCAAGCACTACTTAATGCTCAGATCACAAATGAGTATTCCTTTTATGCTTTTCCAAATAACAGAAAGTAATGGAGTCAAAGGAGGAGGAGAGCTGCACAGAGGGATGAATGCTCACTCCTTTGATCTTTATACATTAGAAAGTGCTTACTTCACATGTCTCCCTAGACATGCTGTCCCTCCCAGACATCTTAGACCTCTTACCATTCAAAGGGCATGCAGAGCAGTGGCAAACACATGGGCTCTGTATCCTGACATCATTGCTTTCTAAACTGTGCTACTTTGAGCTTCAAATCCTTCATTTATAAAATGGCAACAACAGATCCACCTCATAGAGGCACATGGCCCAGAGTGTTCTATAAATGTCCTGCTATTCTCACTATGTATGCATTTCCTTTACACAATTACCACAAGTGACCACCATAAATCTATTTTTAATTAAAAATTCTTTTGGTGTAAATCCAAACATGACTCATATCCTTAGCAGTAATACTCTTATATATACCAATACTATGCTATGTGCTTTACTTTTCTTTAATTGGGTTTTATTTGTTTGTTTGTTTTCCAGTCTTACTTTGTAGACCTAGCTGCTTGGCCTGAACTGGCTATATAGAACAGTCTGACCTTGAACTCACAGAGATCTGCTTGCCTCTGCTTAGCAAGAGCTAGGATTACATGGGTGAACAACCACATGTGGCAATGCTTTACACTTTTAATCTTCAAGACAACCCTATGAGAAAGTAGTGTTTTTCAAATGCCAACATCTGAGAAATAAGTTCCTTTTCTAAGGATACCAGATTATGAACTATAGTTAGAATTCAAATCTATGCCTCTGGGCCCCAAAATGCCAAGTCTTTCTAACCCACCATGTACTACATCCTGTACAATATGGCCTGAGTGGAGGACAGACAGCTCAAAACAAATGAAAGACAAAATCCAAAGCAAGTCCTACTGGGTTTCTTGAATCACACTCCCAAATAAAAACAGAAATGCTGGGAAAATGTACACATACCACTCCTCTATCTGTAGGAAACATGCTGCAAAGCACCAAGCTTATGAGACTTTAGGGCTCTTTGAAACCCACATCTTCTCAATTACCACATAAGAAGATCACCATCTGTCCAGGGCCTTTCTTCTCTACTTCTACAGAGTCCCTTGGATGAGTAGCTGCCATGTATCCTTTTTACATCCTTTCTTGTCTGCCATTTTGGAAACTATCATTTGGGAAGTGTACAACAATTCTGTCTGTAAGGAAATCCAGTCATATCTAGTATAAACTAAAACCACCACCAAACATTCCCAATCCAAAAAAATTTTATTTGGGCTATCCATATGACAATGACTCTCTTATTGTTACTGCATCTTGATATATAACAATTTTATTAACTTTGTTTTAATATACCTTAACTTTTCCTTTGGACTCTGAATCTTTTCTCTTGACTGAAAATATTTCTTTTGGCAATCTGGTGACTTCAGTTCTCATGTGGCTGTAGGTATAGAGACTTCTGAGTTAACCAAAGATCATGTGTTAATTGGGTTTTAAGTTAAGATATTGGGGATTCTTGCCAGCGGCTATAGGTAGCCAAGGTACTCATCATAGAGAATTATAGATACATATACCCCATCTCAGCAAAACCATTTACTAAGAGCTTTGTCAGAAAAGAGTCTGAATGACTTGGAAAAGTAGGACTAGCTTGCTTTTCTTCATTCTCTCCCTTCCATGGAACACAGTGTAGTGCCTTTTATAGTGTACAACTTTAGACTCAAATCCAAATAATATTAATAGAGGGCCTATCCTCTGCCAGAAACCTTTGCCAAGTATCTGACACACAATATCATACCAGCTGCAGTTGGAATCATCCTCATCTTAGAAATGAAGCAAATGAGGGCCACAGAAGTAAGGTGCCTTTCCCCAATGCAATAACTGTAAGGACCCACACTTTAAAATCTGGATACAGTAAGATTTAAAAGCTACTTGTCTTCCCTTCCTGTTCCATGAACTAGTCTTCTTTGGAGAAACCCTGAGGTAGTGGTGTTTCATAAGGACTCTGTGACCACTTGCAGACCTTGGACACAGACATATATGTCTGTGGGCACCCTGCCTGAAAACTTCAATAAGACCCTGAATACCAATTTTGTTTTGCCCTTGGCAAAGAACCTACTCTACGATTCCTCTAGGACAGGTGCCAAGAGGCACGGGAGCATAAGTCAGGGAGCACGAGGCCAGGGGACACTGCTGGCAGGAGCCTCAGAGCCAAGATGAAAAGTAACGCTGTTGGGCGGGCTGCAAGTGCTCACACGTTGCTTTCAGCGCTGCATTGACCTACTTCCCTACTCCATTTTCTAGTAAAAAGAAATCAGATCAACAGAGAATATGCAAAACCATCTGTGCTTCCTCTGAGAAAGCAGAGTAGCATTAAATGTAAGCGGTTCATGTATTATTATCATTAACGTCAGGAAAACATTTTATAAAGCCTAAAGTTTTTCAAGTTTCCTTTTCAAGACTAGAAGCAAAGAAATAGATTTCTGAGTTTTGTATTTTTGCCCTGTATTTGTTTTCTATATTTAACTTCCTTTATCTCAAAAACAAAAGAAAACAACAACAACAAAAAAAAAACAGCAACAAACTCACAAACTTTCAGAGTGGCAATAATAAATTCCAAGTGCCAATAAATATCCACATTAATGCACTAAGCCAAAAATGCTATGAAAAAAAAATACCAAAAAAACTGTCTCTGAGTAACTTTGCACGAAGATAGCTGAGCTTCTTGTTGTTAATAAATAATAATATTGTTCTTAATGTTTTATTTGTTTGGCCTTTACCTTACTGTTTTATTTCTTGGGATGATGTACATCAATTTAACTGTGTGGCATCAAGGAAAATCAAACAACTCCTCAGTACCTCACTCATCCCACTGTCAACCAAAGCAAACAAATAGTTATGAATTTAACTTTATTTAAATATAAAATATAATAAATATATGGCTATAATTTCTACAAAAAGGCTATAAGAAACACTAATTCATATAAATGCTTGTATTAATGTTTAAAAAATATGCTATCTCTAGTGTGTTTAGTTATGGTTTGGATGCAGAGAATAACTTACTGGAAACATAATTTTGATAGTATGACCAGCTGCTTGAAACTTTGATATAATTCTACAGCCTGTGTCTAATTTAATCCCCAAAGCGCATAGGCATCTACACACAGGCCAGAGAGTTGACAAAGTGTCATGTACGCTGTGGGGAGCAACATAGGCTTAGATGGAACTGTGAGTGGCCAACTGCCAAGGGTGCTACCAAAGAGCCACCTCTCTCAGGATGTCCCAGCATTCTTCCTAACAAAATTAGCTGCAATCTCATCATTTCAGTCAGTGGACAAAGCCACTCTTTCAATGGGTTTAGGAATCATTTTCTCATACTACTTTTACTTAATAGATAGTGTATAAAAGACTAGGTTGTTTGGTTGTCACAGCAAACTATCCAAGACAGATCTGCATAAGGAAATAGAAGAAGAGAAGACTGGCAACGTGTCTGGTGCTTCTGGAAGTCCACAGGATGGGCATGAAATTCATCAGTATTAAAAGTCTTCTACACTGTCCATCTTAGTGATGCTGGTCATTTAATAAGAACATTATCTTCTCCACAAAATAGCAGCATGGCAACCAGGAGCCAGGCAAAACCACTGTATGGAGTCTTTAGAAGCCACACTACGCACATACGTCCTAACTCTAGCAAGGCTGTGGGTAATTGAATATTTTTATTAAATTTAAAACTCTCTGGATATCAATTATATCACCAATAAGATGTAACAATAATAATGCTCCTATATTTACTTGGAAGATACTGTTATCACTTACCATGTTGAATTACATTCATACCAATTGTAAAATAAGGGCCTAGATTCTTTGGGGTGAAATGGCACCATATCTCTGGGGTGAAATGGCACCATATCAGCAACCAAAAACTTCATGGAAGATTAATGGAATAAATAATACTCAAAATATCTGAAGGTGATAAAAATTCTTTTCTGGTGGTCAAATTTTAAGTAAATTAATTTGTGTTATTATGAAGAAAAATTCAAGGTTACTTGATGGACAAATGCATGTAATATTGCTTGTCCATAAGTTCTTTACAAAAAATGAGGGGAAAAGAAATGTCCTAAGAGTATATAGAACAGACAGAAGGCACCAGAGGCCCACCTGTTGCATGGCCCATCCACAGCAGGAAGCACTCCAGTGTGGTGGAGAGCTGGGAGAGAGAGAGATGTTGGGTTTGAGCACTATGAAGAGAGGTGGAGCTGGTGACAAGCATGGAGAGACACAGCCTGAGCTGAGAAGCCTGTGCTGCCACTAAGGGCCATGTCTGAGTGCATGGCCATGCAGCAGCAGGGGTCTGTGTCAATATCCATTATTACCACCAAAGGCCATGGGGACATCCCTGGACTGGGCTGCCACCTAGGACACTGCTGATGTCCAAGGGCTGTGCAGAGCTGGCGCCAACCCTCACTGGCTGCAGCACTCTGGAAAGCTGAGCCCATACCTCACCTGGGCAGCACAGCAGAGCTAGCCCTGGTGGCGTGAGTGGGGGTGAGCCAGCTCCAAGGGCATGAGAGCCAGAGAGCTGGCCCTGCTTTCTGCCAGCTGGGGCACTGAGTGAGCTAGCTGGGGCAGTTCTGGAGAGCTGGAGATGGTGGTGTGGGTGCTGAAGAGCTGTCAGGCTGACCAAGTCAGCTACTATCCAGGCCTAGATTCAGGGCTTTGAGTTGGCCCATCAGAGCATCTGTACCATTTACCTGAACAAATGAAGGGGTTAGAGCAAGCAGAGTGAAAGCAACTTGGAATCTGCTGGATCTCCTTGACTCAGGACAGCAATAGGACATCAGAGGAGAGTCCCAGTGAGGATCCATTGATAGTGCAGAGGAAGCCAGAGGCCTTGAACCAGACCAATGACTCAGTGCAACGAACATTTGCAAGTAAAGGTGTGTAAAAGGGTGTATTGTGTGACAGGCTGTGACACACTACAGCTTCCACAATGAGATGTGCATGGGCATTTTTTAAAAATTATTTGTTGTTTTTTGGGGGGTGGGGAGGTTGCAAAGGCAGAGGGTAGATATGAAAAAATGGAGAGATAGAATGGTAGGATTGGGGTGTATGATGTGAAAATCACAAAGGATCAATAAAAAGTTTTTTAAAAAGAGTATACTGGACATTATTTTCTTTCACAAGCAACTTAGAAACAACATGTTTGTCATAGATGTTTTAGTAAATCACTAGCGTTAATACTGGATTGTATTTGGTCAGAGATCTGAAAGCTATACATCTGTTATCAGGGTAAGAAGTAACCATGACTCAGGGGGAACTGTTCCTCTTTAGAAAAGGTCACAGAACACCAGCATTTGGACTCACCAAGTGAAAGGAAAACCTGATTACCTTATCTCCATTTGACTACTAGTAAAAAGCAGAAAGCTGGAAAACCCCTGCAAAGAAGTAAATTTGGAGGCATGCAGGGGTGCATGATGGCTGAACACACAATAACCCTTGCTGGGAAGGCGGCAAAGCACTGGCTGCAGACGGCCCTCAATGAAAATCTCGTTTCCTGCTGTGATTTGTCAGAAATTGTTTCATGGACTTTGTGGCTTGAGAAGAAGGCATTTTCACTAGGAAGCTAGGTGTTTCTGATGAATGTTTAGAAACGGTACCAGAAAAACAATCATTTCAAACAAAAAATACAGAGGCCCTCACCTTTCCAAAGTGCAGAGACTCACTAAACTGACACACCCTCTGGTGATAGCCAACTGCTTCCACTTTACAGGGGCGGAAGTTCCTCATGCTGCCAGTTGAGAGTGTTTTCCAGTTTGCTTTACTTGCTCACACTTGACTGCTGAATGTGCCTACCTACTGTGGGCAAGGAACTAAAATGGCTCTGTAGGAAGACTGAGAGGAGATTAGTTTGATTATCAACGAACTGAAAATTAAGATTGTTATGAAATGAAGATAAATGCTGCAGGAAATCAATGTGGGTTCACACTTTCCAAATTGAACACTGATTTTTTTTCTTTTACTCCCTACTTATGTATAATCTAACTTAAAGTAACTAAATAAATAAAAAATAAATGTTGCACAAAAGAGGGAGAAACAATATAGACATAATGTCTGGTTTCCTACAGACTAGGTTTTTGTAACTGTGACTCTCAGGGAAAATAATCCCTACTTTAGCCACTGTGGAAATAGTGCCTGGATTTATTCATGTATAAGACGGCTACCAAGAAAGCCTATCATCAACCCTACTCACTGCACACATGCTATCCAACTCTTAACATTGCTCTATGGAGAATTCAAATATCCTACAAGTTATTACTACACAGAGTCCTTTTCATTTCTCCCATTTTTGTTTTCATTTTTATAATTTGTATGTATACATGTATGTGGGTGCATGTTTACATGCTTATGTGGATGTGTGTACTTATGTACATAGCATGGGTGCACATGCATGGTGAGTGTGGAGGGCAGAGGTCTGTATTAGATGTTTTCCTCGTTGCCTTATTTTAACAAATAAATTCCATTTATTTATTTATTTACTCATTTATAGTGTAAGTTTTATGTGTATATATATATGTATATATGTTGGTACAGGCATCACAGTATGCATGAAGATGTGGGGAAGTCAGAAGGTGACTTGAAGAGTTGCTTTGTCTCCTTTTACTATGCAGATCCTAGGGATCAAATTTAAGTCACCAGACTTCCCAACAAGCACTGTTACCTAATGAGCCATCCAGCTTGCTTTCCGCTTTATTTTCTGACACAGTCTCCCACTGAATCTGGAGCTCATGGTTCAGCTAGGCTAGCTGGTTAAAGAGCTCCAGGGATATGCCTGGTGCCAGTATTACAAAGACATGCTGCCGTGCACCTGTTTGTTTGGTGTGGGTATGTGGGGGGTGCACATATGCATGTATGTGAGCATGTTGGAGCACAGGGGATACAAAGTAAGGTTCTCATATTTGCTTGGCAAACACTTTACCAACTGAACCAAACTCCTCAGCTGCTTCTCATTCTAATTATTAAGGACGTCTTTATGTCAGACAGATGCTAAGTACAATGGAGCTATCTGAAAAATATATAATTTATGCTATTTATGAGCAGAGGCACATATAAGAATCAAGATGTAAAGTGATATGATCTTTAATAGAACAAAATGCACAGCATGGTCTTTTAACAAGTGACTAATATAGTCAAGGTCAATGTTTCCATTTAAACAAATCAAAGCCAAAGAAAGGATGGTAAACTCTTGTTATTTCACTTAGTTGACCATGAGATTGCTAAGAGTAGGAGGGGAGGAGCACTAGTAGGGTGAGAGAGGAGGCCAGGCGATGCTGACTAAGGGGATGAGCCCCAGAAGCACTTCCTCCTAAGCCACTAGGAGAGAACTCTGGCAGAGATCCCTGACTGGGATGGTGGTCACATGTGTTACTGGCCTTGTAAAGGGTAATAGGCTAGCCATTCAACCAATGCTTACAGTGTGTATCCTGGAGTCTATGATACAAACTCTACGCTTTCCTTTCACACTCTGCCAAGTTGTGGATAAAGAACTCTTACTCACTAAGCCATCTCCTCTACACCTCCATGACTTTCTGGGCTCTACTGTGTGGGTTACAGTCTCCTGGTACATACGATAGTCCTGAGAAAAGGAAGTGTTTCATACTCAACAAGTACATAATACAGACTGAATGCTTGCTCTTGCTCTGATTTCTTTCATTCTCTGACCACTGAACATACAGAAACAATAATTAATTAAATCCCTAACTTGGTATAGTGTGAAACTGAAATTCTTGATAACAGGGATGTCTTACTCAACTATGGCCTCAATAAATATTTACGCAGTGACTCTCACAATCAGAACATTATTTAAGGCATTGAAGATAAGCCTATTAGAAACATAAGAATAAAATACTCTGATAGAGGTTTTATCCTGGTGAGCAATATAAAGTAAGTAAAAAATGTCATGTCAGAAATATCATTTCAGTCGGGAAAGTAAGTCAGGGAGGCAGAGTTTTGAGTACAATTTTGACATGAATAAGGTAGTCAGGGAGGGTTTCATCTAGAATTCTAATGTTACTCCAGTTTCTTTTCAATACATACTTCAGTGAATGAAGTAACCTAATAGGTCAGGAAGTCTTAAATGTTGTAAATATTAAATATCATATTACTTCACCATCATAAAACCATGCTATTGCATATAGTACTGTTCTGCAAAATCTTAATAGCTGTACTCTTAATACCAAATAGAACATACTGATTTGGAAATGTATACCCATCCTTTCCAATAAGAAATTATCATTAGTATCTTAAATGACCAATAGAAATGATTTAATATTTTAAATCATCAATAGGCTTTGGTATTAAATTACTTATTTTTAAAAATAGATACCATTAGATCTAACTCCCTAAATAAATTGAATTAAAATGAGAATAAATGTGCTAAAATGCAATGGCTCTTACACTAAGAGACAGAACATCATTATATAAAAGTTTCCCCCAGATAATTTTTGAGACATTTCTTCATTTTTCTGACATTACATCTGGCACAATGAATACAGATGATCATGTGTTTATATATCTGTGTGAGTGCCTTTCCTAAACACAGCCAGATGGAGTCTTTCAAAATGAAATTAATTTTAAATTAATTCACTCTGGACTTACTCCAGTTCCATGACTCTTTGCTTTGAGGCAACAGCCAAATCAATGTGAAGTCATGAACTTGAGAGAGCTCAGGCTCCTTACCATCAAGGGAAAATCAGTATAACTACTGTTGTTCCCTCCACCCTAAAAGGAATTATTCCTCTACTGTCACGAGCCGGCAGATCTGGACTGAACAACACTCAACAGTGGCAAAATGAGGTAAAATTTCCTTTGGGGTTGAACTAAGATCAGGGCTTATATTACATTCAATATTCGTAATGACTTGAGATGATTCCAGTAAAAATCAGTATCATTATTACTAACATCATAGCTGAAGATGTTATAATAGATTTGCCATACAGGCTGAGTCAGGTACCACTGTGACAGGAGAGAGTTAATTCTAAGTGCCCAAAGCTCATTTTCACTGTCTCTAGCTGTAGCTA
Source organism: Arvicanthis niloticus (assembly GCF_011762505.2). Lineage (NCBI taxonomy): Eukaryota > Metazoa > Chordata > Mammalia > Rodentia > Muridae > Arvicanthis > Arvicanthis niloticus. Next base: position 60,157,735 of record NC_047665.1, on the reverse strand, counting down.
CTGAAGGAACTAGAAACAAATGTAAGTAGGCTTTGCTTGCTGTCAATCTTGCTGCATGCCTTTATTATCATACTTGTTTCAATTGCAATTTAGGTTTCCATGGAGACACAACAGTCAGCTCCAGAAAATTATAAGATAAATGTCAGGCAGCGATAACAGTGTTAATGAAGCTTCAGTGACAAGCAGCTCTGTGCTTCAATAATAAGCCTATTTTCTATTAACATATGTGGAACCTGTCAAAATCCTGGAAAGAATTAAAAATTAAATATCTATCTATCTATATTTAAAAGGGGGAGAGATCACTCCAAATATAGCTTACATCTCTATGGTGGGTAAGTTAGACATACTTGGCATATTTTTTTTTTCAAATATATGGCAAGGGTAGAAGTTCTTATTTTATGAGATAAGACGTCTACTAATTCTGGCCATAACACATGAAGAGCTTTAAAGAGATTTCTCATATAACTCAATGTACCTGAACATAGAAAACCCACCTACTCCTCTCTGTTCTAGATTAGTAGATGACCAACTGGATCACAAGTATTCCAAATTACCCTTGAATGCTCTACAGCCAAAGATACACCACTGAAATTTTAGCAGGTCAAAAATGACAATTGTGGATCTTTAAGAATTTGATGCATTCTAAAGATGCATTCTGAAGATGAGGGCTAAAATTATACCAACCAAGGGATGATTCTATTAAATAAAACTGAAGGGAAAATAAATTTCATTTTGGGGAAATAGGTATTAAATATTACTTAGGAATGAGTTACATTTTTAATGTTATACTCAAAATATCCTTTCAGGATCTTTAGTTAAAAGGAGTAAGTCAAGTTAAAGTAGGTAAATTAAAGGTGGTATTTTTGCACACCCAAAAGACAGACAGAAGACACAGCTGCTCATCTGAATTTCTCCTGAACAAATGATGCTATCTTTGCTGTCCCACACTGTTATTTAACTGATATTATTATTAATATGGAATGGGGTATCTCTCTTTTACTTATTTAACAGTGTTTACTGACTCTACTGTATGCTACTCACTGGGTGTAGGTCATAGTGACAACAAACTGTAGCTATCTGCGTTTCATTGTTTAGTAGCTCATACAACCCAGCATCCAGGGTTCTAAATAAGGTATGCTTTTTTCTGTTCAGAGTTGTTTGATTTTACCGTTATTGTATGAGTGAGTTTTTCTGGGGCAAGCCTACAGCTCTACTTTAGCAGCAGAGTACTCTGACTCTCTGTCACTCTGGGCTCCTTTTACTCAACTATACTCTTAGAAAGAAAGTTAATAGGAATCAAACCTAAAGCCTAGAATACAAATGGGCTACTGTGGTAGAGTGAGCACTCTAGTACCACTTATATAAAAAGTACAAGTTCTTGCTCCTCACATAGTATTTCTCCTGCTTAGAATGTTCCTGTGTTAGCTCCCCACGCCTCTTGTGTAGGTTGCACAGTGCAGCTTCCCTTTCAGAAGTGTGCTGCGTGAGCAGAGTGAGATTCTGCAGGAAGTAGGAAAAGGACAAATGACATCACCAGGAGTCCCCAGTAACTTTTCCTAGTTAGACTTGTATCTATTCTTTTCAGTTAGGTTCATCATGAGACCTGAGAAGTCAGGGATAGTTTTAAAGGTTTGTGCTACAAAAAACTGCCTCAGGAGGCTAGAAAGTAGCTCAGAGGTCAAAAGCTCCTGCTCTTTATACAGGAGACACAGGTTCAATTCCCAGTACCCATATGATGGCTCATAACCATCCGCAACTCCAGTTTCAAGGGATCCTACACTCTCTTTTGACCTCGGTGGACACAAGAGATGCATGTATAGATACATTTGCAAGTGAAAACACTCATACATACAAATAAAATCAGCCTAAAAAATTTTAAGAAGCTACCTCAATTCCTTTTAGTATAAAAATTGCAATGATCTTTTGGCCGGGCAGTGGTGGCGCATGCCTTTAATCCCAGCACTTAGGAGGCAGAGGCAGGCGGATTTCTGAGTTCAAGTTCAAGGCCAGCCTGTTCCAGAGCGAGTTCCAGGACAACCTGGGCTACACAGAGAAACCCTGTCTCAAAAAACCAAAACCAAACCAAACCAAAACAAAACAAAAACAAAACAAAAAAACCTGTAATGATCTTTTGAATGTCTTGTAGCCAAGCTGACTATCCAGAACAGTAAGTTTTATGCTGTGGCTTATAGGCCACAGTGTAGATACTACTGGCGTATCTGCTGGAGTCATACACGCATAAACTTCAGAGCCCAAAATTCTACCAACTCATTCAACCATTAGAGACAGTCTTTCCTCAGAAAAAAATTAAACACAAGCCACACCAAATACCATCAAAAACAATAACAAAATCCTGTAACATGTTCCCTCCATACTTACTGGATGATTTTCTAGCTATCCTACTCATGAAAAAGATACAGAAGGAAAAATAATTCAAAAGCACACACAAAACCCCGGATACTGGCCCTATGACCTATGTGCAGGTCCAAACTGGTGATCTGAATGTAGGGAACACACAGGTAAAGTTGTAAAGCTTAAATGTAACAACTATGATAATGGAATTTAGAATTTAGAACTTCCAGCTGTAAATTAAATTCTATGTTACTACAAACTGGAGAAGCAAGCTTCAGAGATCAGATGATGAGCATATAGCTACATGAGTGCTTACCTGGGATGAACAGCAATGGGGAGGAATGAAGATGCTGAGCTGACTTCCTAATTATGTGCCCATAACTTCATACACACAGAGAAACTTGTCTTTGAGATTTCTACATGGAAAGTTCATTAGTGACCAAAAGAACGGTAAACTTCAAGAGTAGTTTGTCAATGGTTCACCTTACCATGGAGTTCAGAATAAGAGAGTGTAAAAAAGGAAGTGAGAGGAGAACACGAGCTAATTTAGAAATACTAGGAAAAAGATAAAGGCCGTGCTCAGAGAGTGCGGAGCCTCAGGGGTTTTGGTCAATACTTCTGGAAACCACACCATCTCTGGCCACTGTGCTTATATTTATTGACACTGGGTTTATAGAATGGACTCAGGCTTCAGGACATTCTCCCCAGGTGAGATAAAACCTAAAAAACTATAGACTTAGCTGTGTAGAAAAATACAATCTCATCAGCTAATGCAGATGGGTGATTCACTTAACAAATACATTAACAATCTATATATGTATGGATGCAGGGCCTTGTCACACTTAGGAGATTACTCCTCTACACAGGTTCTTGCTAGAATGCAATTGCCCTGTGAAATCATACAATGGTGTTTACTCAGGTAATTTTTAGTTCACTAAATAGCCCCTATTGACAGGCTACTAGGTTTGTTTAGAGTTTTTTTGTTTTTTTTTTTTGTTTTTTTTTTGACAATTGATAATACAAACAATTTGGTTGGCAGGGTTAAAATAAGTATTGCTTTTTTTCTTATTAGCAAAAACATTGAAAACTGGCAGAGAAGAATTATGGTGAAATAAATTAAGGAGCAACTTATGAATGAAATCATTTATTATTAAAACTACTCTGACTGTGTTCTTAATTTAAATAAGGGTAGTTATTTTAACAAAACCAAATATCTCAAGAATGAGGAAGGACAGAATGTTATTCTAACCCAAAATATAAAAAGTGGATTGCTTTGTCAGCAGTCAGCAGGGTATTATACTGCCCTTGACTTTTATTAAAATTCATACATGGCTCTAATGCTGGATGGGTCTAGCTTCAATTATTCACAGCTCCACATTTCTACTGGTTAAAGATAGGAGCAAGCAAGACATTGGGTAAAATGCACTTAGAATTCTATTTACCCTTCATCTAATATTTTTAGATCAGGCCGCGAAAGCAATTTCTTGTGCTCTATATTGGGTAAATGAAGGCAAAGACTATTTCTGGTAAAATCTAAATAATGAACAATGCAACACAGCCCAGAGGTTTTATTGCTAATAAGCTCAACTGATTGTGGCTGGAGTCCCTACCACTTGTTATGCTGATTTTACTATATGAACATAATGCATGCATTTAGGACGCATGTGGAGTCCCTTCCTGAGTAAACCAAATAATGGGCTTTGCTGTTGAACTTTCACAAATAAAGCAGCACAGGTTTTTGGTAGCTCTGCAGGTGCTAAGCTGTAGTGTTCCTTTAATGTAAAATCTATTTTAACTTCACATAGGTCAATGACCTCACTGACACTTTCAGGCTGACCTTCAGTCTGATATGTTATTCTCTCGAATACAGAGAAGCCTCTCTGCTAGTGCTATCCCACTGCTCCTAGTGAAAAAAGTGAAAAAAAAGGTCCTGTGCATGAGCCCCAACAATGATCTACTTGGAATTTTTACAGGCTTACAGACAGGTACTCACAAAAAGGCATTTCAAGTAATACAGTATTATACAACTTCCATTCTATGAGATGAAGATAATAATCAAAACATTTTTCTTCTAATAAAAGGCAAACAATTATATGATTCATTTCACATTCAAGATAAGAGAAATCCATTTTCTTCATATATATTGTGTTGTGTTTATGAAACACTGAACCTAATCCTTTTCATGGGCTTGGTCCACTAAAAAAGATATCCTGATTGATATTCATTGAAGTCACACTCAAAAAGGCTTATGAGGACAAACTTTGCAGAAGTATTTTATTTTCTAATGACTACATAAGGTCTTGGGGATTATAGTGTCAAAAGAACAGAGAGAGAGTTAAGAAACAGCATTACTGTTTAATTACTTCTAACTTTGAATCAAAAATCTTAATAAGAGAGTATTTTAAACATTTAGAAACTATAATGCCATCTCCATGGACTGTCCAGCCATTGGGTTTTGTTAGTACCAATACTGTTGCTAATGTTTCACAATGAGTTCAACGCTAGCCAGGGTAGTCACCTAACCACAAGTATCTTTCATGAAAGCAAACACTTAGAAATCCAAGGGCTCATTTCCTTGAATTATCTTCCCTTTCTTATTCCTATGTTTATTCTTAAATATTTACTTATTTTTATTTTATGTGCACAATGTGTTTTGCCTGCATTTATGTTAGTGGACCACATGCATGTAGTGTCCATAGAGGGCAGAGGATGGCGCTGGAGCCTCTGGAATTAGAGTTATAGCCAGTTTGGGACATCATGTGAGTGCTGAAATTCAATGCCAGGTCCTTTGGTAGAGCAGCTAGTGCTCTTTACTGTTGAACCATCTCTGTCCTCCACCCTCTATGTAGCATATGGGGAAGGAAATATCAGAGGGACATCAGATCGATGAATAGGACAGTCATCTTTCTTAATTCAAGTACTGATCTTATCTAATGGTTCCTAACAACTGTTATTAACACATCATATTATCTCAATATCATTTTGAATAGCCACATTTACCAAATCAACACACTCCTCTTCTGAATATAGATGGCTGATGAATTGCTTTTTTTTTGTACCTAAGGGTATCACAGAGCTCAGCAATGGTAATACTTTACAGAAGAATATATTTAGATATGTGTCTATGAATTGTAAATTAAAGTTGAGGTATCCAATGTCATAGAGAGTCAAGGGGCCTTTGGCTTTGGAGAAAAAGAATCCTGAAAAGACTTCATAGACTATGAGAAGGAGTACATTCTTTAAGAAAGTACACAGCAACAGTCTACAGAAAGGGCATGAGGCTCTTCAGGGAACCACAGAATGTGGCTTAGTGATCCAATGAAATTCTCCAATTCGCTTTCAGTGAAATTTAATTCAGCCAGTGAAGGATGAACCTGAAGACAGACAAGTGGTAACACAGGGGATAATAGAGGGAGAGGGAAAAATGAAGTTTCCAATTGAGATTATAACAATAATCTCTCCTTTACTGTGCAAGTTTTGAATGTTCAGATCTGGAACACAGCTGTGTTTATTATTTTTGTACTCTATTTTTTAAAGACATATTTTTTGTTTTTAAATACCCTCAGAGTCAGCTATAATATAGTACATGCTTGTAATCCTAGCACATCAAAGTGGGAGTGAAGAGGATCAGGAAACCAAGTTCAGCCTTTTGGTCACAAAGTGAATCTGAGACCATTCTGGACTGAATGAAACCTTATCTAAAACAAACAAAACAAAACAAATCCAGACTAAGAACAAGAGTACTATTATGTCACCCACACATTGCCTATAGGACATAGAAAAAAATTAATCAGAAACTAACCAAGAAGCTTCCTGTCTACAGCCACCTTTAATACTGCTGGTGCATGTAGGGGAATAGGTGGTTTCTCTAGTGCTGGGCTCTACAAGCTCCAGTACTGGCCTACCAGGCAAGATGCCACACTAGTGCAATAGTGGCACTACTGTTACAGCTAAGTGCATTCTGATTGAATTTGAAGTCTGATCCATACAAGGGATTTCTAGGGTGGCACTGCAGTCTAGGTCAAAATTCCAGTGACTGTGACTGAGGAGGTCACAGATCCTAGGGTAGAACCTACTATTGTTCTTTTTGTTAAGTGGTTATATTATCAAACTGCCTTTTAAATATTTATGTCTATACCCATAAACCTAGGCAGCTCTCAAACTTGGCCAGAGACATTTCTTTGTGTAATGAGATGAATCTATGGTGAGATGCATATTTAGCCAAAGTGATGAGAATAAGACACTGGGGTTCTGTCCTAAATGGTACATTTTTTCTTTCTTACACTATATCCCAAGTCTCAGGGAGCATTATGGAGAAGGAGATAGAAAGAATGTAAGAACTTGGTGACAGGAAGGAATGTTGTGAAGTCCAGATGTCTACATTTGGTGTGGCTATTGAACTAATAGCAACTGTTGTTACCCTCATGAGAGCCATGCAACTAAGATTTTGGCATAGATGGGGACATCCTCTCTAGGCCCCATCCCTTACTTAGGAGGTGTTGACAGTTGATAACTGCTGGGGAGGGAGAAGCACTCTTTCTTTTATGAATGTGTGGCCACTGGTAGACTCTCCTTACTTTAGTAGATGGCCCCATACCTACAATATATGGGAGCAATACTGGACTAAACATGCAATTTAAACACATTTTTAAAAAGGAAATGAAATAGCGAGGGGCCAGGTTGAGGAGTGGATGTGATTGTGTTTTATTGTATACATGTATGAATTTATCGAAAAATAATATTAAAAATCAAGAACAACAAAAATAGTAAAATAAAATTTTTAATTAAAAAGTTAAAAATATTCTGGTAAAAAGCTTGATTAGACTTTGGATATTTTCTTTTGGGGGAACTTCATGATTTTATGTATATAATGTTCCTAGTAGTGTGTAATTATTTAAAATAATTCAATAATTGCAATGATTGTACTGTAAGATAATTTGAGAAAGTGCAGTGAATTGGAGGGGTTTTGATGCTAGCCAGACCCAACTTTAAATCAAAGGTATGCAGCAGCATTCTTGGCTATGTAAGCCTGGGCAAATTACTTACAGTCCCATATAACTCAGCTTTGGGATGAGCACATGAGGTTTCTCTGTGTTACTCTTATGATTAAACAAGAAATGTTTCATGTTTAACAGAACTGGAAAAGAGTAGGAACTCAATACTTTCTGATGTTAAGAAAGGAAGAAAAATTAGAAAATCTAAAAAAAGTGTGTATAAAATACTGTTTTTCATACTGATCAAAAAAACAGATTACATGTATACATACATTTAAAAACTAGAATCCTCATAGCTTTAACTGCATCCATAACTCTAAACAAAACTTAACTGTGTTAGTCACGGTATTACAGAAGGGTAAGGACTAAGCAGTTCCCATGCACCCCAAGGCCCTGCTGGACACTAAGCCCTATCTGCTTCCTTCTGGTTCTTCCACATTCAGGCTGAACAGAGTTCACTGTTACACCATGTGCTCTCTCTGCAGTCACCCACAGCTCACTTCCGCTCTCTACTTCTTGCTTTCTGTGCTCCTATCCTCATTCTGTAGCTTGTTTGAGAATACAGATTTCCCAGAGCAATTCTATCCTTTAATACCTCCACTCCACCAACTGGCTCTATGCAGACAATTCTACCTGATTCTCATATTAAATATAATCACGCACCAGGCAACTGTGTTTTCAAATATAAGAGGCCTCCATACAACCTACTATTATTTGCTTGGTCAGCACAAAATATATTTCACAGAACATCATGAATCTTGACTCCTGCACACCCATCTGAAGCTCAGCCAGTTCTTTCAATGATACATAAAAGTATCTCAGCCACACAGATGCCTGAGTCTCATTTATGGAACAATTATAAAACTTGAGCAGCAGTGTTTCACATTTGTTCAATTTTGTATTTTTAGCTCAGGCTTTTTCCTTTCATGGATTATGGTAAATACAACATTTACTTCCAGAATGAATGTGTGACTTGCTGGGATCATAAAGGAAATCGCACAACAAGCAGATTACCTTTGGCTATAGCATTATAAAGAGGCAGACAGTTATACTAAATGGCTGAATTTAGTCATATTAAAACTCTATTAAGTTGTTTTGTCTATAACAGAAATTGGTACATTTTCAACTCTCAACCTCTTGTCAGGGCTTCACTGGGGATCCTTTTTTAAAAAGTAAATAAAAATAGTTTATGTTCATTAGTTTCTACAGTTGTTTTCCTTACTTTACTGTCTGATAATCTGTCTTCTCTGCTAACATAGCAGTCGAAATTCAGTAAATTCTTCTTCTGGAAGCTACATACTGTCCATCTGTAAAAGCAGAGTAAATACTTTACCTGTCCTATTTTGTTCAAAGACGATGACATTCCTTATGACAGTATATTCTGTGGCTAAATCCATTCCTACCTCAATCTCCAATTTGTATATTTTCTCTAACTGTCAAACCACAACAATCATTAAGTATAAGGAACATTTGAAAACTTTTTTCTCATAAGTCTGCTTCTTTTCTGACCTTGCTACTAATAAGTCAGATACTGACGTGTAAATGTACTGCTGCAAATGTCTTTAGAGGCAATTACTGTGAAACTTCCTTCCAACATTATGAAATGTAACAGTTTCACTGGATGATGTCCACATGAGGCACACTACTACAAGCTTGGAGTGACTCTGAGCATGTAGCACGACATTAAGTGCAGACACACTAAGCTGCTTTACCTCACTCTACACAGTGAGGCCATTACTCATGTTAATACTATGAGCATATTTAAGGTCCTTACTCCTCTAAGTCTAAGCATCTTATTTAAAAGTTTCACAGGCTTTGAAAAATAAGAAATTTATCACTCGAAATTTTTATTTTACGACTTTGGAATAGGTTTTTGAAATAAAACATGCTTTGGGATTATAATAAATTTAAAAACATCAGGAGACCGCCTAGATTAATGTTTGATACTGTATATAAGAAGTTAATTCAAATCTTAGACTAAGACTAGCACTTGTGATAAGAATTTCCAAATGAAATACACAGCATACAGTTTTGAGGGGCATGCTAAATTGTACAGTAACGCAAATGTTACATATGCATATGGGAATGCTCAAATAATTTATCTGGGAAGAAAAGAAGAATTAAAAATGCAAATATTCTAAATGCTGGTGAAGGTGAGATACATAATGTTAAATAATGACACTAATGTGGTTAAGATCTTCTAGACTGTTTGGATCTGCTTGTTGTGCGATTTCCTTTATGATCCCAACAAGTTACACATTCTGGAAGTAAATGTTGTATTTATCATAATCCACAAAGGGTGAGCTTAACCAAATGTAAACAAAAGTGAATGGAATAAGAAAACTGAAAGTTCAATGGCAGAGACTCTAGGATCTGAAAAGTAGTAATGTGTTTTGTTCTACTTATTGGTCTGTTTTGATTCTGTGAAGCTAGATCTCATTATGTAGCCCAGACTGGCCTCTAACTTGTAATGTTCCAGCCTCCCTCCTAGCATGGGGCGTTGGGCATGAACCTCCATGCCTGGCACTGTAAATGGTTTTTTTTGTTTGTTTGGTTGGTTTGGGTTTTTTTTGTTTGTTTTTGTTTTTACAAGTCTAACATTCCAAAGGCTTCAAAATGTTCAAGCCTCATAAGCATGGTGATTACAGAACAACAAAGCACCATGAAACAGATTCTATAAAGATGACATGAACAGTACAGGGTGTGAGACAAAGGGTAACTCAAGGTCCACAAAAGATGCAAGGAAGAAACAGAACAAGGCTTTGCTCTCTGGAGGAAGTGCAACCTTGGATCTATCAGACCATATCCCCAGCTGGCCTTTCATGCTAGCCTGCTACTCACTGCAAGTGATCCTCCAGACTTCTTTAGTTTTGTTTTTTCTAATTTTCTAATTCTGTCTCTTGCTCCTATTTAGAAAGTTCCATATACTTTAAATACGACACTAATGTTCTTTACTATTAGATAGATTCCACAGATGAGTACAAATCCTTTTTAAGCTCTCCTACAAGAACCACAATGTACTACGTCACACATATTGATGGCTGCCTCTATACATCTCCTCCTTTACAGCAGTACCTGGAACTGGCATTCTACTCCATTAAGAAATAACCACTCAAGACACAACTATCAAGTCTCCAAATTTACCACATAGCTCTTGTTTATCCAAGTGTCTGAGGTGGAATCATGTTTTATACAGTCTCACATAATTTTATCATATACATAACCCCATAATCTAATTTTCTTAACAAGCAGAACAGTATGGTGTAGTAGCAAGATCAGATACACATGACTTCAACCAGCTGGTTTGGAATTATATTGATGAATTGTGTCGCAAGCTTTCATTTAGAAAATGTCAGTTATTCTCTGAAAGATCACAGTATTTTAAAGATCAAAAGAGGCATTGCACACAAAAATTCATTGGAAGGTATTAAAATACTATATGTTTTTGTTTTTCTCCTAAAGTATACTCTAAATGTCTTGAGGACAGGAATCAGGTCAAATAGTTCTTTGAATTCTCAGTTTCATTTATCAAGACACATCCTGTGAAAAAGGAATTAAATAAATAAATATGCAAAGATGAATTGTTCTGTACTTCAAAGTCAATGGCCAAGGGCCGAGGCAGCACAGCCTGTTGCTTGGTAGTCTTTCCACTTCATGTATGTCTTGTCCACACTAATGCATTTTTCACTTTCTTCTGGAGGACATTTCAAGGATGTAAATATGTGCCTGTTGCTCCTTAAAATCCTTTAAAGTTCCTTTAGATAATCTTTAAATGACTTTCATGCCTTTCTAGGAGTTGGCTGGTGTCTAATTCTATATAACTTCACTATTATCAATCTCTCCTACTCAAAGTCTCTGTCCTAGACATATTTTATCATGTGTCACAGACTATGCCCAACATACACTTTCCCACTGTCTCCAGTATGGGAATGCACACTCCTTACCTCCATTTTTTTGGAAAAATTTTATTTGATGCTGAAAAACTTCTTAGAAAGCTCTAAGTAATAAAGTTTCATGAATATGAATTAGACAAGGATCCCATTCAAAGAACCCGTATTTTTATTTTTAGAGCTGGCACAGACATAAAAAAATACATACTGAAGAATGCCTATAAAACTCGATGAATGAATCTAAGTATTTTATATATCTATTGTTGTATTTATATATGTAGATAAATGTGTGTGTGCATGCGTGCGTGCGTGCGTGCATGTGTGTGTATGTGTGTGTGTGTGTGTGTGTGTGTAAGAGAGGGAGACAGACACAGATATACAGAGACAAAAGGGATAAGGGAGTAAGGGAGGAAAGGAGAAAAGAGAGACAAAAAGAAAAACAGGAGGAAGAAGGGGAGGGGGAGTGAAAAAAGGGTAAGAAAGATAAACATAGAAAGGCAGACAAACGGACTCAATGTGAATCCCTGGTTAACCTGAATTCACTGTAAAGGTAAGGCTGGCCTGGAACTCACAAATCTGCTTGCCTCTGTTCCCGTTGCTGGCTGTCCTATTTTTTAATGTGAGTCAGAACATTATTTCAGAAAATTAACGTTTGTCAGGTTTACTAAATTTATTTTAAAAGTCATAAAACCTTTCTTATGAAAGAGCATACATTATGCCCAATATCCTGCACAAATGCCAATGCCAGGGACATGTGGACTACTACTTGCCACTACCGCCTCACCAAAATTCAGTGACCACAAAGCAAGATGCTCACAATAATCAAATGGAGGGATTTTTTTTAAACCACTAGTAGTGAGCAAAAAATAAAATAAACACACACCAAGTTGATTTCTTTTAAATGAGGTTTAGTTCTCTCTGGTTAACTGATTAAACAGTGAGTTGGTCTTTCACAAATAGTACTGGGACATCCATGGTCAAACCCCTAAAATGTCCTTTTGTGTTTTGTGTTGTTTTGTTTTTTTGTTATTTTACATTAAATGAAATTCTAAGAAGGCAGGTAAGAAACTGGAAGTGGTTTAGTATAGAAGGTTAATGATAGAGAGCAAAAGAAGAGAATCCACAGGCAGACCTGAGGTACATGTAGATATGACCTGAGGAGATATTAAAGAAAATAAAGATAAATGATGTAGTTGACTTCGAGGTGTTAGAAATGAAAAGGAGTGGTATAAAATATGTATTTGTAAATGTATTAAAATATGTATTTTAATATGGTAGAAAGAACAGGAAAGAGACTTCAAAGGTTTCATCTACTGTGCTTCTAGATAAATAAGGAAGATATTCTACTAATTGCAGTAAGATACCTCACAAGAATGGATGATAACTTCTTTCCACAATAAAAAACAAGCAAACAAAGGTATGTTCTGTATGAAGGCTTGCCCTTAAAGTAGCTCAAAATATTTATGAGAAGACCTTAATATGGCTACTTCTTACACAGCATACTATAGGTATTAGTGTAAGTTTCCCCTAGTTATTTCAAAATATTCCTCAAAAAGTAGATTAAGGATTGAAAATTAATCATGAATTATAACAGTATTTCTTTTTTAAATTCTTTACTATTTAAAAGTATACTTTGCAAATATATTTTCTTAAAGTTTTTATCACTTAAAAATGTAACTTTACAGTTCAATGTTATGACACCTAAATATCATCTATCTATCAACTGCCTTAAAGACAAGCTAACTACCAAACTTTGCTTCTGCTTTTTATCTATAATCTCTCACTTTGACAGAAATATCACATTTTTTCATTCCATTTCCCTTAAAAGTAGTATTTTAAGAATTACTATTTATAGTTATTCGTTATATGTGTTAACTGACAAATTCTCAAGACAACACTGTAAAAAACAGTCATTGTGTATCAGCTACCATTAGTTTAGTCACTTATCATCCCAAATCCAAGTTCATGATTAAGTACGGACTTTCTCCCTTAAACCTGATAATTTATGACCCTTTTCAGTACAGCACCCAAGGTTCCATTTTAAATTACTATACATTTTTAGGAGGAAGAACATTACTCTGTTCAACATATTCAGAAGATAGACTCCTAATGAACATATGCCATTCATTTTAGTGTCTTGGCTTCCTTAAAGTAAACAAATTTGAAAGAAACTAAACAAAGGCAGCTCATGATACCTGTCCAGGTATTATTTTGTGTGTGATATATGTGGGCATATATGTGTGTGTAGTTCAGAGGAACTCTGAGAAACTGGTTCTCTCCTTCCACCTGATAGAATTATTTTAAGTTTTAGAAGTTTTTTTGTTTGCAAAGCTTTGAATTGTTGAGTCAAAAAGAAATGTGATTCTTGAGAGTTCAGTGGCTTTCAGTAAACCAATGGAGACACAATGCACAAGCTGAGCACTTGCCCTGGACCGCTGACCTCCACTATCTCACGCCATGCATGAAAAAGAGGGCCGTCGGGGAGTGAGAAATTGTTCAAAAGAGATGTGCAGGTTAATATAGATGCTGAATATAAATTATTTTAAAACAAGCACTGAGACATCAAAGTACTGTTGGAGAAACCTTGAGCAGTATTTTTTCACATAAGCTTAAATAAAACAGAGAGAATAAAATATTGTCATAATATGTCAGAACTGATAGGTGCAGGTGATTTCTCAAAAAGAAAGGTGCAGCAAGTTGAAGCTGAACATTCATCTTTTCTCTTGTAGTGTCCTTCAACCTTGCAAAGCATTGGTTAATAAACATACCGTTTTACAAAAGAAACCTATATGGATTCTGGAAAGTCGCAGAAACCATCATTTTAAGGATCACCTAAATTTCAAATGCCATTGACCCTAGGTACTGTGATTGTGATGTTCTGTTAAGTCAGAGGGCACAGCTGTTTTACTATTTAAAAAGCAACATACATTTAAATAACAAACATTCGAGCAGCAATTCTGTATGGTGGAGGCAGAGAAAGGAAGTTTCCTTTGTAGCCTTTGCTCTTCATAGGTCACTGTAAACAGCATGAACACTTCAAAACAACATTCATTCTGTCACCTAGTAGTCACTCACGGGAAGTCCATAACACAGCAAACATTTAAGCACTAGAAGAAAAAGTTCAGCGTATCTTGGGAGAACAGCAGCGATATCCAACCAATCCCAAACTCCAAAGCTTTTAGATCAAAGCTTTATACACCAAGTCTCACTTGGAGTCATCTTAAATTGTTAATGGGCTGTATTTCTGAAGCAATACCTGGTGATCTGCTCCTGCTTCACTCGCTCTTGTGTTCAGAGCTCCCTAAAGCAGATCTTTCCCATTCTACTCTGAAGAGGAGGAGCTACAGCATCAAAAGACAACTCTTTAAACAGCGATTTGAGACTCAGACAGAAGGAGTGCAAGGGCAAACTGTCTGCCTGAAGCAGTCTAGTGCTTTACAATAGGTTGTGCTGACTTTTATACCAGGTACATACCAGTGCTGTGAGGTTGGAACAAGGGACAAGATAACAATGATACTCATTTCTCCTTTAAAGAGTATTACTGATAACCACAGCATAGTGCATGTGTATATGCTACTCATTTTATAGTCTGTGGAATGAATTCATATTCATGTGTGTATTTGTAATCCAAGACTCAAAAATTTTACTTCTGATAGAAGTAAAGCATCTGTGAAAATACCACACAAGTTATTGCACAAATATTGAGTTTTCCTGTTTTTGATTAACATTTCCTAAGAAAAAGAAGGACTTCTTTTGAGAAAACTTTTATTTGTGGGGGTGAATTTGTAAAGTCCATACGAGAGCATCAGATCCACTGGAATGACACCTACTGTGGTGCTGAGAAACAAACTCAGGACCTGGGATGGAGCTGATTACACTCCACCTCTGAGCCACTTTTTCATCCCTGACAAGGAGCTTCTTTTAAGGATTTCAAATTTTAAGCAGATCTGTGCCTAAGGATTATGTGATGAAGCGTGTATTGTTCTAGACTTTCAGGGATGAGAAACTGGTTAGTAAAGATGAAGTCAGGCAGAGGCTACAGGTATGCAAGCAGAAGCAAGCAGAAGGACTCAGCTGGTAAAGTCCCCTAGTCTTTTGAGATTTGACATTCCTCTACAAAACAGTGTTGAAAATACTCATAGGGCAGAAGCAGAAATGATGTAAATATGTCAGGTCAAACTTCATAAGCAACATTTCCTGTGCTGGTTAATCTTAATGGTCAACTTAGGTAGATGAGAGTTACCCAGATTAGTAAATCATACTTCTGGATATGTCAGTGAGAGCAATTCTAGAGAAAAGCATATCGGGCTAGCTCTGACTTAGTCTACTGGTGGATTCCAATTTTCAACAGACTATTTAGAACGTGGTGGAGCAGTAGAATGGGAATCTTAGTTGACAGAAGTGGGGTGCTAGTAGTGTATCTCTGAAGTGTGCACTTTGGCCACACCCCATCCTACTATTTTTGCAGTCTTCATGGCAACAATGAGTTTAACCTGCTTTGTGCAACATGGTTAGCTTCACTTAAGGCTCAGATTGAAGATGAACTTAAATCTTTAAACCATATGTCAAAGTAATCTTTCCTTTTTAAAAGTTGTTCTCAGATATATTTATCACAGCAGTGAAAATATAGCATATTTGTATTTTTAATTACTTTTTTCTTTTGTCCAGACCTTAAATACAGCTTGGACATGTACATAAATAAGGATTCTATTCTTCTTCACAATTATTAATATAAACATCACCATTAATTACAGTATAACTGCACAGATATCTAAAGTAAGAAATGTAGCGTATCGTACATTTCTATTGTTCTTTGTCTCGAAGTATAACATATTGGATCTTACATCTATCCTTCAGGGTTGTTAGAATCAACTTTAGGATGGGATGGGCTTAATGATTCTAGCTTTCAAGATTCCAATGGCATAAAAATTTTAAGAAACTTAAGTTCCTGCTATCTATCAATTTAAGGGCCCCAACTCCTATTATTTTACCTGGTTCTATTCTCTTTGACAGTTCCTTTTCCAATAAGTAATATTTTAGAATATTAGTAGTAATATTTTAGTCTACCCCCACATTTCCTGTTGTCTTACTAGTTATGACAGAAATATTTCTGAAACTCTAGAGTACACAGTAAGTCCTTCAAGCTCTTTGCAGTTTTCTCCTTTGAATATAAGGACTGTACTGATGATACATTCATGCTCACAGTGAATACACATTTTTGCCTTCTTTTTTATTAATTTACCTTCTGATCAAACAACTCAAGTCCTGCCTCTTAGATCATTTGCAGTATTTTTTATCCTGTTTTGAGGTTTAGAAATTCTGTTGGTGTTTAAACAAAGTAGACAACATTGTGCAAATGATCAATATTTTGAACGTGTGATAACAAAGGCCTAAGACTTCTATTTTCTGTTTCCTATGACACTTTTTGGACCTGCAATAAGAAAACTCCGTGTCATTTTCTATTCAAGGCAGACATTTATCACTGCTCTTCCCTGAAATCTTTGTACCAGTAGAGTGATGTTGCTGCTGTCAGACTACATTATGGATATTAGTCTTGAATGAGCTGTAACTTTCTACAACTGAAATTGAAAATAATACCAAGACTATTTCATTGGCCCTGTCATTGTTTAGCACATGTAACCTTGAGTATTCATGGTCACATCGATTTCTAGGGCTCTACTTTCTTCTGTGGAACTACAAAAGTAGTATGTTGTCACTCCTTAGCTATACTGTTAAGGCGACAATTAGCCTTTATCATCATAGAAGAATATCCGTAATTTTTCTCTTAATATTCTGCTCTCTAGTAGGGCTTTCCCTTTTTAAAAAAATACTCTAGCTAAAAAATATATACAAATGGATTAATGAGTTAAGAATATTCAGAAGCTCCTTTCAAATATTATATCTTTAGCAAGAAATAGCAAAAGTGATTTCCTGCCTCTCTCTTTTTGTCTTGACTGTACAACCAGGGGCAACATTAATCACCATAGAAATTCTTAAACACAAAGGCAAGGGGAATGGACAATACAACTAACATAGGAAGATTTGGACTAGACAGATATATTGTATGGTTTAAATGCAAATGGGCCTATAGGCTCATACATGTTTGACACTTAGTCTTGAGTTGGTGAAACTGTTTGGAAAGACTTGGCAGTTTCATTGCTGGAGAATGTATGTCACCAGGGCTTTGATGTTCTAAAGCCGAGGCTGTTTCCAGTCAGCTCTCTGCTTTGTACTTGTGGATCAAGTGAACTCTTAGTTACTGCTCTAGTGCCATGGACACCTGCACGTTGCCATGTTTCCCACCATGATGGTCATGAACTTTAACCCTTTGAAACTATAAGCTCCCAAAAATGCTTTCTTTTTTAAGTTGCCTTGGACATAGTTTCTCATCACAGCAATAAAAAAGTGTCTAAATCATGGATATAATTCCAACTTGTTTTATAAAGATCTGAATCATCAGAAGTTTTTACTTTTTATAATGAGTTTTACTCCAGAATTCAGAAATTAGAATTGATACCTGGAAATATATAGAGGAAGATGAGGAATTTGTGGTCATCCTTAGCTATATTTTGAGTATAAGGCTATCCCGAGTTTATATGACACTGCCACAGAAAATAGAAACAAATCAGTATTTGTTCAAAATATTTTTTTTCAATAATAAAATATTTTTCTATGATTTAGTAGAAATTCAATTTCTACTAAGTAAAAGTGTTACCATTCAGGAACTCTGGCCTTTATTTCTAAGGACCACCAACATTCAAATGGTTGTTCTTTGACTAAAGAACTGTTTGGGTTTTTTTTTTTTTTTTTTGAAACAAAACAACACCAAATAAAACCAAAGCAAAAGCAAGGTCAATTTTTCACTGAAACCCAACAGGCTACAGAGTATATCCTATGTAAAGGAGAGTACATTTCCTTTGTCCTTTGGCTTAGTTTGTTCCATAGCTTCCGTGAAACAGCACAACCAGAGGCAATGTGGAGGAAACAGTTTACAGGTTACAGCAGAACCCAGAGGCAGCAACTGACACAGAGGCCATGGAAGAAGGTTTCTTACAGGCTTCTCCCTGGAGCTTGTGATACTGCTTTTTTCTTATAGAACATCAATCCAGTGATGGCGCTGCATACAGTGGACTGGGCCCTCTCAGGACAATAATTAATCAAGAAAATGCTCTATAGACTTGCCTACAGAAAATTTTATGGAGGTATATTTCTCAATTGATGTTTCCTCCTTCAAGATAACTCTAATCAAGCTGACATAAAATGGAACACACAGACATACAAACACTGACTTGCTTCAATTACAGTAAACTAAGCCTCATGAAAATAAAGCTTTAGCGTTTGATTATTTGCCTTAATAATAATAAAAAAACTTATCAACTTGGGGATACTATGAGGATATGCCTGGAACCTAGATCAAAGAGCTGACTGGAAAGATCATGATGACCTTAACACATGCCTTACAGGCAGGTGTGCTGCTCTCCAGAGTACTTTCAGCTTCAGGAAAGATACTATGATCCAGAAGCACACAGGAGTCTGAGAACTTGCTGTGGACACTGAGGACTGTGCTACTACTGAGAAGATGCCATGTTGTTTGTGGAAACCCTGGGTATAAAAACATGCTCTAAAAGCTTTACAGGTGAAGTAAACAAACTTATTAACAAATAAGTTCTAAAACCTGACATTATTTCTTGGTTACAAATAAGTGTGTGTGTTGTGTATAAAATCTTGGATTTTTTATGAATATTTCCTTATCAAAATAAGTAAATACTCTGAAATCATTTCTGGATTTCTCATGTTCTAACACTAGATGGATAAGCCTTCTTTAAATCTACTTGTATATAAACTAGCAATAAAAATATGTTAAGAGGCAGTTGTATATAAGATCAAGGTTGGAAAGTGAAGCAGAAAAAACCTATTAGGTTTACAGACATATTAGTTTCAGAAATATACCTCCAAACATTATTACTAGTTAACAAATACATTTATAAGATATTATGCTAGTAATATTGTAATATATACAAAGTAGACCATGCTCTTAAACATGTAATCTGGTTATAAACAGAATCTTTTACTCTTTAAAACTTGGTCATTGACACACGTGTATTGAATAAATACAATTATATACTTCATATCTCAATACTTTTAATGATAAATGCTTTAAAGTGATAAAAGTGTGATCTAGAGCATCAGAGGAAAAGATCAAAACTACTTAGGGACCATGAGGAAAGGCGGTTTGTGCCAACATGGTAGATAACAGTATCTAACTCCATGGTGATCAGATGAGACACTTTTGTACTTCCAACTTAGAATTAGGAAAATTTTGAGCTATACTAAAGCCATTTCAAGGTAAATGCATATGAGTGAATAGCTAAAAATATTGTCACAAATGACTGATGGAAACCATATCCCTGGGATGTGCAATAGAATGGTAAGGTAAATGCTGATTATTAGAAGCAGCAGGAGAAGTTGAAATGTCAACTATTAATAGTATATTAATTAAAAATGTACCAGACTACACACATTCATTCATGGTCCAGCCATCACTGTTTTATCTCCTTCTCTTTCAAATCAGTTTATGTACTAACACAATTGTTTTGAACAGAGATCTGTGAATAATAATAGCTACAACCAGACTTAACCAAGAGAATGACACTTTTAACTATACACCAACAGCAATTGTCTCAGCAAAGTTTTGAGACGACTCTCTTATTACACTGATAGAACTAAATATATACTTAGGAGTTTGTATGTATACTACCACCTTAGAAATTTCTTTTCTTTTTTTTTTCTTTTGGTTTTTTCGAGACAGGGTTTCTCTGTGTAGTCCTGGAACTCACTCTGTAGACCAGACTGGCCTCGAACTCAGAAATCCACCTGCCTCTGCCTCCCAAGTGCTGGAATTAAAGGCGTGCGCCATCACCGCCCGGCTTAGAAATTTCTAAGGACATGTCTAAATCCTCTCTTACTGCTAATTTCTTTAACATTTATAGCTTTTGTGAGAGTTGAATTCAAACCTGGGTAAATATTTGGATCTAATCTTAATATCCAGAAGCATGAGTAGATAGATGTTTGAGAGGGAAAAAAAGAAAAAAAAAAGACAAAAAACCAAACAAAAGACAAAAATGAACAAAAACTCAAACAAACCAAACAACATCAAAAACAAAAAAAACAAGAAATGGCCTGAGATACAAAGATCACTATGGTTTTGAAAATAGAATTTCTTGGTTATTAAAGAAAGGATTGTGAAAGATCTTTAAAAAAAACAACATAAAGTGGAAATTTAATGGAGTTATTGATATTGCCCTTTTCTTTGCTACCAGTCATAAAACAAACCACCCTCAAGGGTCTATTGCTTTCTATACAGAACATTTGGCCAGTCAAAGAAACTCAAGCTACCGTAACTGTGGGATCTAATATGTCAAGTAGACAGAAAGTCCTGTAAAGAGTGATGAGAAGAAAAGTTCAGGAAATATACTAAAAATACACTGTGTGTGTGTGTGTGTTTGTGTGTGTGTGCACGCCAGAGGAAAGAGATGATTGTTTGCATCTGTAGAAAAAAGCAAATCAAAAGGGTTTACAAAACAAAATTTAGAGAAGAACATAATATTACAGTTTCAAAACTGGCAGATGGGGAGGAGGAAGAAAAAAATGTCAGACATATAAAGTAAGTTGCCAAGGAAGACATAAAAATAAACCATGTAAAAAAGTCTTAGGAGACAAGTAGCCACTTTAATGAGGGTGGTAGGGATTTAAGGCTGTAGTGACAAAATAAGGAATTAGGACAGTGCAGCTGAGAGGTGACAGGCAACATGACAAAATGTGACTATTATTATGTTAGAAGCATCAATTCTAGACCACTTGCTATACTGAAGTAACTTAAAATGAAGAGAATTATTAAGTAACTGTCCATCTATTTATTAAAGGGAGTTGAATGGGAAAAGTTGATACTCTCAATCAAACAGTGTCTTCAGAATTTAGTTCTGAAGGCTGTGTTAGCTTCCATTTGGTTGCCTGTATGAAAGTGATTTTTTTTTTTTTTTTTTTTTTTTTTTTTTTTTTACCAAATTATCTGTTTAAACTGACTTAATGTTTCACACTCAGGGCTTCCCCCCACCGATGCCCACATTACAAATAACCAAGGTCATTGAATAAACTTGATTCCTGGCTCACAGTAGTTTAGATTTACATTCAAGAAAATTAATTTTGCAGTCAACAAGAGAAATGACCATGCTTTCTCTTTCTAGACATTGGTTGTATGGCAGCTTAGGAGTCTGGTTTGTCCAGAACCTGCTGTTTAATGAGCTGCTCTCAGCTGGGGCTCAGAGGGCTTCACACTACATTTGTCTAAATTCTTGGCCATTGCTACGACTGATCAGGTCAGCTTCGAAGGAGAGCCTTTGAACCCCAAACCACCATACTTAATGATCCAGCTAAGTGGTTCCTATTAGAAAAGAAACCATGTAGATTGAAGTAAAGTAGTAAAACAACCACATATGGTAAAACAGAATATTCTGCCTTATGCCTATTTGGAATATTCCTGTTATATCAAGAAAGACAATTTCAGTCTGTTTCTTTTTCCTCTTCTATGCTCATATGTAAGAAGCAATTTGAGTGTTTTCTTAAGAGTAAGCATGAATGACAGCACAATATGTTATTCATATGATCTACAAAATAATTAGAAATGATAAATATGTATCAAAACAGCTTTCAATTTTTTGACCATCTTTTTCAGTTCATCCATAAAGTATAATGAATGTATGGCTGTAAATCTATATAGTAGTGCTTGGCACAGTGCAGTCACTTAACATCTATGTATATATGTGTGTGCATTTGAATGTATGTATGTATGTATGTATGGTGTGGTGTAGATAAATTAATGAATGATTGGCAATGTTACATAAAACTTTCTGTGTTTTGAAAATTTCAAACACTATCAGTATTGTTTCAAAATATAAAACAGGTTTGTTTGAGTTATGAACATCAGGGAATGAGTCGCATGCATATCTGTACTGCTTCTTACTTTCAAATGAGCTACTTTTATCTCACCACCATTTCCATTTTCATCTTTGCTAGGAATAAAAATGGGATTGCCTTTCACAGAAAAATCATCAAGAATAATAAGCATGATTATGTTGTATGTATTTTTGGATGCACATCTCTAGTCAAGAAGGGAGGGAATAAGGGTAGAAGAAAGGAAGAGAGAGAAGATAATGGGAAGATACAGGCGTTCACACTCCTGGACATTAGTTTTCATTTGTCAATCATACTTCACGGGGCTGTCATCAGGCAGTAGAGTCACCAGAGCAAGCTGAGCAATGTGTAAGACAAAAGAAACATGTATTCTGTATAGACCAAGTACTTCCAATTCTCAAAGACCCATCCCCAAATTCAGACTATTCAGGCCAGACACATTACAGACCTCACAGAAAAGTATAACCAATGTTGTTTTTTTGTTTTTTTTTGTTTTTGTTTTTCTACCTATCGTCATTCTATCTCAGAAATGGGATCTTAGCTCTGTGTAGGAGCTCATACCTACAATAACAGCACTCAGGAGGCAGAAGCAGGATGGTCTCCACAAGTTTGAGGCCAGCTTATTCTGCAAATAAGTTTCAGACTAGTTAGAGCTCTACAATGAGACCTCAAAACCCAAACTAAAAGAAATCAAAACAAATTAAGAGGCAAAACACAATTCTTCACATAATATTACTTATATTGGCATCAGTGTCATCCGTGTCTTTTAGACTCACTACTTTTATATCCTTTTTTTTTTTCTTAATACAGGATGAGTTTTCAGTGGCTAAAGGAACGGAATGGAGAAAGGTTAAAAATATAACCAGGAAAATGATAACCAGAAAAGTTTAAAGCCAGAAATTTTGATTCACACAGACTGGCTTCTGGCCTCCAATACTCAGTATTTCATGTACCTGAAGAAAATCATTGTAAACAAGGACACTACAAAGCCACTAAACTTCCCATTGTAGAAAATTCCTTTTTCCTTTAGATCACTGTCTACTACATCACTTCTACTCCAAAGATAACCAAGCAGGATAGTAGAGAAGGGGGCAGGGAAAATTCACATTAAACTGATTTGTCCTCCTTTTCTTTCTGTTCCTTTCATCTGACAGCTGTACTAGAATGTTTTCTCTAAAGTCTATGCTGAAACATAATTTACAACACAAGCAAGTTGAGAGGTGGGCCATAAGCACTGAGAAGATTAGGAAGGCACCCTATAACTGGGTTAATGCCCTCAGCAGGACAGGGGTAGGACAGAGGTAGGTATCTCAGTGTAAGCTGCTGCTACCTTTGACTCTGTGTGTGTGTGAGCATGTGTTTTGTTTTTTGAGATAAGGTTTCTCTATGTAGCCTTGCCTGTTTGGAACTCACTCTGTAGACCAGGCTGGCTTCAATCTCCTAGAGATCCACCTATATCTGGCCTCCAAGTGCTGGGATCAAAGGTGTGCACCTCCACAGCCTGGCCTGTTTTCTTCATTTTTGTTTTTCAGTGGATCAGTTTTTCTTCTCTGTCTCAGGTTTACAGGATCACCCTTCTACAATATTATGGCAAAGCATGAAGGCCCTCATCACATATTATCATCACTCTCAAGAGCCTCCATGCTTCTAGAAACTTCTTTTGTTTATACTCCTGTAAGTCTTGGTTAAGCTTTTGTATTATCAAAAAACAGAATAGTTCAGAAACTGATATTCAAAAGTATGTATCTGGGCCCAAGATGTGACAGCATTGTATGCTAGAGTAGAAGCTCTCCTGATTCCTGCAGGAAGCTTCCTTTAAGTGCTATCTTACCTGACCCTGAACCAGGTACCCTGACATTTCTCTTCTCAATAGCAATTTTAAGTGCTATAATAATTTTTTGCTTCAGTCCAGGAGTATAAGTTCACTGAAAATGAAAGTTATCTTATTGGCAAAAATGTCTGACCACATAAATATCTGCTGTGTATAAATGAGGCCTTAAAGTTCTGCAGAAAACATTATTTTATTTGGATTACTTGTTTTTAGGAAAGTATTTCTTCTAATTTTAAAGGAGTAAATGTAGCATGAGAAGAAAGGGCAACTTTCTATAATTTATTCAGTTAGAAAGCATTTTGAAATAGTTGCTATAAATGTACTATTTCTTGAAGACCTTTTGAATGAAGACTAAAATATAGTTTTAGGTTGTGTCTGTCTAACTGGTACAGCTAGCTGGTTGAAAGCCAGCAAAACAACCAACTGACTTTACCACTGCATTTTTTTTTTTTTTTTTGACTTTACAGATATCTGAACATCATGAAAGTCTTTGGAATTTTGTTCTATATTATGTAAAACAGATGCCCTTAGTTACTAAACTTATAGTAAGCAGTGTACATCATTCTAATGGCTGCCATCCTCATTGCCAAGGGCAGAGGGGTGAAATGAGGTTAAGGAGTGAGGCTGAAAAGCATAGTAGTTCTCTGCAGTGTTATGGCAGTGATATATATAGTGTCATAATGCCACATTCAGAGAAGATCTAGGACATGGTTAAGGCCTTGTAACATTGATACATTTTCAAAACAATCTCTCCAAATGCAGAATGGTACCATGTACAAAAAGGGGGAAAAAGTGTCTCATTCTTGTAAATACAACAAAAATAGGATAGGAACCAAAAATCAGTAGCCACAGATGCTCTACTTTTGGTGGTACACTAGCTGGAATAGTCCAGATTTTTTAAGATGAAGTCATATTCTTTCTGCCTGTCATTCTATTCTACACAGTTACTGGCAAATCCAAAAAACAAAGGCCCTTTAGCCAGTGCTGGGCCCTTCCTTTAAGAGTTAATTAACTCAGTTAAAGGTATTATGTTTACTTTTCTGTCACCAGAACCTTTTTCTAAGCATACTGAGTCCTATGCATTCAGAAGAAAACTCCCCAAAGACCAAAAGACAATGTCTGCAAGAAGTATTATGGAGACATTCTTCAATAATAAAAAAAAAAGACACAATCATGTTACAGAAACCAAAAGTTAAAGAAAGCAAAGAGGCTCACCAACTTTTAGCTTCGAGACAAACCTTTCCATTGTACTAGTCAAAATTAAGAATTTATGTTTAGTTTCAAAATTAAGTAACGGTCTACACTTTTATTTGGCAATAAGATCCCCATGTAAATGAATGAGTCACTTTTGTTTGTGTCCATAATAGTGACCACAGAATAGGGGGGTGGAGACACACAGTAGCACCCCAAGTAACTGCATGAAGAGACATACAAATGCACCAAGGAGAGAAGAAGGAAGAATAGTATGAACTGAAAGTGACAGACATTTAGTAGTGTGGCATTGGAAAAGTAGACTGTACCTATAAATACTCAAACATCTTATATGTGCTATTCAGTCACAAGCCCACAGAGAGTGGCTATCCTGAAAAATACCAAGATAGACCTAAAATTTTTATATCAACCATGCAATTATTAACACTGAGGAAGAAATTAGTTTTCTATGTCCAGAAATTGGTGGGAATTTTGTTACTTCTAAATTTACAAAACTGTATGGAGTTATAAAGTCCAACTTTGCAGACACAAAATTCTCAGGCAAGGTGTCAGTTTAAGTTGTTGTTTCCTAACCCAAGTGAAATATGTCCTGGGGTTTAAATCACTTACATTATAGACATTGAGCTTGCAGGCTATTCACACACCTGTAAGCTCTCATTGCCTCTTCAAAAAAAAAAAAAAAAAAAAAAAAAAAAAAAAAAAAAAAAAAAACCAAAAAACCTAGTATTTTAAAGCTAATTATTTGAGACACCATCTGAACATTGGTTAAGCTGTAACTTCAGTCACTCTGCACTCTAGGGACTACAAGCTTTAGGCAGGAATACCCATAAAGTATCTGTCAGAGGCTCAGTGCAGCACTTTCCTGTTTATATATAATAATCTGGAAATGAACAGCCTAAATTAGCCACATTATAAAGCAGTTGCAAAGGGTTAAAAACACTGAAGGAAATCAATAGAGCCCCAGATACAGTAATATAAGAGACAGTCAATAGTCACTCAGAGATTTAAAGTTTAACATAGCTTTTCTAATCTGAATTTGATTTTAGAACAAGTGTGCTCCATGAGTGTTGTCTTGGGCTTCAAAACAGGCCTTTGGGGCTTCTTGATACAGAGGTTTCAAAGGTGGTGCAGATTAGGTAATTCTTCAAATAGTTTGGTGTTAGTTTGAGTTTTGTATTCTCTTGGTAAATTTTCTGTTATTTAAAAGTGATATTAAAGAGTTAGAACATTATACTCTTGGTTAAAAAACCCAAGTTGTCCTTTCATTTCTTGGACAAATGGTATAGTTGAAAACAGCCCTACTATTTGATAAATAACTACACAGGAAGTACGTGCTTCATGGCTATCAAGTAAGATGTTCATTTCTTCTCTAACGTATAAGTTAATAGGCAAAATGTATACTTCTACCAGAAAATGACTATAGTTACTGCTATTTCAAACTTCTCCAAGATGATATCTCTTTACCTAAAAAAATGACTGACTGCTTTGCAAATGAATTCTCTAATAACTTGTAGAATTGGCAGTGGATATATCCTCCCATCAAGTTCTTGTCATAAACAAAGGGAAAAGTTCAAGACAGGAAAATAGATAGAGAACTAAATGGATTATGGTCGAGGATGAAAAACTGTATTCAAACACAAAAACTCATCATACTCTGCATAAAATGGTGAATTCTACTTTAGTCAAGTCTTAACTTGTTAAACAAAAAGGGGGAAATCAACCACTGATTAAATAATACAATAAGGATTCGAATCTAAACATAACTGTTCTTTGTTGAATAGTCATTTTTAATAGTATCTATGTGTGTATGCCTGTGAGTCTGTGTGAGGTATGGCATATGAGTGCAGGTGCCTTTGGAGGCCAGAGTTATCTGAAGTACCTGCAGGCAGGTTTGCAGGTCATGGCGGGCGACAAGAAGTAGTAAGAATACTTGGGCTTTTCCAAGCAGACTGTGTTCTTAACTGTTGAGCTATCTTTCTGGCCCCAACATACTCAGCCCTTGACTTTGTGGTCTAGTCCCTTTGGCTACTCTGGGTAAGTCCAAAGGTATTTTCATGTATATTAGTACTCTGCAATCTTATGTGAAAAGCTAATTTATTTTTATCTATTCTGGGGGAAAAAGATAGTTTTTCAAAGTAAAGTATTTTAAATGCTTTAAAACTATCATTAAAAAGGAAATAAAAATTTATAATGAAAAGATGTAATTTATAAATAAGTCAATTCTCTTTGAATTAATAGGATCAGTAATTAATGGCTAGATAAATTTGTCTAGTATATGTTTTTTATTAACTTTTTGGTTGTTTATGCAGAGAAATTCTACTTATATACATTCACAGGGAATCTATGTCTACTGTTATGAATAAGAAAAATCCTCTATATCTCCAGACATAGCTTAAAAGTACTATTTCTTAGCAAGAGGGCCACAGTAAATAAAACTTGACTTGTGGAAAACAAGTTTATTAAATCTGTTCAACTGACTGCTTTATTTTACTGAAATACAAAATTAGTCTGTTCAAGTTTGTTCACAAAATGTAAAGTTTAAGGAAAAAATATTACCTCTGAATGATCATACCTTATTTAACAAAGGGGGGAGAGGAGAAAAAAGGAGGGGGGAAGGAGAGAGAAGGGGAGAGAAGAAGAGAAAAAGAGAGGGAGAGAAAGAGAGAGAGAAAGAGAAGGAAGGAAGAAGAGAGAGTTTTTTTGATGCCTCTTGTTAGAAAGTCATCATTCCTCACTAGATTTGGTCTCCTTCATGTTTCTGCACAACTGGATGGATGGTGGTCTGGCAAAATGCCATAAACAGAGCAATCTATCTGAGCAGCTGCACTCACCTTTCCTGATAAAGACACTGTTTGAGACAGGCAGGGGAGCAGGACCTTCCATGCTCATTTAGCAGAGAGTGGCAGAGAAGTTAAGTGACTTGTGAAAGGTCATACAACCAGTCATTGGTCAGGACAAAAATAGAAGTGGGTTTGTTGACCTCCTTGTCTCCTGCTAAAATGATTCAAGGACAAGAGAAATGACTTCTGAACTATAAAATAGCACAGTCTTTTGATTGTCTCATCTCTGCACAGAATGAGTTCAGACATTTATGTAGTTTAACATTCCCTTGGACATCCAAAAGAAAGGCTGTTGAGTTGGTAAAAACCATGAAGGCCAAGAATTCAAAAGTTAGTAACTGTAGTTTTTCTGTTGTGTAGCTGAAACATAAGTTTGAGGTCATCATTCTTCATATCTTCTGTCTGTACTTACAAAATAAATTCTTAAATTTTATGCATGTGTGCTGTGTTTACATCACTTATCTCTCCTCATCCTTCCAACCCTATCCATGTGTCCCATTACCACTCAAATTTGCACAAATATAACTCCATCTACCTGTGGCTAATAAGGTCATGGATCTTAGATAAGAATCTACAGCTGCTAAAATCCTAAGCCAGTATAATTCCTAACTGCATTCTAAATGTTTATACTTACACCCACAGCTAGTGATGTTCTCTTTAAAACAGATTCTTTTTGCAGCTTATGGAGAGCATTACAGAAAGCCACAACTGGTCCAAATCAGAGAACACCTGACTACTGGGGTTTTTAATTCATTTTTAAGCAAACAGGACAGAGTTCCAACTTTACTCAAAACCTTCAGGATGAAGGATATGAAAATGGTTTGGGTTCATGCCATTTAACACAAAAACAAGAATCCAGTGTAGCTGAAATACTAACAATACCTCGTTCATCTTTGTAATGGGATAACAGAGAAGAGGTATTAAAAGTCTGAATAAGAATCCAGTGTAGTAGACATCTTAAAATGTTACCAACATTTGAATGAAGTTATAGTGAAGTAGATTGGAGAAGAAACATATATTTCAATGGAATTTACTTATACAACCGGCAATAAGCCTTCAGTTTTGACATTATTAAACAGCACATCATCTTTGCTGTTCAAGTCAAGATTGACAAAAGACTGTATTAGTCAACAGACATGCTTATACTTTTGAAAAACTAAAAAAAAAAAAAATGTAGTTTTTAATTCTGATTTGTGGAACATCTAAGACAAGCCATTCTGATTACTCTCTTAAAAACAAGCAAGAAGTAAGCAACCAAAACCCAAAATACAAACACACAAAACCAAACAAACAAAACAACCCAGAAAAGCAAAAAATAAACTTTTCTACATAGCCTTTAGAGAAAAACACCTTTTGAGACAGAATGCTTTGAATACATTCTGCATTGTAAAAAATGTATAAAAGAATAGCACAGAAAAGAGCTGTGAGGCATGACATAACCTATCATGTTGTGCATGCATGACTTAGCTTTTACAAGATCAGAACCAGAAACTAAGATGAATACTAGGCAGCCTAAGCCTGACGCTTTGGAAGTTCAAATCACATTGCTCAGGGTCAGCGGCAGGGCCAGTCAATGGTACTCTTTCTGGGGAATCATACATTTACAATTACTTGGGTGAATATGTTACTTATCACTCAGAACAGAGATTCTACTGCTCCATTTTAATGTGAACAAGGATCATGCTCCTGCTGTGACACCTGTAACATATGTGACTTTTAGATTTATCATGAATATTAAGTAGATGTAATGTCCTAAGCAAGATACAGGTCTAAAGAATTCAGCCTTTATAGTGTCTAATAGAATAGTAGGAAAGCTGAACTGGGGCCAAGCTTCATCTTTGGAGAAACATTGGTCTTTCTGAATTATGCTTATCTATTTTGTATGGTACTTTATATTTTATAGAATATTTTTCCCTTGATGATGTCAGTGGATTCTTTGGATTTATTCTAATAATGAAAATGACTCCAGAAGATGACTCTTCTCAAGATCCATGCGAATAAACTTCACAAATCAAAGACATTTCATCTAAATCTAACATGACAGCATTTAACAAAATCTCTTAATTGGCCCAATAAAAGATGTGAAGGGAGAAATATAAAGGTAAATGGATGAGCACATGTACACGTGTGCATACACACACACACACACACACACACACACATACACACACACACACACACACTACAGCTAGAGGGTCTTTTATCACCATCAGTTTGATTTACAAACTATTACTTTGTATTCCTTGGGACCCTCGTAGTACAGTGGTTACAGTAGACACTCAGAAGCCAGGCCCCTCCAGAGAAAATACTGTCCCCATTAGGTGTGTGTTCTTTAGAACACTAACTGTGTCTAAGTTTAGTGATATTTAAAATAATGGTGATAACAAAATCTATATAACTGTTATATGAACAAAATGAGTTAGTATATAAAAGTGTTGAGAAAAACATGTGCTATATGGTATGCTCTGAAAGGTGTTGGTTAAATAATAAATCATTCTAACAAAATGTTGGGTGTGCTTCCACTGAAACAACATACTAAACGTATTCGTAATAGATGATGTTATCTTAAAAGTTTCTTTCAACTATTCCTGACTGATTCCTTTTCTGTTTCTTTTTTGGTCACATCATCCAAAACGCAGATACTCTTTCCTCATGGATTTTTTCCCCATTTACTCATTTACTTAATCATTTTAAATTCTTATTTGTTTACTTGAACTAACTACATATACAACGGCTTGAATTCCTGATTTATTGCTTCTATCGCCTTAGTGCTGGGGTTACAGATGTACACTACCGTGCATGATTCCTTAACAGCTTTAGAATGCTATGCCATTTAAAACCAGGCCATCACTGGATATCTAGCTGACTGTCCTAGACTTGCCAATCATTCCTAATTCACATGTTAGAAAATTATTAATAAATTATAGGAAATAATTGCATGGGTTGACCAAAGAAAGGATCGTACTAAGTCAAAGCAGACAACATAGCCGGCCGTAGCAGCACAGCTCTCTATGGAGGCCTCAGTCTTCTAGGGCATCCCACCCTCAGCCCTGCATCAGTACTAAGTTCTAAGGCAAGGAAGAGAACAGTGAAAACAGTCTACTTATGCCTTGGCCTTTTGCTCTTCTGAAGAATGGCCTGCCCATTTGTACTGTCAAGAGATTTCACAGAAAATTAAACACATTAATTATACTAGTACATTCAAAATTCTACTTGAGAAACTACTAATAGAACTTTGAAGAATATTTGCCATTTCCTGCATTCATTACTTGAAAACAGAGCTAGGCTGTTCCTGACTGTTACAGGGATTAATGTCCTCTATATTTGTCTTTATATACCAATTGTCAAAGCACGAATGCCAGATATATTCAAAGGAAGGCATTACAAAATGTGGAAAATCGGCCAATTTTTCACTCTCTGATAGGAGAAAGAGACAGGCATAAAACTGATTCATATGAAAACTATTTTCAATATCACTGACAAACTAGGATAGTAAAGAGCTGGATTAACAGCAGTGATGAGTAATTTGAATCTCTATTTTTCTCACATATTTCAACATTTTGTTCCTTAGATCTATTGTTCTTCCTCTGTAGCTTGGTCATGTCTCAGTTATGACTTTTTGAGCAGCTTTGAGTAATGGCTATCAACTATACATAAAGACATTCTCTATCACCTGTTTTTCTAAAAATACTGCTGCCTGCTACTGGAGCCAATCAACAATGATGAATAGCTGAAGGGACAAGTAGGTCTCTAAATTTACTTCACATCTGACAGCCCTTCTGCAGATATAGATTCCTATGACTCAGAAACACAGCTTCCCTACAACTTCCCTACCAAAGAAAGGGCAAAACTTTTTTAAAAATTATTTTATTTATTTACATTCCAAATATTGTCCCCCTTCCCTGTCCCGCATCCAAGAGTTCTTCTCATCATCACCCCTCCCCTTTGCCTCGGAGAGTGTGCTCCCCACCACACACTCTCACCCATCCAAACCTCCATCCCTCAACAGGCACCCTGTTTATCTACTGGAGGTGTTCTTTTACGTTTCCCCACAGTTGGGCATTTAGGCTAAAGTTATCCACACTGATTCTTGCGAGCCTCTCTCCCCCATTCCATAGCTCTTAGACTTTCTAGAATTTCTCCCCATCCCTATCCCCAGCAGCTACAGATTTCCATTCATTCTCTTGGCCCTTTGGACCTCTCTCCTGTCTCCTCGCCCCATTCCTGATCCCCTCTCCCTCCCTAGATTCTTCCCTCCCTCTGTCTCCCATGATTATTTTGTTCCCTTTTCTAGGTGGGATTGAAGCATCCTCACTTGGGCCTTCCTTCTCGTTATCCTTCTTATGGTCGGTCTGTAGGTTGTATCATGGGTATTTTGTACTTTTTGGCTAATATCCACTTATCAGTAAGTACACACATGTCATTTTGGGTCTGGATTACCTCACTCAGGATAATATTTTCTAATTTCATCCATTTGCCTGCAAAATTCATGATGTCCTCATTTTTAATAGCTGAATATTTTAAAATGAGGGCAAAACTTTTTAATAATCAACTGCTTCCTGCATTCCTCTTTCAAGAACGCAATAAAGATATGAGAAATGCATAGCATTAGGATCTATGCAGTTGGTGGGATGAATGTAAGAGGCTGACTTGCGACACACAACTTTAATTCATCAGAAAGCCATTAGTGTGAAGCAATGTGAATCAAAACAAAACTGAAAAGAATGAAGTTTGTACCAGTGTCTTTGTTTCATTTGCTTTACTTACCAGATGGCCTTCAGGTGTGCACTTGATCAATCTGGATTTGCCACAAGTACATTTCCACATACCTACATGGTATGTGGACAATTTATTTCCTGGGTGTATAATATATATTGATTAACGTAAATAAAAATATCTGCTAAGTCCCTAATATATGCCAAAAGCCATGTGCTACATTTTTGCAAACCAGTGCTAATATAAGATGGGTGGTGTTACACACAGAAAGTCAGTTACCTATTGAGCTGATGAACTTTCAGAAAGAATTAAAACAGAGTTTGATGTGCTTATTATATGTATTGTCTGATAAGAACTCAAAATTACATGGTAAGGTTGCTGTATTTTCTGTTGCATAAAATACTCATTTCTAGTCTTCCCAGAGTAGAAACATCTTTGTGAGGCTAAAGGTCTTTGCAACATTTAAATTTAACAAGATTTTTGTAAGTCTTGTGCCAACACACAACTAGACAATTACTTAGTATGTACCTTGTCTTCACAAAGTCTGTCATCACCCTCCATGTCCTCAAGTCCACATAACAACAAAATTTGGCTGTATCAAAATTTCAACCACACATCTAAACTTTGTGATTTATGACTCAAGAAGAATACATCTAAGTAGGAATGTATGTTTTCAGTAGCTATTAAGTACCTTGCAACAAATATAAATTTTGTACTATCCAAATATTTGTACAGATTAAAGATTAAAACATTACATTGTTTCATTACATTGTTTTCAGCAAGCTATATACCAAGTTTACTCATTAATTACTCTCACATCTACTTTATCCTGGCACTGTAAAATAATTACAATTAACTTATTACACTTATAAACAATATGAAATTATTCCAGTGTTCAAAAACAGTTTTACAAGTATTTTGGGTCACTGTTAACTATCATTTTAAGAACCTTTTTCTCCATATGTGCTGAGCAAGTCATGTGCTAGGCTCTAGCACAGAGGTTCTCAATCTGTGAATTGAGATTCCCTTAGGGTTGAACAACCCTCTCACAGGGGTCACATATAAGTTATTCTGAATATTAGATGTCTACATTATGATTCAAAGGAGTCATAAAATTACAGTTGTGAAATAGCAACAAAATAATTTTATGGTTACAGGTCACCATAACATGAAAAAGTGTATTAAAGGGTTATAGCACTAGGAAGGGTGAGAACCACTGTTCTAGGATTAGAAAGACAAAGGAGAAACAGAATCTTTACATGAAATATTGCATTCTACCTTTAAAATTTAAGCACAAGGAGAAATGGAAAGAAACATAATAATCAAAGCAATATATGATTTCCCATAATTGGATTTATGAGCTATTTTTGCTCAATTATCATCTGAATGGAATGAGTTGTATTGCCTTCCAACTATGTTTTCAATCTAGATGAAGCCAGACACAATATATCATACATGAGGCTAACAGCAGCACATTTCCTGATCAGAGCCTCACTCCAGTCTGTTAAAATCACTAGAAGAAAGAAGAAATAAAAAAGTAACGGACTTGGAAGACAATACCTGTCTACTCAAGAACCATTATTTCATTTCCTATGTTTTAGGAAAGGCTTCATAGAGAGGATAAGCTAGGAATTGAGCCAGAACTGCAATTCAGGCAAAGGCACATATGTAGACCTGTTGGAAACACAGGTGAAGACAGGTTGTCTTGTTTACTAAGGGATTCTAAAGAACTTAGCTTCACTGAAAAATTAAACCTTTCGCAACTGCAGTTGAACTAATATTTGCTTCTAGTCAAAGATACTTATAAAACTTACATTAGTACTCTATTTTAATTTAAAAGTATAAGTTTGGGAGACCCTCTTTTTGCCATGGCTACATTCTATCACCCTATATCCAAGACAACTTTAATAAGCTGGAAGAGTTCACCAAATGTTATCAACCCTTTCTTCTATTCTATAATAGATTCCTATATTCCCCTAACAGCCAATTAGTGATTGCAGACAGGAAAATGGATTCTATAATATTCAGGGTCCCTAATTCCCCACACACCATCTAGTGGTGATGATAATTGTATTAATAATAATGATGATGATTATTATGTATTCTCAGTGAATTTAAACACCTAAGAAAACCATGGTAGTAGCAAATAAAGCAATCGTGACTTCTCTTTAAGAAGCATTTCCCAAACACTATACATACAGCACACTGGCAAGAACCACAGCAGCTTCCAAGATGACATTTAAGTTTAGCTCCTACATATTTTAAAGTCAAATATTGATATACCAAAGAATTAAAAAGAATATTTATTTCCCTTTAAAAGCATAGCAGTTAGACAAAATGAGGGATTCGGGTAAGGGAGGCAGCTGACAGAGAGACAGCTAGGGTAAAGATGACTTAAGTACATGTTATGTATGTTCAAAATTTATCAAAATTAAACCCATAATTTTGTAAAAGATACACTAGAAAAATCTAAAGGGTGAAAAAATCCATTTTCTTGTCCACTGGCTCTCTAAATACCAACAGTGGGATATGGTATCTTTGATGTTAGAATACCAACTTCTAAAATGCACTGAAAAGAAATCCATTCACTTGCATCTCAGTTTCAAAGCTACATTTCATCATAAATGTGCATCTGACATAGCCCTGTTCATAAATCATTTTTATTTCACCAATTTCTTTTGCCCCATATACTACCATTGATTTTTCCAAAATATATCTTTTGTCTATAGTTCACTGCCACTTTAAACATTTTTCCTTAAGCAAATATTAAGGCAATTATCTGGCTATTCCTCATCTACCCTACACTTTGCTGCAAAAAACAGGTATGAACTTAAAAAGCAATAAATAGTCTCTTTTGAAGCATTTCCTTTTATTACCTGTTGGAAAACTGATAAGCCTATAGTAGTTCAACCAACAACTCTAGTGTCTCTAATGTGAACAGTGACTGTATGTGTCCATATTCACACATGCCTATGATTATTATTCAAGCATATAGACACATATTAGTATATTATAGGTATATGCTTTTCTTTGAGTGCAAATTTGCTATTGTCTTTTTTTCAGTTACTCATTCCCTTTACCAGATCAAATAACCCACAATCTCACATTGTGTATCCTTATGATTGTTTAAATATGCTTTCTACATGTTGAGATCCAACTTGAAACAAAAGAGATCACTTTTTCCATGGCTAAGATGAAAAATAGTATGGGAAACTCTATAACTAATAAAATTTACCTGAGTAGAACAGTCACTTAAATGATATAAGATATTGGAAAATATACTATGTATATTTAAGGGTATAAATATAAAAAACATTTAAAATCTACTGTGGAGTATTCTCTAATACTTAGTATGTTTTCCTTATAACAGCTAGGCTGAGGCATACAAGTAGCACAGACTTGTCTTTGTCAAAGTATAAAGTGCTCCCCCACTGAGCAGGATTGTATGTGTATTTTTGATGTGGAGGCAGGAGACTGATGTTGGGTGTCTTTCTCAATTCCTCTCTACCTTGGTTTTTGAGACTGGGTCTCTCATTGAACCAGGAGCATCCCAATTTTTGCTACAGTGACTAGCCAGTCATAGAGGTGTGTGCCACCATGCCTAGCATTGTGTGTGTGTGCTATAGGACCAAACACATGTCCTGATGCTTGCTCAGCAAGCACTTTACCCACCGAGTCAGCTATCCTAACAAAAACATTACTATTTTCAATCATATTCCTAAGATGAAATTTCTACTGCTTTAGAAGACTGTTTTCTGGAGTGTATCGCCATCTGAGGACTGTTTAGTTCTCACACAGATTATGAAAGCACACTGCATGTCAGTGACATTCTGCCTCTACTAGATATGTAACGGGGTGACACATTCATGTGATCTTCTTTCTTCTATAACTTCTATGCCACTGTTTAGAGAGAGAGAATGCAACAAGCCTGTTTAAAATTAATGTATTCTAAGGACATACTTGGTGATTCTCAATCTATCAGACTATGAAACTACAGGACCTACAAGTGGGAATTTCATGCTGGGAGAAGAAAAAGGCTCCAAACAGAGGGAAATTGTCTCCAGGAAAAAGATTTCCTACAGTTTTAACAGTCTTAACATCACAACACCTTACAGGAAGAGAGTGAAGTCAGACAATGATGAGCCACTGGTAGGTCAGACCACACAATGACTTGGATTGCTCAGACGTGCAAATCCTTGGCCCTATATTTAAACACAAGACCTGGCTTCAAGACTCCAAGATAGACTCGGGGAGTCACTGGATGGCTTCCTCTTCCAAATTGGCCCCATTGTATCAATCTCCTTTACAGTTACCACTTTTATTTATTTATTTATTTATTTATTTATTTATTTATTTATTTTAATGTTGGCTTTTTGAGAATAGGTAAAAAACTTGGCACAGGTTGTGATCCCAAAGTTAGATAACAAGACACATCAGATAGATAAGAACTTATTACAGAGGACAGATGTCCATCTTTTTAGTAAAGAGAAATGTAAAAATTAAAAACTTGTTATAACTGAAAATAGACTATTTTGAAGTTAGGTTCTGGTAGAGGGGAAAGTTTCAGTTCATGAGACAGATTTTATTAAATCTCCATAAAAAAAATCTAAGTTTACTCATGATTAAAATAATTTAAATGCTATATTCCATGAAGCTATTCTACTTTTAGATAACAATAAAGGACTTATTTAGTGAATAGAAAGAAAATTTCCCATTTTTCATACCTTGTAGGAGTGTAAAAATTAACCTACTGGAGGCCCAGAAAGTCTGTGTCTGAATGAAAAATTCTCTTAGCAGGGTGTGCTAACAGAGGTACACACCTATAATCTCAGTGTCTGGACAGCAGAGCAGGAGGATTACAATTCAAGCCTAGCCTGGGCTGCATAGCAAGAACTGTTCAAAACAACAAATGAACAAACAAACAAAAACAAACACCATTTCTTCAATAAATGCTATGCATTATTATTTCATCCAAAGATTTTACATAACCTTTAAATGAGAGCTCCCAATTTCAGAGGCAAGTAACACTATAGAAAAGACTGAAGAACCCATCCTAAATACACATCACTCAGAGAAGAGGCTCAGCTGACTGACTCCAATAGCCACTCACACCAAAGCCCCTGACACCATGCACATAGCTGTGCTGCGGTGCTGTGCACCATAGGCCAGAGCCTCCCTCCCTGTCAGTGGTTGTCAAGGCTTCCAAGCTAGCAAGCATGAAGCGAGGCTTCAGTTAAGGTCAGACTCACAGTTCTGGACACATGTAGACACTGCTCTAGATGAGGCTGCTTTCAGCAGAAGTTATATGGTATTCAAGAAAGGGTCCTATGTCAGTGCACTGCAGAGAATGCCAGTGACATGACATCAGCAAGACTGGCCACCTTACTGTCTTGTCCTTCTTCATATTCCATCTCTCAGAGGGCCTCTCTTCAACCAAAACATTCTGATTTTATGTCTAGGTATATCACATTCATTAAATATCTTCTATTTCT
The DNA here is from genome assembly GCF_011762505.2 of Arvicanthis niloticus. Taxonomy (NCBI): domain Eukaryota; kingdom Metazoa; phylum Chordata; class Mammalia; order Rodentia; family Muridae; genus Arvicanthis; species Arvicanthis niloticus. The sequence continues at coordinate 60,119,437 of NC_047665.1, read as the reverse complement.
ATGTTATGAGTTAACATATATATGTTATAACACACATTTAGGTATGTATATATACACCTATATCCTATATATACATATATGTACACACACACACACACACACACACACACACACATTGCACACCACTCTGAGTTTTCCATGTCTAATGGGAAGTAGGCCATATGTAAAAAGTCTCTGGAATGCTTACCTCTCTGCATGAGGTTTCATCATTCCTGGTGTCACTGTTTATTTTAGTGGAGGGGCCCAGGTCTGTTTGTTATTCTAAAACTGAATCAAGGTCCTAAAACAGATCCTTTTGTGTATGACAATTTTTATATGAAAGAGGGAATAATGAAAATCCTTGAGAAGTAGGTGAATAGCTTCCAAGATGGAACTGTACAAACCCGCCTGACACAGACAGAATATGGTGAAGCCTTATCTTACTGCCATGCTGCCATACGACAAGCCCCAGCTCATTCATTCCTAGTGCATCAACTGTCAATTGACAAGTGCAGACTGTATGGCCCTTATTTGAAATGTCTGCTTCTAGAATCATTTCAGATTTCAGGTTTTCAAATTTAGCAGTCGAGCACCTCTAATCTGATAAGCTGAAATCTGAACCTTTCTGAAAACAATTCTTAGGTTATGTGCCACCAAGTATTTCAGATTTCTGAATTAGAGATGTTTAATATGTATAATTACGAAAATAACAGAAGTAACTTACATTGGAAAAATACTGTCTTATGCAAGTGGAATATGAAAAATTTCTTAAAGATTTAAGTCCTAAAGGAATACATTGATAAATATGCCTGTATCATAAGAGTATAATAACAAATGAGCAAGAGATATTTACCATATTAAAATGAATAAAATACTAATACAACTATATAAATGAGAAAAAAGAAAACCAACAGAAAGATATGCAAAAGATGTAACTGATAATTGAAAGAAGAAAAAATTCCAAACGCTAATATAAAGTTCTATTTCATTAGCTATCAAAAATGCAAATAGAAATGACAGCCATTGGCTACTGCACTAAAAACGCAAAGTTAAATAAATCCAAGTGGTGATGTGGGAAAACAAACACTCCTTACAGCTCTTGGCAGGCTGAGTGGATCTAGTCACTGTAGAAGGTAATCTCTCACATTTGGTAGATGAAGTGTGTATTTACTCTATGGCCCTGAGAGCAGTATTAGAAAAATTTCCCATAAAGCCATAACTGGATAGTATATTCATAGCAGAACTACTTGAAATGCCCAAAAATGACAGATTTCTTCAGGTGACCACTACTAACAGAATAAATAAAATGAAGACTTGAGAGGATAACATGGAGAAGTCAGAAGAAATGAGATCCATCCCTAGCAACCTAAATTGCTCTAAAAGTAGCAAAGAAACAAAACACAGAAACTTCAAATTTATAACTCTTACATTAATTGTAAGATTCACTCATGCAGATGTATGGTTTCCATATACATCTAAAGATGCTCTACAGTGATTACCTTTGATGGGAAATGGAGTAGGGTACTGCTGAGGGGAAATAAAATAACAGTGTTCCTATATGTTCTGATATGACAGCTTGCTGCCAAGTACCAACCAACAGGCTCTATATATCCCTCTTCTTTCCCCACTCCCTTCTGTTTTTTACTCTTCTTTCCCCCCTGACTACTGTGGAAAGAAGAGGGACCAGTGATACAGAGAAGAAAAAGCAGACGAGAGAGCAAGGGAGGTTCAGAAAGGTAAAGGCAGCATAATGAAAGAGTAGGAAGAAGGAAGGTATGGAAGGGGTGGGAATCAAGAGGAGGGACAATTGAAAGTGAGAGTCAAGGGCAGGTTGAAGCTGGCTGGCTGAAAACTCCTATGTGGGCAAGGTCTAGGGTTAAGAAGCCCAAACTCTCTATGAAAGAACTCTAGGAAATGAAAGTAATGGGCAGTAGACGCCTATCACCATAGCTTATAATCAGTAGGGAGACAGAAGGATCACAAGCCAGAGGCCATCCTGAATTGACTGTATGGCACAACCTGTCTCAGCACTGGATTCCAATCAAAGTAGAGAACTGAGATGTCTTCAGTAAAACAGGTTTATATAAAATACAGCATGGCATATCCCATGAAGTTTTCATTAAATAACTGGGATTATAGAAAGTGTGAATTCAAACTACAACTAGTCTTTACATGGATAATACTGATACCAAACTCTTCTAACATGATTGGTGATTAAGATTTCAGAACTCACACAAGAACACCAAGGCAGCTATTGCTAGATGTGAAGAGAGTCCCAGAATGCGCAGGAGCAGCACATATATGTGTTAACCCACAACACACACACACACACACACACACACACACACACACACACACACTTGCTGAGCCCTACTTTGCTTTCCCATGAGTAGTGTAAAAATCTGAAACACTTCCTGTTTTAACTAAATAAAAACAATGTAAAAAGATCTGATGACACAACTTTGTCTTTAAGGAGAAAATGACACAGCTTAGAAAATATTCATTGTTCTGCCAAAGCTCCCACTAACACCCTCAGTTGTGTGTGCTCTCCCAAGGACCTACGGACGCGCCAGGGGCACTGCAGGCAGGAACTCACTGCTAGTAGGGGAGGTAGACTTGCAGCCCTTAGAGCCATGGAGGAAGCTATAAGATGTGCTGACACAGAGCCCTAAGTATAAGTGATGAGAAGCATCTTTAAAGCAGGCACTAAGCCCACTGAGCTGAGGCTCTACTTTCTTTGGAATCAGAAGTAGGAGCAAATAACCAAATACAGAAAGAGAAGCTCTCAAGATCTGTGGTAGAAAGATATTCAAACATGAAATCCCCTAAGAAAATCTTTTGAAGGCAGGGATTTCCACTTGACAGAAAGCCTATATGCCCAGAAGTCACCCTCCCTCAGACAGGACGCACTCAAGTACCACACAGAGTGTTTCCTGCTCAGATATCATCCTCTTTCTATTAAGATGATGGAAGTACAAGGGATGAATATTTATTGTTAAACTTCCCTTGTCCTTGATGAAACTATCCAATGCAAATGCTATGAGAACTCAGAATTTCACCCAAGGATCCCTGAGTCTCTGTTGCTCTCATTTCATAGTTCTACAAAATGAGTATACTGCTTATACTTGAAGAACAATGTTAAGAGTGAAGATGACTAAATTCCGGCTTCCAAGATTCTTTCTGGAATAAGCCTGTCTTTAACATTGGTCATACCTTCTCAAAATGATTTTGGACATTCCGGTGAGAGCTACACTGCCATATTCTTTGCAATGTGAATTTCTGGTACACAGTAACAAAATCCAATCAAAATACGTACTGGAATAGTTATATAGCACTGATTTGTTTCAATTCAGAAAAATCTGTAAGTGAATATACCTCCCAGGCAATGCTAAGGGTAGGGCAAACTAGTAAAGAAAGATCGAATTTTTAAAAATTAAATTACATTTATCTATCTATCTGTAGGGCAGGGAGCACACATGTGCCAGGGCATGTGTATGGCAGTCACCAGACAGCCTGTAGGAGTCAGTTCTCTTTTCCATCTAACTCAGCAGAAAGCACCTTTCCTCAATGCTCACTGAGCCATTTCACCAACCCAAGAAAAACCTCTCTGGAGAGAGAATGTTGGATCAGAAACTCAAATTAAATAAGGGCAACTCCAAGCTATGCAGCTATGCAAGAGGAGAGTAAAGCCAGGATCCAGAAGAAGTACACTATGTCTCTTCAACCATAAGGACATCAAGAGAAAACAGATGCAAGCAAACAGGAAGAGGAGTCATTTAGAATAGGCTGGGACAACAAAAAAATGTATTAAGTTATAGACACATGTAGATATACAAAGCCTAAAAAGAAAACTCAGCAGTGACTATTACTAGGTAACTAACAAATGTCAACTAGCTATCACAAAAGAGACTGAACACAGTCAGAAATGCAGTATCGCTTTTGGAGGCAAGTAAAACTGTGGCTTTCTCACCTGAAATGGAAGTACAACTGTGGCTACCTGTCCTCGTTCCTTAGGAGCTGGACTTTTACAAACATCATTTCAATTACTGCAACACCAATTTGTGAGTGGGATGTAATTATTCCATTCTACTTATGAAACTGTACTCCACAACCGAACTAATCAACTCAAGGCCATACAACTAAAACCTTGCTGTCTGGTCCAAAGGACACTCCAGTTTCAAAAGGCAGTCCAAATATCTAGGAATGAGCTCATCCTAGACTACAGGAGGATTTCTGGTGGTTAGACAGAAACCAGCATTCCTCAGAAACTTGTGAAGCCAGTTCCCCTCCACCACGAGGAGTCACTTCCTGTACTTCTGGCAGGAGGGACATATGGCTACATGCTGCACCTAAGAGTATATCAAAGGTCATGCTGGCCTCTGAGCTCCCTCAGCATCACGGGTACCTGTCCACGCTAGTATTCTAGCTTTTCTACCTGCTCCCCTACCTCAAGCTCCCAGGTTCCCATCCCTCCATACTCATTTTCTGTATAACCCTGCTATTTTCTCTTTCTCCCTCTCCCTCTCCCTCTCCCTCTCCCTCTCCCTCTCCCTCTCCCTCTCCCTCTCCCTCTCCCTCTCCCTCTCCCTCTCCCTCTCCCTCTCCCTCCCCGTCTCTCTCTCTCTCTCTCTCTCTCTCTCTCTCTCTCTCTCTCTCTCTCTCTCTCTGTCCCCACCCCACCCCCCCCCTGGTTTCTACCATGTCTTCTGCTAGTTTCCCACGTTTTGCAAATATTCCTGGACATGCCCAGTCTGCTGGCCATGTTCAACCTACTTCTTTCTCTCTCTGCTCTGGATTCTTCCAGCAAAGCCAGATTCAAACTCAAGCTGGTACCAGAATGTGTGTTCTTCCACACTACTGTAGAGAGAAAGAACAGCTACTTTGACTTTTCATCCAGTAAAAGTTGGGAGTCTTGATTTATTTTGACTTAAAAATTATTTCTAACATATAATCTAAGTAGACATATATTGAGGTCAATGTTTTAATTTTGCTAGTCACAAAATCATATTATTAAAATAAAGATGCATAGCCAAACAAAGGCTTTTATTCTCTAGATCTTCAGAGGTGCTAACACACAACTACAAGTGCCAGCTGCTCCAGTCAGCAATGTTTACATTCCTCACCAAGCTGCTGATGCCTTATCCCACAGTATAGGTAGCATAACTACAACATGTTATAGTTAATTTTATATATTAACACAAAAGCTCTGAATATTCTACTTCTACCAGAAAATGACTATACTTAAGTCTAAACAGCAATACAAAAATAAGACATATCTGAATTATATAATTTTTTTCTTATTGTATAATTCAAGAATATTTCTTATCCATACACTATTCTTAGTAAATGACCAAATTTTGTAAGTAAACCTCATTTGGATCCTTTATACACTGTCCCCTGGGTGCTGACAGGTTAAAATCTTCATTGAGGTCATAGTTATCTGCTGTGTCAACTTGACACAGCCCAGAGTCTCCTGGTAGGAAGGAGAACTTAAGTTGAAGACTTCCTTAGATTAGACTAGTCTGTGAACATTTTCTTGATTGTTCTTTGATGTGGGAGCTTACTTTAGACTATATCACCTCCAGACAGACAGTCCTGGCTTGTATAAAGAAGTTCTCTGAGTAGAAACCTGGTCAAATTAAGCCTGTAAGCAACATTTCTTCATGGTTCCTGTTTGACTTGTCACAAAGACAGACTATGACCTAGGAATGTATTGGAAAATATACTCTTTTGTTCTTCCCTTAAGTTGCTTTTGTTCACGGTATTTAACACAGCCAACAGAAGGTAAATTAGAGCAATTGTAGGTTCTGTTTCTCTGATAGAGCATCATAATACTTTACAGGCATAAGAAAAAAATGCAAGCAAAGAAATTTGAATTACTAGACAATCCTTTAAAATGCATCTTCCTTGAAATGTATAAAATTGTATTATTTCACATAGTTAATGATATTTTTAAACATTTAAACATTGGCACACTATGAATAGCAGCCATTTCCACTGAAGATCAAATGGATGCTGGGATTCAAATGCCAGAAGCTAAAGAAGAGTGATATCAGTCCCTATTTCAGTAACTAAACATTTCCCACATTTTCCTGAATTTTTTAAAAAAAAATAAGACATACAGAATTGACGTTACAAACATTTCTGTATTAATGTTCATTTTGATTAGAGACCTGTCTGCTCCTGACAGCTTCCTGTCTTGGATTCTAAGAAGAAATTGAGCACCTTTGGAGTTATTCCAATTGTGGTGAGTCAGCCACTAGGCAAGAATTGCCTCTTTCCATCTACAGACAAATCACTGTCCAGAAAAGGACACACTTGCAGAAGAGTCAACTGATTATATCTGCCAAGACAGAGTAATCAGCCCTTAATAATTCTGCATCACTAGATCTGTCAGATGATCCTGTGTCAGAAGGCTGAAGATCAGATGCTCCAACGTTCTGTACTATAGGGACTATCCAAGTGTTCAGCGGTCTCTATAAATTGGCTATGTTTTAGAAGCTATGCTTTGTGCTTCCCATACTTTCAGTTAACTCAGTCATTCTGGATTTCTGATGGGTTTGAAAACTTATAGTCTCATAGCCAATCCTTGCTATTTACTTTGAGAGAAAAGATTTGAGAGGATGGTTTTCAGCTGACATTCATTCTAAAGCCAAGAAAAAAAAAAAAAAAAAAAAAAGCCTGGTTCAGAATTAAGTCTTTTATTTAGGAGAGATGACAAAGGTTCTGCTTAGTCAACAAAATGATGGACTGGGTATTAGGTCTATCTTGCCCCTTACTGACATAAATTTGTATAGTTATGCTCTAATTGTATTTTGAGAGAAAAGTTTTATTTTAACAGGAAGGGTGATATGTAGGAGGAGCTAAGGTGGGACGAGTAAGGAGAGGAGGAGAGGAGGAGCTACGTGATGAGAGAAAAAGAGAGAGGGGGCCAGACATGGAGGCAGATGTTCACTACCAGTCAAAGATAGTTGATATATCTAGGTTGGGTATTAGGTTACACTACTGATTGATATTGAGCATTACCAAATTTATAAAGCCATTGGTTAACATTAAAAAATTGTATAAAAGCAAAAAGGAGAAGGGGGTATGAGATAGGGGTTTTCTAGGGAGGGGAAATGGGGAAAGGGGATGGCATCTAAAATGTAAATAAAATATCCAATAAAACAAACAAAAAACCCCAAAAACAAACAAAAACAAGACTTAACACAACCAAATTTCCCCTGTAATAGTAAGGTCAAATTTAAGGGTCCATCTTTTCAAATTAAAAAAAAAAAATCCAATAATTAGCCTTCTAGTTCCATAGAATTGTATTGTATCTCTTAAGAATTTTTACTTTCACATTTGAGACTATTAAACTAATACTCACATGAGTTAGCCTTCTTGCTAACCTTTTATTAAGTATTTTGACTTGATTTCTACTAAGCTCTGGTTATTGTCACCCATAGTACTGAAAGAAAGACACAAATACCCATTACCACAACTAATAGAACACATGCCAAGTACAGTGTTAATGTGCTTCAGGTAATTATAACAACCCTTCCAAAAATTTATAATGATAAAAATAAGATTCAGAGAAGTCAAATAACTTAGTTCAATAGTTACTTTTGGTAAGAATCAGGCTTCCAACTCAGGCTTATTTAATTCACAAGTTTATGCCTTATAAAAAACACTAGACTTCCAAGCTTCCTGTAATTATGTTAATAAAATATAAAAGGAAATGTATTTATTGCAAATTGATACAATTTCATGGGGAGAAGAAAAAGAATTACCTATATAGGATATATTACCTATCATGTATAGAAAGGCAACTGACTTTTGAATGCTGAGGGTTGTGGATAACTGGGTGAAGAGTGATTAGAAGTTACTAAAGAAGACACTGGAAAAGGGCAGGTTCGAGTCACATGTGAGGGGCTCTAATGATATGCTAAGAAGTTAAAACTGCATTCATTAGGGAAGGGTAAGGTGTTGGAAAATTATATATAAGGAACAAGATAATGAGATTGGGCTTAAAAAAATCAGTGTGTTTAGTAAGCAGGTTTGGGGTGACTGAAGAAGTTATTGAATTACACACCTGAGGAGAGGGGCTGTCTGTATACATCAAGAGAGAGTTGCTAGATTTTAAAATTATACTTAGGAAAGAAAAATGAAGAGGATGAGTGTTTAATTAACGGTTGAGAGTGAAGGAAAGGAATAAACACAATTACGATGCATGCTGTGGAGAAAACATGAAAAGCAGGGGATTTCCGTTTCCATTGGACATTTACACGTCACTGTTAATACAGAAATCCAATAAAAAGCAACTGCAATTTAAGTAAAAAGTAGGACTTGAGATAAAGATATGGAAGGCAGTGTTGTATGGGTATCAACAGATATTTAATATGAGGAAGAGTACAGGAGCCTGAATTTGAGGAAAATCAACACACATCCTCATAAGAGAGACTGAAATGGTCTACGTGTAATGGCAGAAGTTTATCTTAAGGAAAATATACATTAATATATAAAGACTTTTATTGCTAGCCCAAACCCGGACAGATAAAATCCAGTTAAGTTGCCAGAAGAATGAGGTGTCTAACTTTTGTTCTGTCTTTACTTATAGCAGAAGCTATTTCTACAGAGAAAACAGAGTTGTGTTATAAAGCAAGAATTTCTTAGATATTTGTGATTCTTATTGTATACTAAAAATAACAAGCTCATATTTTTCCTTTTTTTAATCCGATATTTTTAAGACCAACATACTGGTAAGTTCTCTTGAATTCTACTGAAGTCCTATTTTAGTCATGGATTGGTAGGTAGGAAAAAACAAACAGTGATTACTATTTTTAAAACATTTCTGTGCATCTAATAAATTCACTGGATTATAATTTGGTCTAAAAATGAATATCAAATTCAGAAACTTCAATGTAAAATTGAATATTAGTCAGTAACAGTAGCTCTGCCACAATGATTTGCTCAATAAAGACTCGATGCTCCTATACAAAGGAAAAAATTAAAAATACATTTAAAATTTTGGACTGCAACTTTACTGTGAAAATTTGATGTTTTCCCCTAGGAAATGTCTTTAAACCAGGATACCTCTGCAACAATGACATTTTGTTGTCATTAGCCAAATTGTCTACAAAAGTGAATATCATTATAATCCCATATAAAAGAGATCAAAACGGGGCAGTAGAGTAGACACATTTCCCACAGGGTAGTATAAAGTAAAACTGTTACAGGCAAGGGTGCTTAGAATACAGAGGTTGGATATTTCCCCCACATTTCATTATAGTGGTAAATTTATCTATTAATAGTCAGTTAAAAAAGATGCATCTTTGCTGATTTTCTACAACATAATTTTAGATTGTGTGTTGCCAATATGTGACTGTGAACTTGACTATGCTGGAATTGGTAGAAGAAATATACATTTTATCCTTCATGTTATGAGTTTCTTTGAGTTCTGCATGCTATCTTGGCACTAACCTCACCTTTTGGGAAACTGTTGTCTACCTCTGGTACAGCCCCATTGTTATGCTCCCAAGTGCATGAATCATGAAACCACAGCACTCACTCCCACAGCTGCAGTGATTTTTATATACATAGCGTTAATAGGTCTTCATCTGAGCTCTTTCTTAGAATGCGGAGATCTATGTATGCTATTCATCACTACATCCACTTGCATTTCTCAAAGGTATGACAATCATCCCGTATATCTAGCCTGAAACATGCCTCTCCTTTGACTCATTTCCTCTCCATCCACTTCTCTTCCAGTGACAGTCTCTTATCACAGCACTCACTGAAGTACACACAAACTCTACAGTCACTACACCTTCCATCTCGCTCACTCACCATACTCAAGCCATGCTGCCCTACCGGCTTCTCTTTCCGAATCAATCATAAATGCTCAATTAACCGATGTGTAGGATTGAGAGCTGCATGAGAGACAGTCGGGCTGAACTAGAAAGCCTCAGAGGTACTCAGTGAAATATCTAGCTCTGCCTGGTTTTTCAACATTTCACCATCTGAATTCTATTCTAGATTTTGTTTTCCTGACTGAAGCCTTCAAATTCATAGATGATAACCAGACAGCAGGCATATGATATTCAAATGACAAACACAGACAAACATTTCCTGTCCTACCTGCCCTGATGTGTATGTCTCCTGGCTTTGAATACTAAACCTTTCGCTATGCTTTAAAAGAGCTTCATGTTATAGAATACTACGGGAGCTCTTCCCAAACAAGAAAATCCTGTCCATCATTAGAGCCATAAAGTTCGCTGTTCACACACTGGTGAGAGTGCAGAGTACAAGGGTGGCCAAGCATCATTTTTGAGAATGAATACAAATATCACAATTCTGATTTTTTATTTTTAGAAAACAGTCTACTTACATTTATTATGAACTCAATCTAGTTAATGTCACATATGAATAGTGTGTGTTGACTATCTATATAAAGGGGAAAACATGCTTTTCTATAATTAGTATCATTCTTAGCAGATATTCCACATACATTATAAAAGATAAACATGTTTTTAAAGAGTAGGAAAAGTGAGTTTCTAATAATAGAGATAACTATGTAGTTATATGTAGTTAATAGAGATTACATGTAGTAAGAACAGAATTCTTACATTAAAATGGTAACATTCTTTCCTAAGAATGACTATTTTATATAGTTGAGAGGAGAAATAAGTTGCTGGCAAAGAAAAGTCAAGTATGTAAGGAGAACAACCTAAATGTGCTGAGTTGAGAAGCTGTTTTACTTGATCACAAATAACAATTCAAACTTCTAGTATAATCAGTTTCACCGGTATTGAATGGATTACAACCAACGCAGAAGCATAATGAGATCTAGAATTCCAAGCCTATGTGCTATGATGATACTCAACCTTTTTTTTTTTTTTGAAACATGTTGATGGTTTAAAAAAAAAAACAACAATAAAGAGCCAATGAAGAGGAGAAAAATTTGACTTCAAGATTATCATAAAAGACAAAATCTGGAGGGAAGCTGTGCTAGAATTTATTGGAAAATATATTTTTCTCCTTCAAAAATGTTATTAAAAATATAAATGTTTTGTGAATTATTGCCAAATATATTTTATAAGCTCTCTGATACTTAGATGTACCAACCACACTGCACAGTGTGATGGATGGGGGCTATTAATCATCTTTACTGAGGAGCAGAATAATTATGCAACATATTGGTATTAAAAGGTAAAGGTATTCAAGTACACTCACTTCCTCAAGAAGTCACAGCCTCATGTAGCCCTTGCTTTTTCAAACTACTCTTCTCTATATAGATTCTGAAAGATTGGAGGACCTCATGAAGTTAAGACTGTCTGACACCCCAGGAGGAAAATTTCATTTCTCTGGCCAACATCTCAGCTGTAATCATTTCTGTATCTCTTGTAGGACAACCCTAATTGCCTTTCTGCCTGTTATCTGCATTTTAAACTGGTTTTTAAATTCCTTTGGAATCCACTCAAATTGAAGAGGTAAGAGGGTGATAAGGAAGTTGTCTCCTCTCCCCTCAGCTCATAGCTCAGGTGGCATTATCACTGTATTCAGGGCCAAGCTGCCATCAAATCATCTGTCCTGCGGTCCTGGAAATTACAATGAGGAGGAGACGGCCCCATTAACAGCAAAGAAAGAAGAGATATGCTATGTTAGACAGGGTCTTTGTTATTTTTGCACAGAATGAAGTGTGTTTTTATGTATTCTGTTACTTTCAAAGCTTATCTGTCTTAAGGCTGGCAACAGCTAAGCAGGTAAAAATGCTTGAAACTAAGCCTGACGACCTGAGTTCTGTTCCCAGATCCAAAAGTTGGCTGGAGAACAGAATCCTACAAATTGTCTTATGACTTCCACATTTCTGTCATGATATGGCACTTGCTCTTGTATACAACACACACACACACACACACACACACACACGCGAATGTATGTATGAGGAAAAAAATGTAATGACTGTCTTAAATGAAGGAGAATAAGGTAACCTGTAGTAATTATTTCTTTTCTGAAAGGGTGAGTGATGTCAGTGTTTTCTGTCTCCCCTTTTAGAGTCTTATGAATCTTTCCCACTTAACTGTCTCTTCCTCTGATGCCTTTTTCCACGCTAGAGATCTTTTATTCTTCCCCAGTACACTTGGATTTGAATTGTTATCAAACTTGCCCTAACCCAAGAACAAACAGACCTGAGAAGGAGCAAGAATTAGCATGTGCTTTGGAATTGGCCTGGCTTCTAGACCAGAGTCTACTGCTCTCAGATGAATTAGAGAGAAAAGCAAATAGGTTCATGACCATTCCCAAAAAGGAACAAAGATGGCTGACGAACAGCTTGTCTCTGTTGATGGTAAGAAACTTTACATATTAGCTTCTTTATCTCAGCTATAATAGTCCTTTACTTGGTCTATTTGATACAAAGTAGGTTATATAAAATATATATCTCATTTGTCAAAATGACAAAATTCTAAACCTTCACTAACACTTCTTTCAGTAATCTTGAATTTGTTTTTCTGGCTAGTACGTGGGCTGTTGTGGTTCAGTGACAGGTTCAGTGACCTTCAGTGTATCAAATACATGGTGTATGAAACTTCAGTAACTAAAGCACAATGATGAGAACCTAAAATTCAGTGTTATTGACATCATGTGTTAATACATTCATGTAGTTACATGGTAGGATGTATTATACCCTAGAAGACCAGAGCTTGGACAAGAAACCAACCTATAACCAACTGAAAAGTCTTTCATTAGAGGTAATGGCGGTTGCAATATGTTAGTTGAGCAGAAAGTTCTGCTATTTGGGGATAATTCTTAGCAGCAAAAGCAAAGTGCTAGGAAACTGGAGATTCAGGCACCCAGCAGGATCCTACAAGCAGGAATGAAAGAACAAGATGGAAACTACCCACCTACTTGGTCACAAAAATCAAGTGACAGGCATTTAGACACTGGACAGAAAGGACTAGAGGATACCTGCTTCTGAACACTACATTTCTAATCTGGTCCCAGGGTCCAGAGTCCAGAAATCCTTCTGAGAATAGGAGCTAAGTGGCCCTAGGTAAAGGAACTACCCAGAGAAGTCACTGAACTGGGAAGTCAGGTTTTCTACTCTATTCTCATCTTCTGTTTTTAACTCTTAAAACCTTCCCCAACTTGAAGGTATACTTTTAAAATGTCTGCACTTTCTTTACATCAAGATTGGACAGTACCATTGAAACTCCTTTTGGATATGTAAGTCAAAGGGAAGATGTATAAATGTTTTCAAAGGCCCCCTTTTAAAAATTAACCATTCAGGGAAATATCTCTTCCAGCTGTGGCTTCTTAATATTTACTATAAACATACCATAAAAGAGTAATGGGCAAGACAGCTCTACTTGAAATACTTGTGGTAACTATTATAACTACTAAATTGCATTAGATAAAACAATATGGATGCTGCCAGAAGCAATCAGGATCAGGAGAACTTTATCAGAAACAATAGTATATCTTGAGTAAAATTCAATTTAAAAAAATCTAACTGATTTCTTAACTTTATTTTCTGTCCTAAATTGTTTTAAGATTATATTGGAATGCATTTGAAGTCACAAGAAACTGATAGTAATGTAGTAGAGTTGGGAGAGAGACTTGGTTAGCAGTGAGTTTTTTTTTTTTTTTTTTTTCCAGATATCTTTAGACTAAGCACAACCATAAAGTTTCTCTCTCTCTCTCTCTCTCTCTCTCTCTCTCTCTCTCTCTCTCTCTTTCAGTTTAAGTTAGGGATATAATTATTTGAAGGTCAGACTGAATCACAGACAAAAGTGATTACTTATTGCCTCATAATTTACAACTGAAAAGTACTGAAAACTGCTTAGCATATGAAGTTGTATGTTTATTTTCTATTACTCTGGTCAGAGGGTTCTACAGCAAAGAGCTTTGCCAATCCTTGATTTGTCAGACATCCAAACACATGTTTCAACTAGCTTACTCAGATTTCAGAGATGGCAGTATTTACCCACTTCGTGAACTCCTTTTATTTTCTATTTGATTTATGACATATATTTATTAATCTATTTATTTATTTATTTTAAGTGATTTACTCTTCTTTGTAATTAGATATCATGGCACAGCTAGTATCTTTTCCTTGACAGTGCTGTTTTTCTTCAAAATAAGGAGCTTAAGTAAATATTACAGTTGCCATTCCTTTAAAGGAATGTGAAGGGGAAAACAGCCAAATAGATTCCTCCTCCTCTTCTTACACAATACAAATAAGAGGTAAGACTGAAAGAGCATTAAAGGAGAGACAACAAAATTTATACTTTAAGTATAAAATTGATTCATAACATATATCAGAAAGAACAGTTTTAACAGATTGCTTTAGTGAAATACTTTACTTAAGCCTCAGTTATTTAGATCTGGAAGTAAATGCATCTCTCTGCATTTGGTACATAATCTCTAATATATGTAGATGAGTGTGACTACTTCTATGTATTTGCAAAGTCAGATCTGGCAACAGCACAAAAGTAAGAGGATGTAAGAGAGACAGTAACCTCTGAGGATGCACACTGGATGTCTAAACATACAAACTAGTTTAACTTTACAAGAAGTTTTACCATTTTCTCAATTCTAAATGCTGGTCTCACGTTTAATTGCAAAGTCTCACCTGTCATTGTGATTAATGCTAACGTCCAGTTTATCCTGCAAGGGAGTATCCCATGCCAACATTTGTCTTTCTATTTCTGTCTCCAAACAAAATTTCTACCACAATTTTTTCTCACGTTGAAAGGCAATAAGACCTTTTCCTAAGCTGAAAGACTATTTCCAAATAACAACATGTCATAGTTAAAAACGTGAGCAAAAGACATAGAAGCTTACACACCCTTTTGAAACTTCTGTTGCCCAATCCATGCAGGCTATGGATTAAAATGCTCCCTGATTGCAGCTTGATTCAGGTAAATTGGTAACTAGAAAAAATAAGCCTATGGGTCAGAAGGAAATGAGAGTTTGTTGAGCAAGCATAGGATTCTAGTTCATATCCCATAGTTATAGGGAACAGAGACAAGAGAATTGCTGGAGCTTGTTGGCTGCCAGCCTCTCTCCCAAGTGAGAGATCCTGTTTCAAGGATTAAAAGGAATAAAGTGGGAAGTGATGGAGTGGGGCAGCAGATGTCCTGCTCTGGCCTGCACACAAGCCCATGTGTAGATACCTAGGAATATGTATATAAGCACACATAACACACTACACACATATAAAAATAAATGTTTTAGTTTTTCTTCTTTTAAAGCCTAAGGCCAATCAGCACAAAGGACAACATTCAGCCACAGACAGGGACACTTGGCATTATTTGGTGATTATGTTCAAATGACATGTTCTGAAATTATTCAGAATATAACTGCACAAAATTAGGACATAACTGCCCCAAGGTATGGTTGAAGATTTTACTGTAGATTTGAGGGAGAGGAATCTGGAAGAGTCCAGAGCAGGGGGAGAAAGTAGTTGACTAAACATGACCAGTAGACAGAATCAGGCCATGAGAGAGGGCACTGAGGAGAATATGAAAGGAACGGAAAAGCAGCAAGGGAGACAGAGGACCAAGAGAAAATGAAAGGAACCGAGAGAGCAAAGAGGGTGCACAGCTCAAGTGCAAGGTTGTCTAGGAGTGAGAAGCTGGGGAGGCAAAGCTCATGAGCTGGAGAAGTTTAGGGTAGGGGCAGGTTGAGAAGGCATGATAGGAGTCAGGACGCCAGCATGGACTCTAACAGGACTTGTGATGCTGAGAGAGCCTGTAGGCCAGCATGCACTGTGCTATGCTAATAGGCACCACAGTTAGCCATTTGTCCCAAGTTTCTTTTGGACTGGATGATAACCAGACAACACAGTACTGCCAGACAAAAGCAAAGATGCCAATTTTAAGGAAGTCACCAACTTTGATTACTAAATTAGCCATGTGTGTGTGCACTAGTATGTACACATGCATGCATTAACACCATTCTCTGAAAGGAGAGAGCCTAAAATCATTTTGCTAACAAGCACAAAAAGAAATGTCATTTTGCCGGGCAGTGGTGGCACACGCCTTTGATCCCAGCACTTGGGAGGCAGAGGCAGGTGGATCTCTGAGTTCAAGGCTAGCCTGGTCTACAGAGTTCCAGGACAGCCAGGGCTACACAGAGAAACCCTGTCTCGAAAAACCAAAAAAAAAAAAAAAAAAAAAAAAAAAATGTCATTTTGTCTATCTATCTTCCACACAGAGTATCTAGGAACATAGCAGGAGCAGCACTGAACTTGCAATTTAATAAAAAATAAAAACAAAAATGAGAATAATAAATAATTAAGATCAAAAGCAAATCAAACCTAGCTATTCTATCAAAAATATCAAAATGTATTTATAGTGCTTTTACACACCATTATTTGCCCTTTGGGGAAATTAGAATGGACACAATACTTAACGCAGAAAACGGCATTCAATTAAAACAAAAGCAATATTCCCTTAAAGGTTTTGCATCAGAATTCTTACCAACTTCCCTATTCCGGAGTTTACGCTATCTGATGAATAAGACTCATTTGCCAGAAACATATTCTTTCTCATGAAGACTCAGTGTCCATGACACCCTGGCATAGACACATGGCAGGCTCCTATCTTTTCCCACAGTGCTTGTAAAGCTTCCTCTATTTTTTGAAACTGTAAAAATAAATCAGCCAATGTGTTAACACATTGACATGACTTGTTTTCCCTGCCCCACCCCCCAACTTTCAAAGAAAATGTTTTCAGGAGGAAAAAACGCTGGTTGCTATGGAAGCTGTATTGTAGATCACTAATAAAAGGCTGGAAAACATTGAACTGTTTCAAGTCACCTTTTTAATTAAACACTCACAGGTTCATTAGAATGAGAAGAAACGACAAAAAAACTTCAGAAAACAGTACAGCTCTTTGCTTATAAATAGATTTCATATCTTAGTAACTGGAATCTCCAAAATCACTCGTAATTCTGACAAACTTCTCTTACAAAGCTATTTCTTAGAAATGATGGCCCTTTAAAAAAAAATAAGAGTCTCATATTTCTAAAATTACATTCAGTTCTGTCACTGTTATGTACTTAGTATAAAGTTAATGCTCACAATTCAATTCATTCTGGCCACAAGGCCTCCAGCAAGTTAATTTGCCATAAAGACAGGCTTCATAAAAAGCTGTACAAATAAAGCATTGCAACCCACAAAAAGCAGTTTTCCAAGTCGGCCTGCAAACTGGAATCCCTTCCGATACCATTTGGATACCTAGTCTCTGAGAACTCATGTGCACTGCCATGCGGTGGATCCAATTTCGTCTGTAATACCATTAGCAGAAATGAACTGTGACCAATTGTAAGTGGCTACTAATTGCCCATGACAATAATGGAAATACTGACTCAACCTTAGACAAGTTAGTTTAGTCTGAGTGTAAGAGCTAAGGTCTGGGGCTAGCATGATTATATCACAGGTTGGCTTTCTTATCATTGATTCTGGAGTTGTAGCTGGAACATATAGACTAAGGACTGAATAAGAAGCTGAGATTACACTGACAATCTCAGCTGTGTTAACTGACCATTCTGGATTATAAAGGATGGAAAAATGCAGCTTGGACAATATATGTAAAACTGTTCTGCACTCTGGGAGTTTGCTCATCCAATCAAGTACACCTGTGGGACAAGCTTGCTGTCATGAGCTTGATCCCTGGCACTAATGTAAAAGGTCTGGATGCAGAAGCATAAATGTGCAATCCCAATGCATTTATGAGAAGAGGTGAAGCCCGGCAATTCTGGTAGAAATTCATGGGTCAGGTAGCCTGGAATCAAATAGTAGAAACAACTGTTGTTGCCTTAACAAGGTAGAACTAGAACCAAGCATAGCAGGTTGTCCTTTGACCTCCATATTCATTCTGTGGCCTCCTGCACACATACACATACTAAAAAAAACAAACAAAAACTTAAAATGCCATTCTCTGATAAACTCAAAACCCCTAAGTTATTTTACATATATGGAAATTGATCACATGAAGTGTTCTTGAGGCTAGGGATGTAACTCAGTGGTAGTGGGTTTACCACCTACAAGGCTTTAGGTTTAATTCTCAGAAATATGATGATGATGATGGTGATGGTGCTGGTGATTTTGTTTAATATGTAATAACAATGCAGTGTACTGTCCCCAGACAAGAGAAAGCATGCTCCTTGAACTGTAAACGTTGGCATTTTCATATTCCCACACAAACATAGCTTACCCAGTTTTAAAACAGCTAGAAAAGTCACTGAGAAAAAAAGGCATAGTGCAGGAATTTTCTCTGAGGGCTGCATCACATGTTTGTGGCCTCATTTCTTTTAAGTCCTGGGCCTATGGGTCAGTATTTTCTTAAGCCTGAAAGAGGCTGATTAACATCTATAAAAGAGGCCATGCTTCTTACAACAATCTTCATTTCTTTGCTGAACAGTCTCTCAGCAAGAATAGGCCTTCCCACCATATCCCTAAGAGACCAGCAATTTCACTTACTGTCTTCAAGTGAGCTGACTACAAGGCAGCTGGTTAAAGTAATAGTATCTGAATAAGGGCAGGGGTGGGCTAGCTTCCTAAAGTAATGGTATTTTAAGAAACTAGTTAGATAAAAGAGTATAATCAAACTTCAAACTCTAGGTAGCGCTCTCTCTCTCTCTCTCTCTCTCTCTCTCTCTCTCTCTCTCTCTCTCTCTCTCTCTCTCTCTCTCTCTGTGTGTGTGTGTGTGTGTGTGTGTACTTAACAGAATGGATCACTGACCTAAACACAGTCCACTGCTGACTACAATGCTGTCAATGTTGCACCCAACTCTTCAATTTCAAGAGCTTTTAAATCAATCACTCAGAATTCTCTCCAGTGAGTCTATTATGCTTTCCAAAAATTAAAACCCACAAAATGCTTCAAAGGGGACATATATAGAATCAGACATGACTTACTCCCTATTTCCCAAGGGTTAAAACTGGAAAGCCTCTCATTTGGGGGGCTGCTCTTTACTGTTTTAAGTGTGCATTACAGTGTTAGATAAAGCTTCTAGCTTGCTGCATCTTTAACTGCCTCCTCTCTGTGTCAACAGGTTAAGGTGGTCCACAGGCTGCCTTTGGTTACTTGTCCTTGTCACGGTTCACTTTTTCCCTTCGCACCTACTGTCTGTTCTTTGCCTTTACTAGTCACTGAATCTCCTTCAGAGGACCATGTAAAGTTCTCGTTTCTGAGGATGCTTTCTTAATACAGCCTCCATGGGCTTATATTCTCTCAAGTATTCTGTTGGTTTCTTGTGCTTCTTTTCTGGTTGTTCTGACTATTAGAAAGACCTGAAAGAGCTTTGCTGACCTCTTCCTGCCTTCTCAAATCTTTACATACTCAGCCCTTTAAAATAGACTGAAGTATTAATTCCTGTCTTTTTCTATACTTTCTGCCCTCCCAAATCCTATAGCTCTCTCAAATATGTGAAGAACAAGACTCAGTAGTAATCTTTGCTGTTGACAGCTACCAACCTCCACTTTCAACAAACTATTTTCAAAGATGGTTTCAATAATTATTCTCCAACATTCTTGTACAATAAAATGATACAATTTCCCAATGAAGAAAGGGAGATCTATCCTTTCCCTTTGAATTAAGGAGAGTGTATACATGTTCTGGTCACCAGGTCTAACACAGGACGGCTTTCTAGGACTGTTATCCTGCGTGTTAGGTATGTAAGTGAAGATATTTCCAGATGCCCAGATGATGCCAGTCTCAGACATCTGAGTCATCACAGCCATTTCAACAGCTGCAGCTGAAGCTATAAGGCACTGTAGAGCAATACACCTTGTCCTGACAGAGTTTTCAATGAAATGGTTAACATTCTTAAACGACCACGTTTGAAGTGACCTGTAGTAACAACTACTTCCAACAAAACCACAAATTCTTCCTGGATCCTCTTGCTGTCCAGGAATCGTTGCCTCATATCCACTTACACAGTAAGACGAGTCATCATACTCCAAGGCAAGACAACGTGAACAGGAGTCTGCACATTGATTCTATAGCTTATCCTATGTGACCTGATTCTATATAACTTTGAATCAATATTTTAGAACTATAGATATTACCATATCACTACCAGACTTAGCAATCTCTAGCATCTATAAAGAAAACCCCAAATTCTTTATTGCATCATGTGAAGTGTTCTATGATTGGGGTGATATTTACACTTTATGATTTCTCTACACTGCTGATCATGTAACTCAATGGTTCAGTTACCATCCACTGTAGAGAGCCCTGATTTGCACATGCTCACAACCTGCTGGTACAGCTCATGCACTTGTCTCTCAAACCATGGGTATAGATTTATGTCTTACTGGACAGCAATCCTATACACAAATGTCCTCAGTGCTTATTAGTTTCTGTCATGCCTTACCTTTCATCTGAGTATTTTTATATTTTTCTCTAGTCTGTTGAACTACAAAATTCATTAAAGACTCACACTGAACCTTTGCACTGCCCTAGTTCCTAATATGTTGCCTTGCACAGACACCATCAGGAAATACAAACAAATGAACGAACAAAACTGGTTTAAAAATTCTTCTACTTTAACATTTAACAAACACAAGAAAATAGGCAAGGCCATGAAAAACAGACTCCTGCCTTACCTTCTTTGAAGTCATGGAAAAGCAAAAGTGGTTTATTTTAGGGAGACAAAAGGTCAGAATAAAACTTGAAGCTTATGAACTTAAAAAAGATGTTCTGTCAAAGGATATGGTCAGTTTACAAGGTATGAATTACACCACAATGTTTCTCTAAGTGTATGTTGTTGTGATAGGGCAATTGCTACTGATGGAATAATGTTGAGAAAAGATCCTATATCATATATGTGAAGCATCTCATTTCTAGACTATATTTTAAGCACGGGTATTTTGAGAAGAATACAGACAGGAAAAACTTCTTGTTTATATGTAACAAAAGCATCTCCCAGGGCAACTGTGATGCCCACAGAAAGGCATGATTTAAAAAGGAGGAGTGTTACTAATATCCTTCAGCTGGCCAGCTTTAGCTGGAAATCTCATGAGCACTCAACATACACCCATCTCTCTTTCCCCTGTGAGTTTTGAGTTATGTAACAGTCTAGCATCACAGAAACAAAACCAAAACCATGTAATCACTTACAGATAATCCAAGTGCACAGGACATACATCTTCAATCACCTACAAACCCTCCTGCCATTCATCCTGCTCAGTGTTTGAGGAAGACGCTTGGGGTAATCTAAGTGCCAGAGAGCACATTTTATAAATTATCAAAAACCCTGGAGCCACTATTTTTCTTTTGGGTACTGTTCTTAAACACACCTAGAAACACCTCTCTCAATGACTTTATTTTATATAATAGAATAGTAGTCGCCTCTAGAAACTAATACTGCACAATTCTGCTGTGTACTGTGGCCTAAACAAGCTCACATTGTAAGATGGTAACACAAAAGCCATCAGATGTCTCCAATGAAACCTACCTACTACTCTCCTGTCTTAAAACTCATCTTTGAGCATCCAATTTCTTCTGCAGAGACACCCATCTCTCACTGGCTCTTTAAGAGAGTAGAAACATCATCCGCTGGAATTTATAGAAATGTATTTGTAAATGAAACTTTAGCTTCGTCTAACCATGCAAGAAGCTATTATCCATCCGTTATCTTTATGTGCATGATTAGGAATAATAGCTGATTTGTGCAGTTATCTATTACTGGAAATAATCAAGATTAATGAGCCCTGTGGCACTCATTGAATGCCTCGAGAGATTTATTGCTTGAGCTGTGCACTTCTCTTGTGGTGTTGTTGGGGCTGTCAGGCACTTTTTCTACAAATGCAAATGGAGACATGGATTAATTGTAAGAGAGAGAAAAAGCTCTTTCAATGTTATCAAGCATTTTAGAGTGTTCAATCACACCTTTCTCAATGACACTATTTTCTTTTATATAATGATGTAGCACCCTTAATCCCAATCTCTAGATCTGTACAGAGTATGTAGCTCTCATCCTCAGTGACACAGGAAGCACATACAAATGACACTGTTCAGTTAAGAATCTTGTCTCAAGTCAAAAGAATCTCAAAGTGAAGGGGAAAAATGGTTGTATTTCTGTGAATGGCAGATGAGTTAAAATTACTTTGTCAACCAGGGAGGTCCTGCTTTCTCCTCAATGGCACTGCCCTGCAGTTACAGAGCCATACAGATAGCAGTACCGAGGCACCTTCTTCTGAATGTCCTGACAGTGCTATACCCTATACAGTTCTGAAAATTATGCAGAGATACAGAATACTCATGAAACTTAAGCTAAGTGATTTAAAAGTCTCTAATGTATCTTCTGTGTATGAGCGTGTTGTCTATGAGTGTATCTGTGTGCCTCATGTGTGTCTAGTGCACACAGAACCCAGAGGAAGGCAATGGATGCTCTAGGATTGGAGTCACAGGTGCTTGTGAGCTGCCATGTGTGTGCTGAGGTTCTAACCTGGGTCCTCTGAAAGAGCATTCAGTGCTCTTAACCACTGAGCCTTCTCTCCAGATCCTGTAACTTTTTATTTTACCAACTATACAGTTAATATGAAATTACAAAAACTACTTTTGACACAAGGAAGATGGAAAGATAAGAACAAAACTTTCCCATGACCAGATCTCATTTTAAAGGAGCAGAATCAAAACTCCAACTCAGATCATCTGCTTTTGAATTCAAGCTCTGCCACATAGCCATATATTAATTTCAGCAATGAAGTATACTTTTTCCATTTTCTGGTTTATATGTAAATCTAGAAGAACAACAGTCCTAATAACATAAAGTTGTTAGGATAGACTAAAGAAATAACACATGCAAACGTGGTATGGAGATCTTTCAAAAGGTTGTAACTGTTTTTCTCCAATAATAACTTGCCAGTCAAGATACTCAACAACCTCTTGTTCTCTTAATTAATAGTATTATTCTGAAAGGCATTTGTTCAAGTTTTGAACCTTTTTTGAACAGTAGTCAAAATTGTTATATTAAGAATGGATATGCCGGGCAGTGGTGGCGCATGCCTTTAATCCCAGCACTTGGGAGGCAGAGGCAGGTGGATTTCTGAGTTCGAGGCCAGCCTGGTCTACCGAGTGAGTTCCAGGACAGCCAAGGCTATACAGAGAAACCCTGTCTCGAAAAAAAGAATGGATATAAATTAGAAATTAAGATATTTGGCTGCTAGACTCAGGTCAGCCATGAAATTACAATATGATATTAGTCAAGGGACTTTATTCTTTTTGGTTTAGTTTTCCTTTCTATAAAGAATAGAAAGCTCATTTATAATGTCTTAGATGATAGCATTCTACAAAACTTTATACTTACTCTTTTCTTAAATTTTAGAATATTATAATATAAAATCAATGCAAATTACTCTAAATTTTGAGTTGTAAGAAAAAAGATTTGAATATTTAGAAGATCATTGCATTATCTATTAGCCATGATAATGAGGCCACAGGATGTTTACTTGTAGAAATTTTTCAGGAATGAAGCCTTTTGCAAAATTCAATGGAGAATATCCCAACAGGATTCTCTTAATGTGCTAGAGCTTGCATTTCCATAATGATATTAACAGGATCACTGGGTTCACTTAAAAGCATATACACTGATGACCTTAGTGTTTGAAGATACAGGAACTTTTTTGTTGGTAAAGAGGTCAGTTAATCTCTAGACTATAATTACCCACTTTAGTGTCAAAATTTAGAATAAACTATTTTTTCTTCTTTTCCACTTTCCAGAGATTTGTCTTTAATTATCAATAGTATCTGAGATTTCTACACCAATGGAAAATTAGCTATTTTTAAACTATTGCTTAAGCAATAGTTTTATTTTCCAGACAAAAGCAGAGTGTTTATGAATTCAAGTGTATGATTTCATAATTTCTCTGTCCTAAAATCTACCCACGAATTTGTCTGTTAACATACCATATATCTTTTAATTCAAAGTCCAATTCCAGGCTGGTGCCATTTTCAACCTTTCCAAATCTCTAGTGATGGTCTAAAACCTTTTCTATTTCTAATGAAGCATTTTGTACAGACTTATAAGTGTACATTTTTATGTGAACTGCAGAAAAACTTAAATAAAAATAGAGCCCATCACTAATCCAAGTTAGCTAAACATATATCAAAAACTATCATGATTATGCATTCCCTGTCTCTCCAACAAGAACTAAGCACATAGATGATCTCTTAATTAGTGTTGGTTCCACCACCATATATGGCATGTACCATCAACAGAAGTTATTATTTAAGTATGTTTTTACCTTTTTGGTTATAGCAACTAGAGAAAAAGATAGCTGATTCTTTTGGACTCCTCTGTCTTTTAGAACCCCTCAAAACTACTTAAATGACAGTTTCTGTCTTGCCAAATAAAATCTGAACCAGACCACTACCAACCAGCAAGGTAAGATCCTCAGAGTGGGCTGGTAATTGCTCTGAGTATCATGGGGTCCAGGCCCTATCCAGCACATGACAAATGCTATCAGATTCTGTTCTTCCTTTGGTTGAGAGCAACAATGGGAAGCATGAGTGAAAATGTATTTGCTGTATAAGAACCTCTGCTGTGAAGCTCTCTGTATGCATTCTCAGACTTAATTCTATCACTAAGGGAAAAGAGAATACTCCTGTCCTTTTTGAAAATGAAAGTATAAATAGGTTTGACCAAACAAGTAGCAGAACTAAGATTCTAATTCAAGCTGTTAGAATCCCACAATCCTTGATCTTAACCATAAAACTCTCTACTGAATGGGTCAGAAATAATTATATTTCTTCCCCATTTCAGGGAAGAAGAATGTGAAACAAGAAAGGAAATGGGTAAAAAGAGAGGGATGAGCTGCAGTTTTATAAAGGAGACTGGCATCCCGTAGCAGAAAGCTTTTACTTATAGATAGCATAGTCACCAAACTATAGGTAAGGCAAGTCTTCAGTACCTTCTCCCACTAAATTCAACTTCTTTTTTTTAACATAGAATTTCTTTTTCTTTTTTTTATAAATTTATTTATATTTATTTGTTTATTTATTTATTTATGTGAGCACACTATAGCTGTCTTCAGACACACCAGAAAAGGGCATCAGACCCCATTGTAGATGGTTGTGAGCCACCATGTGGTTGCTGGGAATTGAACTCAGGACCTCTGGAAGAGCAGTCAGTGCTCTTAACCGCTGAGCCATCTCTCCAGCCCCTAAATTCAACTTCTTATTTTAAGAAGTTATTCTTATATAAGATTCACAGTGATGACTCAAGAAGTTGAAACATCTTTTGCTTCTCATGATTAAGAACCTACCAAATGAAAGAGGCCCCCACTCCCCCAAACCAAAAATGAGCATCTATCAAAACAGTAGCCTTCTTTACTAGCTTACTATTTTCCCAATGGGAAGTGTCAGTCGTCAACATAGTCTATGGTATGAACAGAGAGCCATTAAGATCCCTGGTCTCACTGCCAGTCAGGGGAGAATAAAATCACAATATATTGGGAGAAGGATACTGCTCCTTTAACCGGGTCATAGTGTTCATTCCTGCTGGCACAACAGTGAAAGAAGGGAGCTCCCCCATCAGCTGCTGTAGGCATACTTTATAAGGAGGTATCACTTGTAGCTCTATTTTCAACTCTGAGTATTTCAGGGCAGGTAAAGTGGAAATAGGTGTAAAGGAAGGGTGATTTTCATATTCTCACCCACTCTAATGAAAAATCTACAGTATATAACTTAACCCATGAAATACTGACCATACTTTGATAATCTAGTCAATGCTACAGAAAACTTTGAAATTTTCTCCAGAGAAAGGGTGGTTTGACAGCCTCAGAATAAAGGTTGTTTGAGTCTCTATTAATAAAAAAAAAAAAAAAAAAAGCATACGAAATAAAATATCAATGCAAAGGAGGGAAACCACAATCCAGAAAAAATTCAGCAGTAAATGATCAGGGTGTCCTTAAAATCTTTCCATCTTGGGAAACAGATTTTAACTATGCTTAGTTGATACACACTAGAACCCATTAGTGGTAATTATTTATCAGAGTAGACAAGAGAAGATGTCAAGTGCTCAAAAATAAAAATCCATCTGAACCTCCATGTCCATTTTTTAAAATTTTTATTTCTAAATGGATTCTCTATGAGAATTTCACATAGCTTGCGACATGTTAGAGCAACAAATTCTCCTGATTGGTCTTCTGATCTCAACTCCTTTGCTTCTTTCAATCCTTTTCTCACTTTTTCAAACTTAAATCATCCCATGTGTGGCTTAGATATATACTTAATAAACTCAAAATTTTATTACTTTATTTATTTACAATCCAGCCATTGTCCCCCTCCTAGTCCCTCTCCCACAGTTCCTCAGCTCATTCCTCCTCCCCGCCTGTTTCCAAGAGGATGACCCCCACCAGGCCTTCCCAGGTCCATGGGGCCTCAAGTCTCTCCAGGATTAGGCACATCTTCTCCCACTGAGGCCACACCAGGCAGTCCTGTGCTATATATGTGAGGGAGGTGCCTTGGACCAGCTCATATATGCTGCCTGGTTGGTGGCTCAGTGTTTGAGAGATCTTGGGGGTCCAGGTTAGTTGAGACTGCTTGTCTTCTTATGGGTTGACCCTCCTCCCCAACTTCTTCCAGCCTTTCCCTCATTCAACCACAAAGGTCCCTGACTTCTGTCCATTGGTTAGGTGTAAGTATCTACATCTGTCTCAGCCATTTGTTGCGTCTCTAGAAGGACAGCCATGCTAGCCTACTGTCTGTAAGCACACCATAGTATTAGTAATAGTGTTAGGGCTTAGTGTCTCCCTATGAGATGGAACCCCAGTTGGGCCAGTCACTGGACCGCCTTTCCCTCAGTCTCTTCTTCATTTTTATCACTGTAGTTCTTTTAGACAGGAGTACTTCTGGGTCAGAAATTTTGACTGTGGGTTGGTAACACCATCCTTCCTCTTGAGGCCCTGTCTTTCTACAGGAGGTGGACTCATTTAGTTCCCTCTCCCCACTGTTGAGCATTTCATTTAAGGTCCTGAGATTCTCCCAGGTCTCTGGTACTTTCTAGATGATCCCCCCTGCTCCCACCTCCCAGTTTCTGAGGCTGCATATTTTTCCATTCATTCTGCTGGCCCTCTGGGCTTCTCTTCTGTCTCTCCACCCCATACCTGATCCTGTTCCCCTTTTCCCCTCCCCTGCCCCATCTCCAAATCCCTCCCTCCTTCTGCCTCCCTTGATTATTTTCTTCCCCCTAATAAGTGGGACTGAAGCATGTTCACTTGGAATTTCTGGGTATTAAACTTTTGAAATTCTGTGAGTTGAATCATAGGTATTCTTATTTTTTGGCTAATATCCACTTAGTGAGTACATAGCAAGCATGTCCTTTTGGGTCTGGGTTACATCAATCATGGTATTTTCTAGTTCAATCCCATTTGCCTGCAAAACTCATGATGTCCTCATTCTTAATATATGAATAGTTTACCACTGTGTAAATGAACCACATTTTCTGAATCCATTCTTCCTTTGAGGACCATCTGGGTTGTTTCCAGCTTCTGGCTATTACAAATAAGTCTGCTATAAACATAGTGAAACATGTGCCCCTGTGGTATGGTGGGGTATCTTTTGGTTATGTGCTCAAGAATGGTATAGCTGGGTCTTCAGCTAGATCTATTTCCTATTTTCTGAGGAACCTTCAGATTGATACATAGGGTGGCTGTACCAGTTTGCAATCCCACCAGCAGTGGAGCAGTGTTCTTCTTTCTCTACATCCTCACCAATATGTGCTGTCACCTGAGTTTGTGATTTTGGCCATTCTGATTGGTGTAAGGTATAATCTCAGGGTTATTTTGATTTGCATTTCCTTGTAAGGGCTTTGAACATTTCTTTAAGTGCTTCTCAGCCATTTGAGATTCTTCTGTTGTGAATTCTCTGCTTAGTTCTATACCCATTTTTAAAAATTGGGTTATTTGGTTTTTTGGAGGTTAGCTTCTTATGTTCTTTTACGTATTTTGGATATTAGCCCTCTATAGGATGTGGGGTTAATAAAGATTTTTTTCCCTTTCTATAGGTTGCCAATTTGTCCTATTGACTGTTTCTTTTGCCTTACAGAAGCTTTTCAGTTTCATGATGTCCCATTTATCAATTCTTGATCTTAGAGTGTAAGCCATTGGAGTTCTGTTTAGGAAATCCCCCCCCCCCCCCGTGCCAATGAGTTTGAGGCTCTTGCCCACTTTTTCATCTATTTGATTCAGTGTATCTGGTTTTATGTTGAGGTCCTTGATATTTGTGGAAGGTGATAAATATGGATCTATTTTCTTTTCATTTTTCTACACACAGACTGCCAGTGAGACCAGCAGCATTTATTTAAAATGCTTTCTTTTTTCCATTGTATGTTTTTGGCTTCTTTGTCAAAGATCAAGTGTCCATAAGTGTGTGGGCTTATTTCTGGGTCTTCAATTCTATTCCATTAATCGATCTGCCTGAAAAACTTCCCAACCAAAAACTAGTCCAGGGCTAGATGGCTTAATGCATAACTCTACCAGGCCTCCAAAGTAGAGCTAATATCAATACTCTTCAAACTATTCCACAAAATAGAAACAGAAGGAACATTACCTAATTCATTCTATGAAGTTACAATTACTCTGATAACTAAACCACACAAAGGCCCAACAAAGAAAGAGAACTTCAGACCAATTTCGCTTATAAATATCAATGTAAAAATAATCAATAAAATCCTAACAAACCAAATCCAAAAACACATCAAAACCAACATTCACCATGATCAAGTAGGCTTTATCCCAGGGATACAAGGATGGTTTAACGTAAGAAAATCCATTAATGTATCCACTATATAAAGAAACTCAAAGAAAAAATCATGTGATCATCTCATTAGATGCTGAAAAAGCATCTGACAAAATACAACTCCCTTTCATGTTAAAAGTAATGGAAAGAGTCTGACATACCCAGAGGCAGATACTCACAGCTAACCATTGATCTGATCAAGGGTTCCCAATGGAGAAGTTAGAGAGAAGACTGAAGGAGCTGAAAGGGTTGGTGGCTCCATGAGGAGAGCAACAATACCAACCAGGCAGAGCTCCCCAGGGTCTAAACCACCAAGCCTAGGAGCACATAGGGAGGGACACATGACTCTAGCTGTATATGTAGGGGAGGATGGCCTTGTTGGGCATAGGTGGGAGAGGAGATCTTTGGTCCCATGAAGACTGAACACTGAGTCGGGGGGGAGGGGAATCTGAGGGTGGGGAGGTGGGAGTGGGGGGTAGGTGGGGCACACCATTATAGAAGCAGAAGGAGGGGGGATGGGATAAGGAGCTCCTGGATGGTGGGGGGAATGGGGTAAGGGGATAAAATTTGAAATGTAAATATAATACCCAATTTTTAAAAAGAAGGAAAAAAAAGTAATGGAAAGCCCATGAATTCAAAGCCCTTACCTAAATATAACAAAAGCAATATATAGCAAACCATCAGCCAATATAAAATTAAATGGAAAGATACTTGAAGCAACTCCACTAAAATCAGAGATAAGACAATGCTGCCCACTTTCTCCTTATTTATTCAAAATAGTATTGAAAGTTCTAGCTAGAGAAATTAGACAACAAAAGGAGATCAAAATGATATAAACTTAAAAAGAAGTCAAGGTATCACTATTTACAGACAGTACGATAGTATACATAAGTGACCCCAAAAAGCTACCAGAGAACTTCTACAGATGATAACATCAGCAAAATGGTTGGTATAAAATTAACTCAAACAAACCAATAGCCTTCCTTTATAGAAATGATAAACAGGCTGAGAAAGAAAGTAGGGAAACAGCATCCTTCACAACAGGCAAAAATGGTATAAAATATCTTGGTGTAACTCTTACCAAGCAAGTGAAGGATCTCTATGACAAACTTTTCAAATCCCTTAAAAAATAATTGAAGACCTCAGAAGATGGAAAGATCTCTCATGCTCATGGTTTGGTAGGATTAACATAGTAAAAATGGCCATCATACCAAAAACTATCTGCAGATTCAACATAATCCCCATCAAGATTCCAACACAGTTCTTCAAAGACACTAAAAGTGCAATTCTCAATTTCATATGGAAGCACAAAAAAACCCAAGTTAGGAAAAACAATTCTTAACAATAAAAGAACTTCTGAGGGAATCACCATCCCTGACCACAAGCTGTACTACAGAGCAATAGTGATAAAAACTGTATGGTTATTGGTACAGAGATGAACTCAAAATTTAAATAAAAAATTATTTCAATTTTTAAATGGTGCTCTCTACTGAGATTTAGGTATGACCCTCAAGATCTTTCACCATGCATGTCTATTTCCTATCTTCTGCTAATGAAACAGGAAATCACTGTAAATGTTACTATCCTTAAAACATCTTAGGTTTGAGCTACTGGTGTGACAGCATGTCCTGCTTTATAATCATCATTACATTTTATAGTACCAGGTAAATTATCAATGTTTCATTCTTCACTAAGGAACTTCCTACAACTTTGATGTTGCCCTGCCTCCCAAGTTAACACATTATAATTTAATAATGGTATATGTACTAAAAGTTTAACTTGTATAAAATGGACACCGATCCAACATTTAGAAATTCAACCAAATACCTATTTTATCTTTCCAAGTCAATTTATAAAGAAAAAATAGAAGCATGTTGAAATAGCTCTAGCATGCCCCTGAAAAATGAAACTAGCTAAACTTAATTCTAATGACAACAGGCATGGATCAACTCACAGTTCACACAATTTTCTTTTCATTAAATGGATATTAGATTTTCAGTCCAAAGTAAAGATTGGCCCAGCCCAAAGCCTGCCCACTGTCCAGAAGAGTAGCTTATAATGTAAGTTTAAAATTGAGTACTCAGATGACATTCTGTTAAAAGGTCCTTCAATATCTTAGTCAGCACCATACAGAAAGTATGTTCTTAAATGCTGTCAGAGAGGAATGAAGGTAGTAGCTAACACATACAACAACTTTCAAATCTATTACCATATTTAGATGAAATTAACAGTCAGTAGTAATTTATTTACATTTCTAGATTCTCGTGTAGTTGGTAAATATATTTTTGAGTGATCTGAGAAAGCTACAATCCATGCTTCTGGATTTCTGGAGGAAACAATAATATCCACAACCAACTAATCATAGGTGCCATCCAGAAACTTCACCAATCATCTATTCAGCAGCTAGCAAAGGCCTAATTCTAGGCACTTAGAAATTATGCATTAATGATGTTAAAAGACTTGAAAATAGATATTTAAACAAAGATAGAAAAGACAAAGCAAAGTCAAGAAAGTACACCAATATTTGGGCCACTGTTTAATACATGTACTCACTTCATTTTTATGAGGAGTCTTTCTCCTCCCCTGCCCTCATCCCTGATGAAGACATTAAGGCTCCTAAGAGTTAAACTGATTACTCAGGGTAAAAATTACTACAAGATTCAGCACTTAACTGGTGGCTATTAAAAACAAAATTGTTTCCACTCTATCAGGCTTTCATCAATAGGGAAAAAAACACTAAAAACTTGAAAGAAATCTGTTGTAAATTGTTACTTTTATGGTTTAAGGCAGACTCATGTTTTCTTAGTGCTGTGAGTACGCTAAGAGTAATACAAGTAGTTACCAACAAACACACAAGTGATCACTTTTATTACTAAATGCTACTGGTATTTGCTCTGCATTGTTTGAACTACGATCACTACACAATGATACTGCTGGGTAACAGCAAAGGCTAGTTCAAGAGTGAAGGCTGAATTATAATTTCTCTATTATGAACTGTTCAACTTCACAGGTGTAAAAGTGGGCCATGTGTGTTTTCTCTGCATTTTTTATAAAGCTGATAGCTGAATTTCAACCTAAACACTGGGATTGGGTACACACTAAAAGCAAGTTCTACAGAAGTATATGTACATACATACATACATACACACACACACACACACACACATACACACAAATAAAAAGAAACAAAGATACACACTCAGAGAGAGCATACATGAAAAAATTGTTTTAAAAGATTAAAGATTAGAAATAATAGTTTTATACATTCAGCGTATGAAGAACATATACTGCTAACATATCTCATCTGTACATATAAATAGATAAAAGAAGAATGTTTTAATCAATTGTGAAACTAATCTATTTTAGTTAGTTGTTTGCTTATTCCTTTAATCAAACCACATTTCCATTAAAGTTGGGAATGGCATAATTATCCGAATGAAAGAAACTGATACCCAAGAGCATCATCCCTCCAAGCAGATAACGCTAGGCATGAAACGTTCATAGACTCTCCTTGAATAGGTCAAGAATACATCATAAGCAAGATAACATAGAAATGATGGCTTGGTTTTGTTTTTCTTTTTGTTTTAAATTAAGAGATAGAACAATCTACATATCTGGATCAAAAATAATCATTCATTCTTCTAGTAAGCTTGGTACATAGAATATTATAGTGTCATGTCTCTACCCATAACTGAATAGTTTGGGAGAAGAGTTTGAAGTGTAAACAAATTTTAGAGAATGAAAGATTTGGAGGTCAAATATACTAGACCTGTTCTCAACCTGAGGGTTGTGACCTGTTTTGGGGTTGAATGACCCTTTCACAGAGGTTTCCTAAGATCATCAGAAAACACAAATATTTATTTTCTGATTCATAACAGTAGTAAAACTAGTTATGAAGTAGCAACAAAACAATTTTATGGTCAGGAGTCACTACAACATGAGGAACTGTATTAATGAGTTACAGCATGAGGAAGGTTGAGAATATTGCTCTAGGCCTAGAAATCCATAAATGGGTCAATCAGTAAACTGAGAACAAGGAAACAAGTAAGGAGACTCCCTTCTACAATCTGGAGTTATTATCTATGAACACCTATAGTTCAAGTAGATTTATCTCAGTGAGAGTAGTACATTCATCCCTTTTGCCATCATTTTATCTAAGTAAAGCATAGGTTCAGCAAAAGTAAACTCTGGAGAACCCAACAGACAGATGCTATAGAAACTCATTTCCGATAGCATACATTCCCCTACAAACTTTCTTTAGATGATACAAGGAAGGGCCGTTATACAGAAACTAGAAAGGGGAAATAAATCAATAGAAAAAATGAGGCTGAATGTGTTTAAAAGCTCTGAAATGTATGTGTCTAGTAGATTATGAAATTGTCTTCAAAAGAAAAGCATTTAGAACTTAAATGGTTAAAATGGAAACTACAGGAATAGGCAATTGCCCTGACCATGCAGAACATGACCTATTCCAATCTACCTAATGTTCTCCTGTTCTCATTTACATGTTCCATTCCCTGTGGTCAGCTTTCTCAAGGATTACTCTGGGTTTCAAAACTACTCATATGCTTTCATAGATACTACCATATATCTAAGTCCTGACAGAGTAATTTGAAGTTGAACTATGGACTTGTCCTACATATTTTCTTCCACACATAAATAGTTCCTAGAGCTGTGGAGCTGGTGGTTATAAAACTGAAATTAATTTTATATTTATGTGTATCATATGGTGATGATTATGAGTGAATTGTGCAAACTTTATCTGTAAAAAGGTTCATGCCTGTGTTTCAGTATATCTCACACACAGCATTAGAATATTTAATACACTCAATAATAAACAACTAACTCTGAAATTAATTACTTTCTAGTTCCAATTTGACATTTTATATAAAAAACTAACAGATCTTTTCATAAGGTTCAGAAGACTTGCACTGTTTTCCAGAAGACAGAAGAGCACTTAACTCTCTAGGTATAAAAACCTTATGATACCTTACAATGAACTAATGGGAACTGATTTACCTGGAATTATTTTGGTTTTTTTTCCTCCAGTGTAGTACTTCCTTACCCTATCTGAGCATGGCTTAAAGGTAGAAAAAAATATTGGCAACAGTATTTATTTTAAAAAGTTGAATCAAAACAGGCATGAATAAGTAGTCTTTTCCAGGGGAATGATGTGATTTCTATAACCATTTATTTCTCCCAGTCTTACACACTTATTAGATACTATTCTGTACATTGAAACTGTAGTACTAATCACGATAACCCCAGGAAGTGTATGAACTACAATCACCAAGGATACAATAACTAATATGAGTTAATAATCTTTATAATTGCATAAAATGGGGGAACCTACCATTTTATAGGTAAGGAATTTAGGCCCACAAAAATAAAAGTGACTTGCCTGAGGTTACTGAGCAGTAAATGGTGGAGCAAGAATTCAAAACCAGGAACATATCTACAAGTCTAATAGTTCTCTCACCGTCTATCTAGTTTATCAGCTTGGTAAAAGCTGCATGCTACAAATCCAGGTCAGATGGCCAGGCAGATTTTTCTATTCTCAAAACTCCACAGACCTGAAATTTGACTGTTTGCTATCAGCATCTTGAGTTTTAAAGCTCAAGTCAGCAGATTTTAAATTTCTTCATATTTTGGAGCTAAAAACAGCCAATCTATGGATCTGAGTTATACTTCTTTTTCTATACATTTTTGTGTAATGAATCCACATTATTTCAGTATGAACCAAAGGAGGCTATAAATAAACTTCAGCTATGGACATCACATGCGGGGTTTGCTGTGGGTGTATTCATGTGTGGAAGTCAAAAGTTGACATTGTGTATTTTCCTTAACTGCTTCAACATTGGGTCTTTTCTTTTTCTTTTCCTCTCCTCTCCTCTCCTCTCCTCTCCTCTCCTTCCTTTTTTTTCTTTTCTTTCTTTCTTTTGAGAAAGGGTCTCTTACTGAACCTGCAGTTTACCATTTCCAACAGGCTGCAGACTGGCTGGCCAGGAACCCTGGAATCAATCCATTTGGTTTTGCCTCCTACTTGTAGGGTTTACAGATATATGCCTCTATGTCTGGCTTCACATGGATACTGGAGATCTGAACTCAGGTTCTCAGGCTTGCTCAGAGTGGGCATTTTACCTTCATCCTCATTTCATCTTTGCCATCCCACAAGCCTTACTAGTAAGACAAGCCTCCAGTGGGTGACAAACAGAGCAAAGGAAAACAAAGCATATGTCCAATTCTGAGACCCTGGACTCCTGAGTAGATATTTAGGTTCCAACATGGATATCTGTCTTACTCAGAGAGCCACAGCTTTCTCTGGAGTCTTTTTTTTAAAATAGATCTTTATAAAAAGAAGAGAACACTTTTAGTACAATGTTTTTAGAAACCAAATTAATGCCTCTCACAAACTTGTCTTATCTCCCATTCATCTATCTACACTCTCCACAATCTCCTCCAGACTAGGCTACACGTTTAATGAATCTTTAATTCATAACCATAATAGAATATATAACCCTTTGGACAAGCGTCACATAAATCCTTTTCTGATCTGAAAAGTGCATCTAACTTACCATGTAAGGAGAACAGTGGAAGGGATGAGTTGAGTGGGCAATATTCTTTCTTTCATTTTTTTAGTAAATTGTCATAAATATCCCTTTGAGTGACTTTTGGAACAACCATTCCAGATGAAGGGTCCATGTGGTAAAAGCAATTTCAAGCATATACCTACTCCACACAGCAAAAGGTAACACTTGGCAAAGGGTAGGATGATTCATTTCTATGGAAAGAAGAATTATGACAGGGGAACATTTTCATTTAATAAAAAGAAAAAATGTTACTATTGCCAGAAAATTGCCCAGTTCCTTACAAATTCAAAGAGGGTTTCTGCAGCCAGCTGGGAACCTACATGCAAATATCCCCAAATTCAAATAGATGGTTTAAACATTTAACTAATTTGTCACTTTGTCAACTCATTTGCTTACAATATATGAACATTAAGCAGGAAACTCATAATTCCTATGGCTGGGCAAGACTAATGGGTCTTTTCTAATGAAATGATAGTTTCCTAGGCAGAGGCTCATTACAATTCTGTCTTTCTGATCAGATTTTTATGCCATCATTTACATTGTCTGTGACACTCAGAACTACCCCATGCTTTCTCAACTGCATTTGATATGTTTTGATACCACATGCTTTATCTCTGCTTACACGAGTGCTGCCATTGACACCAGTCCACAGAGCAAGCACAGGCACAGAGAGGCATCAAAGAACACCGAGTGATTCTATTTCACACTGAATATTAGATATGAAAAGAAAAAATGGCAATCAAACATGGACTAGAAATCTTTGAGTGTTGTGTTGATCCTAAGGCTGTACGGAGGTATTTGGAGAATGAAAGTATTCATTTCAGTGATTAAACTTTACTTTAGAATAAACTGACACTTTCCAAGAATGAAGAACTAGGCTAAAGGCCAAAATCACCAAGTACTCCCTAATACTTGGCAAATAAATAAATAAATAAATAAATAAAAAGAAACAAAAAACCAAAACCATTTTAAAAAGTTTTTCCTGGCCTTTGAGCTATATTTTAAATTCTTTTAGTTCTCTTATGGAATAATAATTGAACTCTTAATATTGAGCAAATCAAGCTTTCCAGGATACAAAGCTACTTTGAACTCAATTATTATTTTTTTCAATTTTTATGTTAGATTGATCAAAAGAACAAAAACAGATTTAGCAAACATCACAACTCCTGGATGATCTGACACATACTGTAGCTCACAGAGAGGGCTGGGTAACTCTTGAGTTACAGTGGTTTAAAAACTACAGCCCTTCCAAATACAGACCAGACAGTCTGTATTTCTCTAAAACAGGTATTCAAAGCCCAAACTTTTGAGATCCATAGGCATCACAAAAAAATCAATTTATTTTTTCATTTGATTGCACTATGAAAATATTTATTTTTTAATGAGCAAGATAATGAATGTGAAGAAAGAGTTAAGTTCTCACAAAACATAAAGCACAGATGTACACTAGTAAGTTCCCATAGCATCACACCACCTTACTTATACCCAGAAATATCTAGCCTCTTTCCCATGGTTAGTGGTAAGATTAGTACTCTTGGCATTCAAGGTCATTTTGATAGAATAACATTCATTAATCAGTGAACCATATTTGAACACAATATAAAACCATTTCACTTGAAACAAAATATTCTGCACATAATGTATTAAGGCACATACCTGATTCATGGTAGACATCTAAATTTGAATTTGCTGGTTTTTATAACTACCACAAGTTAATTTTTTATTAAAATTAGTATATATTCCAAATGCTATTATATTATTATTACTGATCCATTCTGTGTAACTATGCTTGAGATGATTGTAATATTTCAGTTCCTTTTTGCCACTGTCATTGCTCTGTTGTAAATCAGTCTATCAGTATTCCAGAAAAGGTTACATATAAAGGCAACACCAAGTGGAGAGGTGGGAGAATGAAACTTTATCAAGATAAAACAAAAAAACTTTCAGAGGAGAAAATATCACATTAATAGAAGATCATACGTCCAAAGATGAGAGGATTATTCATCCTACAGGGAGAATGTGAAGGATATTGAGTCACTCTGGTGGCAAGCATTATACCTAATGTTCCAGCTGGAGAGATTTTTAAATGTTTAACCCTTAAAGTTTCTTTAATATAAAAAAAAAGCAAAATTATATTAACATTAATTTATCATATGATTAATTTACATACATGGTAAAGTACATCATTTAAAACTTGAATTAATAGTATACTTTGTGTAAGACATAAGCTCTATAATAAGTAACTTTTATAGTACACTATTTAGCATAATGCTAATATTTTAATATAATTCTTTAAATGGATTTTTCTACAGTATAAAATGAATTTTATGCTGATACTCACCTTTAGTATATTTAAAAAATATTTGAGTCCTATCGCCAGTTATAAGCTTTAATATAAAATGGGATGGCTGGGAGATGAAAAAATAAGATTCACCTAAAAGAACATCGCAGTCAAATGTATTTTATAAAATTAGCATGATTTCTGAAGCACTGTGACCATTTCAACTTCATGTTATCATCTATAAACTTTGTAGGGTCAAGTGCTCATCTATACATTTGTTTTTAACTGTAGAGAGTGAACAGTTGCTTGGCCAGTAACACTAATACCCACCAGAGTCCTGGGTCTGAAGTCACCCAAGGTCACCGGTGCTCAGATGTGAAATAGAAAGAACAAGGCCAAGCTACTGTGGTTCTCAAAGGCCACTAGTCATACTATGTCCTTAAATCAAGAAAATAGGCACTTGCACTGTGTTTGTGGTCTCAGTAACGTGCAAAACCCCAACACCTAGGCCCTTCTACCTACATTATGATGTGGTTAAAACAAAACCAAGCACCAAGACTTGATTTTCATACTATGGTATCATAATCTTTCCCTCAAGGCAAATTAGCTATCTGTCACATGTATGTCAAAGAGTCGATATACAGATAGAGGGAGTTAGGGGAGAAAGGGATGTGGGCTAAAAAAAAATCCTAGAAAAGAAAACTAATTGGAATTTTGGTGTGAACAAGGACATTGATCCTAGAAAAACTTCATAGGGGCTGGAGAAATGACTCTGGGGTTATAAGCACTTGCTCTTGCAGTGCAACCAGCTTCAGGGCCCAACACCCACATGATGGCAAATGGACATCCAAACTCCAGTTCAAAGATAGCTGATGTTGTCTTTTGACCTCTGTGGGTACCAGGCATGCATGCAGTGCATATACATAATTACATATATACACACCACTCATGTATAAAATAAGTAAATATAATTTTTTAAACTGGCAACTTTATTTTTAAAGAGAACAAGGAAGGTTATATAAGAAGGTTTAGAGGAAAAAAGGGATGGAAGAAATTCAATTATATTATTATCTAAAACATAAAAAAGACAAGAACCTAACAAAATAACATAGCTTAAATTACCTACATCAACAATTTCTTCTGTTTTACTTGGCAATATGAAATCCAGGTACAGATGTTCTTGGACAGCATGAACCTACTGAGAAACCATAATAATATACCATGCAGGGTAATCTCCAAGCCCAAGGCTGATCACAAACTCATCATTTGATTTCAGCATAGGGTCAACCTAGTATAATCATGATGCTGGCTATGTCTTTCTATATGTGTCAAGCATTTTATTAACACGATTCCCATTTACTTAGAACTTAATGGGGCGAGACATGAAACATTTCCTATCTCCCCTTTTCCTGCATTGGGGTCTCAAATAAAGTACGGAGATGACAGTAAGTAGGGTGGTGAGACATTAGAAACACGTTTCCAAACCTTTTGGAAACTCATTTTATTAATTCAATTTTCAAAAGGACTAATTAAAAAAGCAAGTCCATCTGAAGAAATACATTATGAGGCAACATCAGACAGCAGCCTCAAGCTCCAGCTGCTCCTGCCTCAGCCGCCTACATGCTGGCATTATAGGATGGAGCAGCACCTCTGCCAAGAACCTAGTCGTTGATTTGAAAAACCCTGTGAGAGCCATTCCATTACCTAACCTGTGCTACTATTTGTGTGAGACCTGCTAGAACTCCTCTGGGTAGGAATCTTATCTCTAACTCCTCCAAAATGACCGATCTCTGAAAGGAAATGTTCCTTCTTTAAATAGTTTCATCACATTTAAATGTAATCTAACAAATCAATTGTGAATGATAAATTTGATGCAACTATGGTTAGATACCTAGTCCAATACAACCTCATTATCCTCTATTTGAATATCAGAACTGATATTCTCTATATATCACCATAAAATTAAGGGAGAATTCAAGGAAACTCTTGAATTTGAATGTTCAAAAACACGAGCATTCAAGTAGCTTATACATGTACACTGATTTAAATTAAAGCAGAATTAAAATTAATAAAATTATTAAAACCAAATCAAAACGTAAACATGAAAATGAACAGGTTCACTGTTACATCTACTCATTTGATATTACTATCTCTTATTCCTTTAAACAGCCAAATTTCTCAAAAACATACAAAACACACACACAAACCCCTGAATTAAGTGTTTCACCTCTTAGTTCATAGATGCCTGAAATCATCCTACTCTCCTCCAACATCTGCCCAGCTTTTGTGCTGTCTGATGCTTATTGTAAATAATAAAAGTTGTGTGACTTTTACCTGGGAACTGAATGATCAAGGCAGAACAGAAACCCATTATTGGGACTGAAAATTTCTACAACAGTTATTTTCATTCTTCTCCTACTTTACTCCCCATTGTGTGATCCTTGATGTGTAAAGGACACATTTACTAAGTACCTACTATGGTCAGGTGGTTTCTATTTTAATTCTCAAATTATTGAAAAATGAATACCTATTACCAGTCTCATTCTACAGATGGGAAGCTGGAATTTAGAAGGTTAAACAAGTTGTTCAAAGACACAGAAGCAATAAACAGGAAAGAAGATCTAAATTCATGCCTGGTCTGACTCTGCCCAGTGTTCTTTCTGCCCACCTACTAAACGACACCAGGGAAGCAAGCATGTTCTATTTCTGTTACAATTATCCAGAACAGGGAGTTATAAAACAGTGGTTATAAAACAGTGGGTACTAAATGGCACTATCAAAAGAGCTATGATAAAATATTTGTTTTTTTAAAGCTGTATTCTCCTTTACTTATGTATGGAATCTTATTCTAAAGTAGAGAATGTACCATTCAGGTACTGTCAGACATTTCAATTTTCTTTGGAAAACAGAAAGAGCTTCAGTATAATAGCAGGTATGCTATTGATATTACACACTTGCAAATATCTTTCCTTATCACATTCAGTAAGGAACCCCCTACCTGCCAAAAATCAGAGATTTATATCTTACACACTTCAAGATATGTTTATACTGCATACCAGAATATTTGTTTCCACACAATACAAAGATATCAAAGAAGCTCACGGTTAAAACTGTCCTCTACACATGCACTTACAAAGTCTTCTAAGTTATAATAGCTTCCTCCTTGGAACTTACTTCACCTCATATATATTGCTATTAGAGACTTTACACCCTCCTTTCAAAATGCAACAGCAAAGTCATGAGGTGACATCAATAGTCACAAAAAAGGTTGAAATAATATTAAATGTGAAATAACATGATGTTGGAAGAAACTGAGAAGGAACTGAAAGTCACAAGTTCAACCCCTCTGCATAATTTCTACCTTTAGGCAGAAGTATCTATCATACCACATGACAGTTACTGCAGAGCCAAAAAACAATTGCTATTCTGATTAAATTAATTATTAATTATTAATCATTAATTGCTACTCTACACTTCAACCCAACAATAGCCACACCAGTGTTATCAATAGAGAAGGAAAAAATTTAACACGAGCATGTGTAGGCACACGTGCAACAAACACCCCTACCCCGAATTCCTACTTCCTGGAACATAATTTGGTCATAATTAACTCACAAAAGCTGACTCAAGTAGCAGTAGACCCTGCTTCTCCTTCTATCCCCACTGATACATAGATGCATAGACACAGACACACACACACACACACACACACACACACACACACACACACACACACACGTAGGGGAGTGGGAAAAAGGAAGAGAGGGAGAGAAGGAGGGAGCCAGAGCAATAAGTTCTTCATGTACTTCCAGATCAATGTGTAATTTCCACTCATCATTCAGGCACGGGAATTAGTGTTTCATTCCAGAAAAGACAGAATTTAAGGTAAAAAAAAAAATCTGATAAATATCAGGACATATGTAGGACCAGATCATTTGCTCCCCTGCTCAATCACTTTCAAAGGCTCTCCTTGCACTGATAAAATGACATTTTTGCAAGTGCAAAGTTGCCCTATCTTCCACCCAGCAGCTCATTTTACCCTCCAACTGCCACAGTAGTTCTCAGGCTCCTGTTCCAACAATCCTGTTTCCCAGATGCTTGTCGCTGGATGTACCTTTTACCTGAAGTGCCCCTACATTACCTACAGTATACCTGTTATGTCTTTGTTAGTTTTCATGCATCTCCTTCTACATAAAGCCCAGACAGACATCATCTTTAACCACTCCCTCATCAAATTCCCTTGCCCTGCTCTATCTCCCCCAGCCCATGCATCTTTTAGCATAGCTGTTATATTACCAATGTTCTATTTTTTTCTACCAGACATATAATCCATAAACTAGGAGAAACTATTTGCTTCTTTTCTTAATAGTAAATAAACACTTGAATGAATAAAATCTGAATGTCATTTTACTTTTAAGTTTCCCCCTGCTAGCTCTAAAAGTAAAACCACATCTTATTCTTTTCCCATTCTGACATTAATAAATAAAAAAAAAAAAAACACTAATTAAAATGATCTAGAAAACCTTTAGCCAACAAATTATTCACTGGATATTAAAACAACTTGTTTTATGAATTTATTCTGACCCATCTATTTTTTAAAAGGCTCTTTCTAGTTTATGTTGTGTCTTTCTAGTTTAAGGAATTTCCTCTAATAAATTTAAGAAGTTATTGTCAGATTTCTGGCCTGTTAGGAACAAGATAATCTCCTGTTTCCAAACAGCAAGTAAATGATCATTGTTAATGCAGTGCTGACTAGTTTTCCTTGGGAGAGGAATCCTCAATTGAGAAAATTCTGTATCAGAATATGAGCAAGCCTATGGAACATTTTCTTGTTGATTGATGTTGTTGATTGATGTTGGAGTACCAGCTCACTGTGGGCTGGCAGAATGGTTCTACTATAACAATAGTTCTCAACCTTCTCAATGCTGCAACACTTTTTAATACAGTTGCTCATAATGTGGTGACCACCAACCTTACAATTATTTTGTTGCTAATTCACAACTAATTTAGCTAGTTTCATGAATTGTAATGTAACTATTTTTGGAGAGAACTTAGTCAAAGGGGTTAAAACCCACAGGTTGAGAACCATTGTGCTATAAGAAAGTAGGCTCCGCAAACCCTGAAGGAGAAGCCAGCAAGCAATGTACTACCACAGTTTCTGTTTCAACTTCTTGCCTCCGGGTGCCTGCCTTGTTTCCCTGCCCCAATTTCCTTTCTTGATGGACTGTGGAGTGACCTATGAGCTGAAATAAACCATTTTCACCCCAAGTTGTTTCTGATCATGGTGCTCTATCACAGCAATAGAAGCCTTACTTAAAACAAATGCCAACACTTACATACACAATACAGTATGTTCATTTCTAAGACAGGTATTAGCTCTGGTAATAACAACTGTTGCCAAACTTACAGGTATCCCAAGTTCCCAAGATACACTGACCAACTGTCCAAAGAAGAAATTCTTTGACAAAAATGTGAACTTCCTAAGTTATAAAAAAACAAACAAACAAGTTTAAAATATAAAAATTTAATCACAAAATTCCTTTGTTAACAAGGGGTTTTGTACTAATAAAGGCATGCACTGCAGGATTACCAGGTCTAATCTAGACAACTAATTACACACACAGCTTGAGAAAGAACTGTTTTTGAAATAGAGATCAGACCTGTAAATCTCTGCACTATTTTCCTGCCTGGTCTAATTTTAGATGATTTTCTGACCACTGAAGAGTCTGTGCTATGCCAGGCTTCCCCAGCTCAGGCAATAGATTTCTCTCTCTGGCTGTAAGTCACATTATCTCATGAATGAACTGTTATTTAGGTCAGTAAAGAGGCTGTGGCCTAATTGAATGTGCATTTTATCCCTGATGTTCATGCTCTAT
Source organism: Arvicanthis niloticus (assembly GCF_011762505.2). NCBI lineage: Eukaryota > Metazoa > Chordata > Mammalia > Rodentia > Muridae > Arvicanthis > Arvicanthis niloticus. The sequence continues at coordinate 60,075,975 of NC_047665.1, read as the reverse complement.
ATATCAAGATTTTATAGGGTTATTGAGAGTGTAGAGAGACTGTTATAAAGATGCAGAAGAGACTGCGATGACTAGATTACATTTAAAGCAAAACAGTTCAAAATACCAGAATATTTTCAAATATTTAAATTTTTTCAAATTATATCTTTATTTATTTTGTGTTGGAAGTGCTCACACACTATGGTACACATACAGAGGTCAGAGAATAACTTGAAGGAGTTGGCTCTTTCCTTCTACCATGTGGGTTCCAAGAATGGAATTTAGGATGTCAGGCTTGACAGCAAATGCCTTTTCCTGTTAAGCCAGCATATGATTCCAAATCTTTCATACCTAATGATACTTTTGAATATTCACTTTTTAAAAAGGTATCCTATCTGGCTTTAACTTTGGAACCTAAAGTTCTGCAAAGACAAAGTCAATCAATTGTTTCTTTATATTTTGTGTATGTGTGCACATACTTGAAGGTGTTCTCAGAAGGTCAAAATAGGGGATCAGATACCTGGAGCTGGAGTTATAGGTGGTTATAAACCACTTGATGTGAGTAATAGGAACTAAACTCAGATCTGCAAAGGCTGCGAATGCTGTTGACCACTGAGCGAGGCCCTTTCTTCACTACATGCAAACAAAACATAATTCACCGTACTCACTATGAGAGGATGATGGGGAGACTGACCTTGGTAAATAGTGATTCGATCCAAATAAAGAATGTGGTTGAGAAGAAACAAGATCCAAAAGTCTAAAAGAAAACAAAGGTGAGGCCCTGTGAGCTGATTAGAAACAGCCTATACCCACAAATTACCTTAAATCTGCCAAAGAAAATGAGATGATTCTGCTAGTGGTACATTCAGACTTAAGAAAAACTAAAATATCTTTCATCAACACTAAAATATAAACTCTAGGATGCTATCCTGATGAAGTCTTCTCTGAAGGAGCTGGCAGTCAGGCCTGACATACACAGCAGCCACACAAGGTATTTTCTGGACAAATGTGTGAGTGCTTAGCATTTGTTGTAAGACAACTGAGTGACCACAACTCCACCAATGAACACAGCTCTGCAGGAGCTATGTGACATTAGAATACTCATGTAAAGTGCAGAAGTACGCACCTTTTCATCCTCTTCCTGCCTAAGGTAAAACAAAACAAAACAAAACAAAAGCAAAACAAACATAAAAAAACCAAATGCCAAATGTTGAAGCTCCACATTCGGAGACTATGACTTAGCTGGTCAGAAAACCATCAGAGTATCAGTGTTTTTAAAATACTACTTAGGTGAAGTTCATGTATGTACAAAAATGACAACCAATATATCAGTGTAATATATATTTCCTTTTGTTTTAAACAGGGTCTCACTATGTAGCTCCAGCTGGCTTAGAATTCACATGTAGGCAATGTAGACCAGGCTAGCCTGAACCCAAAGAGTTATTCCTGCCTCTGTCCCAGTTTCATATGTATTTGTATTATAGGCATGTGTGTAGCTACACTGAATTACTAAGTATACAATTATCTCTCATCTATACTGATAAACTAGAAAAGTTTTCTTTTTATTTAAAAGTATTTGCGATACTGGTGTGACATTTCAGAAGAGTCTGGTATTCGAACTTAAAATATGAAAGCATTTTCTAATTATGTCTTATTTACTATCAAATGAAGTAATAAACCTTATTTCCATGATGATTTCATGTAAAATTTGTAGTCCCAAATTACTCTTAAAAAGAAAATGATGCACATGATGTCTAACAGGGAGAGGTGTTTGAAGTAAAAATGGGTAATTAAAATACTACAGCTTCAATAATTACTTTTAATGTTTCTATGTTTATGTTTTAATAGGAAAACCACAAGTATTATAGTAGCTGCTTAACCATTTCAAATCAATATTTCTCACGTAATGGTTTCTAAGCACTTCCTTCACAGATTTCAAATAAGAAGCAAGTACTTAACAGGCTTCTACATCTTTAAATGGAGCATGCATATTTCTAAACATTCCTCCTCAAAAGTACATCAGAGAAGGATGACCCTGACTAGCAACAGATGCAGAGTTAAAAGCTACAGCACTGGAAGGCCGCAATAGTCAAGAACATCAGAAACACTAGGATGCTGCACCACAAAAGTATGTCCCATAACCAAAGTAGCGTTTTTCTATCTATAATCAGTCATGTTATAGTGATAGAATGTAGCCTGTGGCTACCTTAGTCTGTAGGAAGCACAAATGGCTTTTTGTGCTGGTAAAGCAGCACCCACAGCTGCCCTACCATAGCAGGTGTTTGAGTGATGTTTACTTAGTATCTATGGGGTAAATTAAAATGCAAAGCATATGCCATGTTATCTCAGACAGCAGAATAAAATCAAATTCTGCCTCTTTCCAAGGACAAAGGGCTGTGTGGCAACATGAGACAAACGGAGCTTTGCCTTCAAGTGCCTGTGCTCTCTTGCACTCAGAAGCTGATTGGCAGTACCGGTTAGGATCTTCTTCACTTCCTTTTTGTTCTCTTTTCTTTTTTTCAAGTCTGGCCTCTTAATTTCAATGTTCTGCATTTCAGAAGCTTTTGTATTAAGTGAATCAAAGGAAAAAAACAGTGGGGCAACTCACCCCTTTTAAGTACCTACACTTTGACAGACCAGCACCTCAAGGTTGAAATCTGATAAACTTTAGGAATTTACATTTTATGTTCTCATCTCGCTGTCAGAAGATGGGAACTTACTTGTGAGATTTCAGAGAGTCAACAAAGCTTGCAACAAAGATTCCAGAAGTGAAAGCCTCCTTCTCTAAGAGGCTGGAGGCTAAGCCTGCTGCTAAGGGACAGGAAGTACCTGTACACTCCATCTCCTGCCTCCAGGGCACACTCTGACAGTGTGCAGCCTCGAGCTTACTGCAGCTCCTTCCTATGAACTCCAGAGGTTTAAAATCCTCCTCTACATGGGAGACATTAACATGGGATATATTTTCACTATCTTTCCAATTTCTGCTGCCAGCAGGCTTTCCCTTAAGAAGGACTATGAGACAAGCGAAATACTTTCATTATGAGAAAAAAGCCCATTGTCTTTTTTTTTAAACTTGCTTAGTAAATTCTCTAAAAAGTTTGTTTTCCACCTCACCAAAATGTCTAAAATATCCCATCATTGCTGTGAGGCTAAGTTATTGGGTACACTGTAAAGATAAATGCACTGAAGCATTCTCTCTCCATTCCAAAACATTCAATTTCATTCATATCAAGTAGAAGTCAGGGATTAAGGAACAGAACACATATGTTAGCTGACCCACTGAAACAGCATCACCAAGGGACAGAGCCAAGGGAAAGGAGGAGAAAGTGCTGGAATGTGAACACCTGTGTCTCATCAACAGTTCCGTTATCACCACAGAGCATGGACAGAATGTTTACCTTTTCTACAGTTTATCTCACATCCAAAGGAAAGAGAACAATGCCACTCCCAAAGTGTGTGAGTGATGAGTGAAAAAAAAAATCATACTTTATACTTTAATACAGCATATTCAAGGAAAGCTACTAAAGCTAACAGGTGTAAAATAGGAAGTACAGTGAACTCTTTCAAATGAATCTTTTTTTTTTTTTAATTAAGAAGACATATCATAGGCAGGCACAGCTAAATATGCCTATAGGAAGACAATTTGTAGGCAGAAAGGCATTTAAAATATTATTTCATGGCCGAGCTCAGGCTAACATGGTCTGCTATTTTATCTATAAATAAAGAGTATACTTTTTTACATCGATCACATTTAAACATGGAATCCAACTGAAATATACCAAAATCTCCAATGGCTCCAGAAGAGAAGGTTTAAACATCAAGCTTAACATACTGTTTTCCTTCAGATAACATACTCCCCATTGATAGGGGAAAGTATTTTCATCAATTTTAGCCTCTTATTTCTTTGGAAGCAATGTAAAAAGAAAAAAAACCTATGCAAGATAAAGAAGGAAAATACAAAAAAAAATTATTTAACAAATCTTTCTAACACTGAAAACTAATTTCTGTTGCTAAGTATAGTTGTTCTCGGTGGCACATTGCTAGTAAATGTTAGAATCTTGTTGGGTGCACTATCTTAAATTAGCACTCATTCTTCTGGTAACATGTTTTAAAGAAACTATTCTGAGGTTTGGAGAGAAACGCCTTTTAAAATATTTTGTGAATCCCATTAGTCCCAAACCATAATTTGACAATCACCATCACTATATTGCCTCCTCATTCTTAAAACCCTACTTTGAAATCTTTCATCAGAAAGATTAAAAGATAAAGAAGTGACTACTATAGCGGTAGCTTTGCATACATGATCAGTGTTTGTACCCATGGCCATGTATTCTCCTTGGATCAATACTCATTCCAACAGCATCCTCCCCTACAAGGCAGGACTGGTGATTCTTTGTGAGAGTGACAAGCAGAGGAGTTGTTTATAATGTCATTGACTTATATTCCTTTTTCTCTTCTTTATATAGATTAATTCTTAACAAACTGAAATTTTCTTAAGGTAATTACCTGACTGTATTCACAATATAACTGTTTCCTCTGGCAAAGGTCATATTCCTATAGCAAGAGATCAGGATATTATGTTTAGATTTCTGTGGTCTCACTGGTCTCCATACACACACCCCTACTCTCACTCCCAAAACTACAAACCCACAAACCTTCCCAGAGGCTTAGATGGTGCTCTCACAAATGGTTGCACTTCCCCTGACCCATACCAGTTCATTAGCTATAGAGGTACATCCCAAAACATGGGTTGTGAATCTCGTATTTTTCCAGGGGCTGTGTTTACTACTCTCAAGATTGACTGTTTTCATCAGGCAGGTTAACATCTGATGATATGGTGCCGTATCCTGCAGGCAATGCCAGTGACTAACCAGCCAGTATAGTCTCCTTTGAGGCCCAAACAACTTCAAACCCATTGGTGAGCAGGCAACTGGACTTCCTTGATCCACTAGTTCTCACTGACTCCTAGAAACATGTAGATAAGAACTGGGCTAGTGCCTCCTGTTCCTCTTGAAGGCCTTTGCCTTTCACTACATAAAACTTCCCCGCTTTTCTAATTTCTGTTTAGGTTTGCATTCATGAGTTACTTCTAATGTTTATGCTACTCAGACTGATTAGAATGCAACAGTCGTTCAAAATAGTTTGTACTTAGAGCATCCTCTTTACCTCTTAAGATTAGTTAGTGGTCTACTGTGCTAATGAAAATTAATCCTTTTTGCTTTGCATGCTCTAAGAGCATTCTTTGTACACATTTCATTTTTGCTCTTTCTCATCTCAATTCTCCTGGTATAAAGTTCAAAATCCTTTATCACCTTAAGTTTCCTTAAAGATTCAGTAACACACACCCATTTCTCTTTCACCTTTTGAATTACTGTATATTCAGTAGGACTTATACTTTTAACTGAATCTTAGATTTATTTCTCTTTATCCGTCAAAGATATAAAGGTGGGAAAGGTGGGTAAAAAAAAAACATTACCAACTGACAGATTATAAACAATACAACATGCTATTTGCTACAAATTCCCAGCTATGCAAGTTTTAAAAGGTAGATGTTATCTACCAGAAAATGTAATTAATTCATTTTGCATGAGAACATTTCATTTATGGAATAACCCTAAAAATAACACAGAATGTAAAGGAGTATAATGTACATGCAGAATAAATTCTTTGTAGGATCCTAAATGCACACTAAAGTCTTATACAGACTATGGGATATAAGTACATGATAAACACACACCAGTACATAGAATAGAAATCTCGAGTCTTCAGAAAAGAAAAAAGTATCCTCCATTTTCAATGGACAAACACGCTGAAGTCAATTAATTCTACCTAAAACAAACAAAAACTCTAAATGCATTTCCTGGATTTAGGCCATTGTCACAAAATCACTACTCTTCTGTGTGGTTCCCCTGGCTGCTTTTAAAGCTTTGTTTTCCAATACAAAAGCAGATTTGAGCACTGCTATAGTGAGTGCTGTAGATGGGATTTAAATAATATGGCAGTAGGGATTGAAGAGGAACCTTTAGCAAGGGCCAGATAGAGGATGTTACAGATGGGGAGAGGGAAAGAAAGCAAACCACACACACTGCACACACAAGAGCTCTCAGCAAGGGGACTGGAGCATTTGTACTCAGTCTATTAACTCAGCTGCACCTCCCAGATACACAAACTTTGGGCCAGAAAAATAAAACTGTTTTCTTCTCCAGATTTCATTCCATAGGTTTATGACAGATCTAAAAAGCATTCAAGTCAAGTCCATAGATTCTGCTATTCACTCACAAGCTCATGATGTATGAGGGCACACGGACAACAAAAACAAACCAAACAAAATGCACTCTCTTAGCTTAGGTTGTCTGCTAATATTAACACTATGTCCATAACATTGTCTCTCATCAAACCAATACATCCTTTTTTTTCTCTGTTATTTCAACTCAGGAACTTTGGAAAAAGAAATCCAGGTGTGTAAAATCTGATTATGATGACACCATAATACAAAATTATGGGCATCAATTTGGACTTTTAAAGGCATTCTACAAATGGAAAACCTATCTAATAATTTTGTGTGAATATTCTTCAGTTGTAATTCATACTGAATAGTAAAATAGGAAAGGAAGAAAATTATTAAATATGAGAATATCTTTTCATTTTTTCTGTCTTCTGTTCAACAGACACTGGCACAAATATATAAGCACATGGGCTATACATTATGATCATTATGGTAATGTTCATAACATAATTAAATTTATAACCAACAATAGTTCACAGACATATATTACAGATTACACTAGCAAAGTATTTAAACAGTCTCAGCCCTCCTGCCCTGTCCTTCATTTGCTCTCTCTGGATCACTTGATAGTTACATAGTACAGTACACAGACAAGAGGTCTACCACAGAGTTTTTCCTAAGCCACTATGAAACAGGATCAACAAGGACATGAGTGTATATTCTGATACAGGATCTTGAACAGCCTAGGCTGGCCTCAAACTCATAGTTCAGCTGAGAATAATCTTCAACTACAGATTCTCCTGCCTTTACCTCCTAAGTGCTAAAAGTACATGTCATCATATCCTGAAATTATTTAAAACATAATTATTTTTAAAGAATCTTACTTTATTGTATTTTATGCATTAGTGGTGTATGTCGGTGGGTATGTCTGTGTGAGGATGTAAGATCTTGGAGTTACAGACAGTTGTGAGCTGCCATGTGAGTGCTGGGATTTGAACCCAAGTCCTCTGGAAGAACAATCAGTGCTCTTAACATCTGAGCCATCTCTTCAGCCCCTAAAAGACAATCTTTTTTTCATTAATTTATGTATTTATTCACGTTATATCCTGATTGCAGCTCTCCCCTCCTCTGAGTCCCCTCCCTTCACACAGCCTCTCCCCTATCTCCTCCCCTTCTCCTCTGAGACTGGGTAGGACCCCTCCTGAGACATTAAGTCACTGCAGGACTAGGCCAGACAAGGTGTCCCAGTTAGGGGAATAAGATCCACAGGCAGTCAACAGAGTCAGGGACAGTCCCCACTTCAGTTGTTGGGGGACCTGCATGAAGACCAAGCTGCACATCTGCTAAATATGCGTGAGAAGCAAAGGGGCACTATGCCCAAACCATGCTTTCTCTTTAATTGGTTCAGTCTCTGGGAGCCCCCAAGGACTAAAAGACAATCGTAATGTACATTTATCACCTATTTCTTTTTAAAATATGTGAAATAAATAAATGACTAATAGTTAGTTTTAAAAGTCTTTCACTGTCACATAGAATCTAAAGTCAACATGATAGTAAATAAACTTGTAATCTAAGCTGTGGGAGGCTGAGGCGGGGAGGGGGGAGGAGGGAGACTAATAGTTAGAGGTAGGCCTAAGTTACATAGCGAGAGCCTGCTTCAAAAATCATTTAAGCTTTTTTGTACAGTCTCTCTGAGTCCAGGAAACACTGTCACAAGTACCAAGCATACGCTTCCTAATGACACCTGAGTAAGCAATCACAGGATGGCAGGTAAGGATGGAGAGATGACAATCAAGCTTTATTGAGGGAGAGGTGGGGCAGAATAAAAGATGTCTGCTGTGTGTGCTATGACAGCTATATAAATATGTACAAGCTTAAACACAGAAGCAAGAGTACTTACTGTGCATTTCTATATGCCAGGCTCTAGATTAACTGACTTATGTAGATAAATTCACTCCTCACAACTTGAAAAACTTGGAAACTTGTTGCTATCTAAAGATACTATCAATTATATTATCAAAATTACTTGTGGTCATATTTGGTAATATGAAATGGACTTCCTTTTCTTTCTTTCCCCACATCTTCACTTTCTACCCCTACTTTTTGAGATTGGGTTTCATGATGTCTCCATGGCTAGCCTGGAACTTGCTATGTAGCCCAAGCTGACCCTGAAGTCTTGTTCCTCCTGCTTTAGCCTCTCAAATACTTAGATTACAGGCAATGTGTCTTACCATACCAGGCTATTTTTATGTATTTTTTAAAATGATGCAAATCTAGTATTTGTAATAACATTAATAAAACCTATAAACAGAACTTTCAAACATAATCAAGATGAGCTACCAGAGAAGATTCAAATATCTACAAATGTTCAAAAAGATTGGTTTAGTTCATTAAAATCCATGTTTTATACAAAGACACAATTTGTTGATATAAAAAGTAAAGTTCTGTTAGCTTAACACTGGGAGTCTTAAAAAGAAAAAAGATAGTAAGCTATTTTTCCTAATCAACAAAGTTGAGATGGTGCTGAATGCATCTGAGTACACTCAGTTTCTTAGTTCTGCTTCTCAGATTATAGAAAAAACAAAGATAAGTATGAAGTAGGATTGTGCACTAGAAAATGTAAATATCAGGACATTTCATTAACTTAACTATAGAGAGAGTCTATTGAAGAAAAGCTAATTAACAGTATACCCAAGAACAAAGGAATGCTATGCGACATTCTGTTGTTAAAGTGTTGGGGGGGGGCACCACATAATTACAATGTTTATGATTTGTAATTTAAAGCTATTGATGTATTGGTTTTCTTAAGGTGTCCTCCACCCTGAGAGAATAAAATTTTGTTATGACCTAGATTTTCTTAAAAGAGAGAGGGAGGATTTGCAAAAACAAAGAGTAAATCAGAAACCTTTTTAAAGATCCTAATCAAAATGCTAAGTTAACTAGCAGAACATGCAATTTCACTTTCATGTCTCTGACAAGTTCTGAAATACTAGTATAGACCAGCTACAAACACTGTAAGGAAATCCAGCAGATACGGAAATAATGCACTCTCTACCACACAACATACTAGTTCTAGACTCCAAATGTACTGCCATCATCTTCCCGTTACAGTTCCCTACTGTAAATCCCACTATAACATCAGGACCAGCTACTTGAGAGCCACACTTAAAATAAAAACAGAGCTTACTGTACAAGTCTTACATGGTTACTACTAGAGATAGTCACCAAAATCCGTAAACAATAACCCGACTGAGACTATTAAAGAGTAGAATTCCATTTCCCTATGTGAAGCCAGTTTTTCACTTTGCATACTATACTGTACTGGTTAGTTTTCAACAGGGTAAAATCCATCTGAGATCCCGAAGGCCGCTACCCAAAGTCCTTGAAGCGATCCTGTAAAGAAACATGCTTGAGATTTTCCACTCTGGTGAGTCTTAGTAAGAAGAAACCAAGACTTCAACCTTAGGGGACCAGACCAAGCAAAGTTGAACCACAATAATAAAAACTAAAGTACATAAATTCAATTTTCTACTCTGTGTAAAAATGTCTTTACTTGTTAACTCCTCTCAGACTTTCCCTAATTATAAATGGTATTAACAAATACATACATTTACATATTATATACAATACACACAAAACCAAAAATCTTTCAAGTCTGAAAAACATCATGATTAATCTTATAAAGAAAATATGAAGGTCTTTTATCTGAAGCTCAAACCTTTCACCAGTTCTCAACTGGCTCCATCTGCACTTAAATAAACCTTTGGTAATAAGTCATACAAATAAGTATTCATTAGTTTCAAATGTAGTAAGTGCAAACCTAGTAGTAATATTAGTATAATATATTATAATAGCATTAAGAACACTAAAAGAAATTAATAAAAATAAAATATTACAATAATATGAATAAAACCTATAAACAGAACACAATCTGTTTGGGAACCCTATTAACATAGTACCTTCCCTTGTTACTTAGCAAGTATGTTCATTCAATACCCAATAAAGAGCTTAAATTGAGACATATTGTTCATTTTCACATATACTAGTTAGGATATTATACGTTTTTAAGGTAACCCATAAGTAGAAGCAAAACAAAATCTAAGGATCCTATAAGAAATACATATCTTGCATAAATTACAGGAAGTAGAAACCCAAGATAAATATTTACAGTTCAACTATACAATATTCAAATGTAAAGGAGGTACTTCATGTGAAATATAGTAAAGATGTTTTCAAAGTATGTCATATCATTGCACAGTTCATTTGTAAATGTCCTGTTTAATAAGTTTCTAAAAGGCAAATTATTTTCAAGGATAGCTATCGTTTTTAGAAAACCAAGGACTACAGCTCTTTCACTCAGAATCCATCCCCTTCCAGACTGAATTCCGTTTTCATGCTTTAAAGAGGCACTGCTCAGTCACAGGACTGTTCAGTCATGCTCCCACGCATCTTGATCAGACTGATAAAAGTAGGACATGTCTTAAAAACAGGTGAATTTCTCTCAGAATTTGGGTTTTTGCTGATCTTTCCCTCAACCTAAATGGTAGCATTATGCAGAACAATAAAGATAAAAGCAAAGAGGCAGGCAATGAGAGACAGGCTCATTGATGGGGTGAGTGAAAAGTAAGACAGAAGAGAAGAGGCAAGGAAGACTAGTCTGTAGTGTCGCTGAAATACTGTGAGAGTGGGCATGAGTCCACAGAGTAGGCTGCTATATAACTGATGTAGCGACTGGGGTAGAAAGTGGTGGGTGAACACAAGACAGATGCACATCAGAAGCCAGATGGTAAGAGCAGCGATGCAGTAATGGAGAAGAAAGACTTACTGAGAGCGGAAACAAGCTCTACAGAAACCAAACTGTTCAAAGCAGTGTTAAAGGAAGGGTATGCTAGATATCTATCTATCTATCTATCTATCTATCTATCTATCTACCTACCTACCTACCTACCTACCTACCTATCTAGTTCCGTATAACTGTGAAACCTCGAGAAATAGCCTTCCTCCCCAACAGTAGTTGATACAGTCCAGAAGAACCAAATTAGAACAAGCCAAGCTCAAGGAAATCCACATTACAATAAATGTCTCTACTTGCCCCAATTTCTGTCTTTTAGTAGCAACAAGCATCTCATGCATGTCCCAGAAGTTTCTAAAACCCAAGCCCAACATAATGTTCAAGCAATGTGGTTTAATGATTTTTAAATGTTTCATTTTCTTTTGCCATTCAAAAGAGATCAACATAAGCATGGTGTTTTAAAAGTCTTTACACTGGGTTTCTCTGAAAACTTTAGGGACAAAGAGTTCTGGACACAAGCAACATTCTGTTCTCAGAGTCACATTTTCAGTGGCTCATTAATTCCTCCCATTGCCTTTAGTTTCCCTCCCCTTAGCAGGAGGCCAGTTTGTCAAGAAACCCAGAGGGAGCAAGAAAGCTGTAGTAGTCCAGCTGAGCCACAAATCCAGATAAAACCATTCAAGTACTGCCTGCCTCTGCTTGTCCTCTGAAGACTTGATGAGTCACAGGTGCTATGTGTGACCAGCAAGTATTCCTGACAGCCCTGAGAGAGGACACACACAACGGAATCTATGAAGGTATTACTAGTTCTCCATACTGGTGATGTCCTAGCACACTCTTTGGTGTAATGATACCATTTATAAGCTTTATCACATTTAACACTGGCTTCTCCATGAGCTATAATACAAAAATATCCTATTTTTAAAATGACTGCCTAAAGAGAGCGGCTAAGACTTTTAAACAGTCTCTCTATAGCCTTTTCTACTTCAAACTCTATGAGCTGATATGCATAGTATGTACAGAAAACATCAAGTAGTGCAAAAAATGAGAGCTACAAATACCAAATTATAAGTAATTTAAAAATAAAAAACGAGTAAGTCAGAGAAAGAGAAGTACAGGGAGAAAAACAGTTGGGAAGCAAAGGGAGCAAGAACACAGGCATCAAATAAAGACATCTTACAGAGAAATTCAGATTAGAAAAAAAATCAGAGGTCATGGTTCATATTATTTTCACAAGCTTTGTCTTCAGCATCTTTCCCATCTATATTCATGATAAAATGATTAGATACAAACAGGGAATCTGGACTAGTAAAAGCCTGTTGCCATTAGAACACAGGGTTAAATGATGGCAGACTCCAGCACATCTGAACACACTGTAATCTTTTAAATATGTAAAGTATTAACTGTAAGTCAAATTGCCCTGGATCTCAGTCTAGACTCCTATTCCTACTCCAACACAGAGATGCAGTTTGGAGATAAGGAAGCACACACAGGGCATACAGAGGCACACACAAGAGTGCAGCAGAGGCAGCAACGCTTGAGAGACTAAAGGTCTGTTTCATTTTTTTCACCAAGGTAAAAGTGAAGGCTTAAAAAACAAACAAACAAAACAGTTTGTTCATGGTTACATAACAACAGACAGAAAACAAGTGATTTCCTTCTTGCCAGTGTTTCAAGCTAATAGGTTACACCCAAGATCCCACTCAATTCTCTACATAGTTTGTAGTTTTCTTGGCTTCTCACACTTGAAGGCAGCATGCAGAACAAAAACAAGGCTGGAACAGATCTAAATTTCTGTTTTCCTCGAGGATGTTTGAGCTTCCTGTCATTCATTTAAATTAGGTGTTCTATACTTGAAACATTTACATGCAACACATTTATAAGTGTGCACGAATTGGAGTCTTTAAGCCAACTAATTCACACACCTACACTCATAATTACAGTCAGTGAATACAAACCAGATTGGCTGAACCAGAAAATGACAGTACTCTGTACACTATCATGTTAAAAGTTCGAATTCCTCCTTAGGAAGAGAAGACAGGAAGCTTGTATTCTTCAACTCTACCTTAGAGACTTTATGAATGCGTTCTCACAGGTCAGTGCATCTTAACAAGTATGACACTGCTGTCAAAGGAGGTTGGTCTAACTGTTTCCAGATGCAGATATTCCTCATTTGAGGGGCAGGAAGTAGACAGAGGGCAGTGAATAATTATTACTCTTAAAAGTTCCACTATACTGCAAACCTGAGAAAACCCTACTCTCAGGTTCCCATCACGTTCGTGAACACAATACTAAAACAGCTAAAATGCATGTTCTCTTTACTGCAATATTTTTTTCAAGATGCAAGAGCCTAAATGCAAAGAAAAGAAAAAAATGTCAACGTTTCTATTGTCAGGAGTGTTAATAACCTGCAGCTATAAAACTGTACTCTTTTCTTTGACACTGTCATAGAGATTAATAGCCTCCACAGTTCAAACTACACTTCCTTGACATTTCCTAGCAAGCAGGAAAAGCAACATTACAGGCAGAGTATTGCTAACTAGAATACAGCCTTGGGGAGGAATAGGGAGGGATGCAGAAATGAGCCTGGACAGGGTATGAAGTGGCAAAGAACACCTCCTCCATTTTGGCAGAGAATTCATAAGCTTGTTTAGGATGTAAATGGTTGGACCTTAAACTGATAGTTGAATTTTCCATAATTTTGAAATTTGACAGATATAAGGGGTCAAATATAAGATTTTCCTGCAACATTTCATTCTAGAACATCTGGCAACACTATCAGACTGGATGAATTAAACAATGAAATTTTGTGCAAATAAAGGCACTAGAGAATGAAAAAGTCACTATCTCAGTAAAACTTTAGAACTCAACATTCCAGAAAGGCCCTGAGGTCTCACTAGTAAGAGAATTATGGAATGGAAATTCTTTATTACCTTACATCTTTCCAAAGATCCCCACCACCTCTTCTCTTCCACCCGAAATGAAAACTGTGGGCCTCCTACTGGATCAAGAACTCAGCTCTCTACACCTGAGTCTTCTTGAGGATTGGAGGACGGTTTGATGTACACTGTACTTCTCAAAGTCTGTTCAGCTCAGTGTCAGTACCAGAGGTATCCATTATAGAAGGTCCGAAAATAGACCTCTATCTCCATACCCACAATTTATAACAACCAGCAAACATTCTCGAGTCCCAAATTAAAGACACCTGCTTAACTTTGTTTAAACTTGATTAACTAAGTTTTATTTCTGAAGTCCTTTTCATCCACAAAACATTCTCTTAATATCCCAGGGACTCTAAGGAAAACAGGACTCTGAAAACTGAATTCATATGTTGGCTGTGGGCAGAGTGAAAATTACATTCAGAAATTCAGTGGAAAAGATATTTAAAACCTGTGTACAGTATTTTTCTTCTTGCAGTGTAGTGAAGGGTCTGTGAAAGTCAAAGCTTACAAAACTTAGAAAGGCTGGTTTGGGGCTCTTTTATGTTTTGTTTTGGTTTTGTTGTTGTTTCCTGTTTTAATGATGGAAAATACTCTTTCTCCCTAAAATGCTTTAATAGGCGGAATATAAATGATATGGCAAACAACCTTTCAAAAATTCTTTTCTGGTGAGGAAATATCCACATGCTTACACTCAGAAAATCGTGAGAGAAATAAACAATGAATTTAGCAATTCCAACCATTTTTTCCTCTACAAGTGTAATTTATTTCTTTTCTTCTCTTTTCTTTTTATACATCTTCTTTCTAGTAACTCAGTCAAATGTTAGCTTAGTAGAAGCAGCTACAGTCACACTTAAATTTTATTTACCAAATTCTTTTCAAAGTGCACAGATTCTCATTCACATAGTAGTCCTGCGGGCTCTATTGGACATTATTAGTGATTTGCCAGAAATGAGTCAAGAAAGAAAGAGTAAAAAGAGCCTCGGCTTAGATGACAGTGATAGTACTTCAGGGACCCCAGGAGCTATGAAAATTAGCACTGAGCCCTCATGCCCAGGACAGAAAAGAAATCAGGACAGTCTTAATGAGAGTCAGGCAGTAAGCCTAATGAGAACCTTAATATACTTTATCTTCCCTTTATAATTCATTCCAGTGTCATTAGAGGCAGTGAACCCACTAGCACTTATTGAGAGCATACTGTGTGCCTAACTTTGGGCCAAGCACTCTGGGAAGGCTCAAATTACATACAGCAGTGGTTGGCAGGTGTGATTTCCTACCAGCAGCACCCAAACCAAAGCCTCCTCAGAACTTGTTAGAAATGCAAATTCTCAGCCTCACCTGGACTCACTGAGGCTGCAGCCTGGGGATGGATTTAGGATTTAGTTTTGTTTTGAACAAAACAAACAAAAACCCTGCAGTGACTGCAGAAGCACTGGCCTCTAGCATCTTTGGGGAAGCCATGAAAATGTGAAAAAGCAGCAAAGCTGAGAAGTATACAGAACCCAAGGTCTGATAATCTCACTAAAGGTTCAAACTCTAGGAGGCGTTGTTACTTTTGAAAACAAAGCCAGAGAACACTTGAGAATACCTCCCCTTGCTCTCACTTCTACTGCTGGAAGCATACACAGAAAGAATATGGATTCACAAATGAACACATGATCCAATGAGTCTGGAACAGACAAAGTGCTACAAAATAACCAATTCCGTATCTTTAGATAAGTGATAAACAGGGATGTTCCCTCAAGGGAGTCTATCTATTCTGAACTGGTTATGCTGTGTTTAAAGGCAACTCCAGTTCTCTCTTCAACCAATCATTATTAGGTTCTAGGAGCAAAGCAGAAGTGATATATTTGCATTTTATTGTTCTACTTGAAGCTCTTACTCTCCTAACCTGATAATCTTTCCAGCATCACTTTGCCAAGGAATACACAATGTTAAAAAGCACTAACAGTAGTGATACCTGCAGTAAGCATTACTGCTCATTTTATTATACTTATTTGCTTTTCATGGTCTTATTCACTGCCCTGGCTATTCATTTCATGTTACAGAAGGAAGATTAGCAATATCATAACCCTCACTGTTACACAGCATATTAAAATATAAAGTTAAAATTCAAGCCTTCCTACAAATGACTACAGAGCCCAAGTTTCAGTCACTATCTCATGTCTTCCTTAATTATTTAATGTACTAGACCATTCTCTGAAAAGCTAATTTTAATCTTACTTCTCTTTGGCAATTGCATTAAATCACACAGAAGGTGAGACAAGAGCTAAAAGGCACTTAATCTGGAATTTTAAGTGAAAACATGTAACATGGTTTAAGAATGACTTATTAAAACAAAAAGGTGCAATTTAAATATACAGACATATTTTGTCAAAATCCTTTTAGATAATAGTATTTTACATTTTAGACAAATTTCTCAATGGCAAATTCTTATTCTGGATATTTATTCTTAAACTATGAAAAGCTCAATGTGCATATAAGTGGTTCCTTGTAAGTGGAACCACAGTAATAAGAAATTATTACATTATATCCTAGGGTGCTATAACAGAAGGTTATTACCACATGCTTAGCTAATAGGGTCCACACTATTATATTAAAATTAGATTGAGTTATAAAAATTATATTATCATCATAATCCTTAGTACTTATGAGGAACACATCTTTCAAATGATATCTCAAAGCCTAGCACTACTACAAATTTATATATAAAGAAATCAAGTTACAGGAAGACAGTTCCAAAATATATGAACATCTTTCCAAAATGTATAAAAGATTAAGGGCTCACCCAATGTAGACTGGCAGCACAAATGTTACAAGTGATTCAAGGGAGAAGAAGTAAAATACCTATTTATTTAATAATAATTGGTGACTACCTATTATAAACTAAATGGTATTCCAGGCTATGCATAGACAGCAGCAAACCAAAGAGAAAAATCCTCCATTGTCTTGAAGCACACACTCAGTAAACAAACCAGAAAATAAACAAATAAGCATATGCTATGAAATAGTCAAAATGTCTCAAAAGAGATTTGTAACAGTAATAACAGAAAATGACGAGCTGCTAGTCATTGATATTGAAGTTAGAACAGTGTTCTGATAAAGTAATACGTAAGTAAATTTTTAAGAACTGTACTGGTGCATGATGAGATGGCTCAGTGGTTAATGATACTTGTTACACTGCATAACCACCTGAGGTCTACCCTGGAATCCAGATAGTGGAAGGAGAGAAGTGACTTCTACAAGTTCCCCCTGACCACATAAGTGGGGAGACACACACACACACACACACACACACACGACAGAAGTGATCAAAACAAGAATGGCTAAACGTTGAACCCCAAAACCAGCTTAGCTGATTAACTAGGTCTGGAGAATGGGAAATAGGAGTCAAGAATATGAGGATTTTCCCCAAACACCTGGCTACCATTTAGAGAAATAAGAAGGTAAAGGATGAGAAGACTGGGTTTGGTCTGAGAAATGCAAAGTTCCACATGCCCAGTATACACTGAAGTAGACAGTCAAGTAAGTGGTTGGCTATTGAAGCTCATTAGAATAAAGGCCGCAGCTAAGAACACACACTGGGGATCATCACAGAAAGAAAAAGAATCAACACTGAAGGGCTCGCTAACAGCCCACACACTGCAAACACAGCACCAGCAGATCTGAAACACCCTGCTTCCCTCTCCCTTGCTAAATCATGAGATTACATTTCTACTAAGTCTAGTCCTGGCCAATTCCTTCTGCCTAACTCATTTCTATTGCCGATCACCAAGGTCCAATTATCAAAACATTAAGGTCCAGCAGTCAAAACTCATGTTTTGGCTACACTGGCTAACTTGTCCAATCAGGAATTACCAACTCATCCTTAAAGACACTACCTTTTTCTCCTAACAGCACTCCTGCAGAAAAACCAGCTGCTTCTTTGCCCTATCCAGAGGCAGGCCTGACTTGTTCCTCATGAGTAATAAAATCTCCTCTGTACTGACTGAGAATATGGTGTCTGAGTGTATTCTGTGTTGACTCCAAAGCTCCATTCAAATGCTTTATTTTTATAAAAAACAAAATAGATACTTCTAAATTCTTTCTTTTCCTCTGTCTTCACTCAGCTTCCCTGAAGAAATGTGGCAGAAAAAAAAAAATGGTTTTGATAAGGAGACCTGAGTTCACACAATGATTCTGGGACCGACAAAAACAAATGGAAAGAACTTGGAAAACTGGAGTTCATACACAGATAGTGGTAAGGTAAAACATAGTCAATGTTTCAATGTCTATTGAAAACAGATTGACAATTCCTCAGAAATCACCACATGACCTGGAAATTATATTCATAGGCTAATACTCTAATTAAAATGAATGTTTTTATAATGTTCTGCTAGGCATGGTATAATGTAAGGGCAGAAGCAGTATGATCATAATGATTTAGAGTTCCAGCCCAGCATGATCTACAGAGAAAGAACTACAACTTCATTTGCCTAGCCTGAGAGATGCTATTGTTTTATTCCCAGTACTGAAAACAAATTCCCACAAAAGCCTTGCACATGGACTAATTAATACTGGTAGTAGAATTGTTTCTTACAGCCAAGACAATCTAAACATCTAACAACTAATGAATAAATTATAGCATTTTGTACATGTGATGGAATAATATTTGCCACAAAAAAGGAATTAGCATAAACTGTATGGATTAACATTTAAGAAACTACTATAACATGAAAGAAGCTAAGCACAGAAGTCTACATGTTGTGTGACTACATTTATATGAAATATACAGAAAGGGCAAGCAGGAAAATTAATAAACAGAAAGTATGTTACCAAAAGGCTGTTACAGCTGTAGTAGCTGTAGAGGGGCTAGGAAGTAAAAATTATGGGGTATGAAGTTTCTTTTAAGGGTGATGAAATTGTTTTGGAAATGCAGGTAATTATTGCACAACTTTGTGACCATACTGAAAATATACTGAATTATACATTTTAATAGAGTGATTATCATGGCTATGAATTGCAACTTGGGGTTTTGTACTTTTTTTAACTTTTATTTGTTTGCTTGTTTGTTTTAGAACAAAGATAGTGACAACTTCCCAGAGAAAAAGAAATGAAAAGCCAGACTGAAATCTTATCTTGTTAGAAGTAACATTAATGAGAGTGTTTAAAGCCCTAGAGGCTGTCAGGTCACTTGTCTGAGAGGGTAGCCACAGTGTGTACAAGCTACGGTCATATATGGACATACATCTGCTATGCCTAACACAGCACTGCTCCTTAGCTCCCCAGAACCCCAATCCCTCAGCACTCAGTTTAAAGCCCATTTACCATACTGTGGTTTCTAGGCTTTTAAATGCTCTTCTTTACAAAGAGGCCCTACTGTGAGAAAATAACAGAAGTCTTAAAAAAATAAACATGAAACTGCCTCTGTCACATAGAAAACAAGCTTCTTGGTGACCTCCTGATCTTATATGTGAAGCCTTCACACATATTTTCATTTTACAAGTGAAGTTTTTATCATGCAAACATATATTTCACCCCCAAAGTCACTGGCTTCCTTGATTCTACTATGGCTAACACAACATCCAGAATTCACCCCAATGGGTAGTTTATCTCAGTAACTTGCACAGTAGACACTATAATATCTAGACAAGTACAGATTCTGAAATAGAAATCCTAAACTATGTGTCTATGGACGTCATCAAGTCTGTCATACCTAGCACATATGCAGTTTGTTTTTCCAATGCCAGGGATCAAACTTAAGGCCTTACAAAGCTAGGCTAGTACTCTACCACTTGGCTAGACCCAGCCCTAGCTCATGAATCTGGGAGAGTTGTCTGATAATCTGATTTAAAAAAAAACAGTGCTCAGCCCAAAGACAGTGAGGACTGTAGAACCTCAGTTTCTCCTGGGATCTGTTTTTAGATCGACTCTACAAGGGTCTGCTACTGACTGACTGACTGTGTATCTACAATCTCCCTGAGATGGGGACATCGGAAGGTGATTATACCCGACGACTTTGTGAATGTGGAGCCCCTTAGATGATTAACGCCCTCATAAGAGGAAGAAAGGGAATCAGACACCGAGGTCATATGAGGATGCAGTAGAAAGTGGTTCTCTGTACGCCAGTAAGAAAGCCTTCACCAAATTCAAACCTACAACCTGCACAGCAATCTTGGGCCTCCCAAACCGCAAGAAATGTAAGTTGTCTAAACTCCTCTATCCATAATATTTTGTTACATCAGCCAAACCCAGCAAGATGTGAATGGCAGGAAGACAGAGCTAAACTAACCTTTCTAAAAGACAAAGTTTAACAGAAACAACATATAACCCTTCATGATGGAAAATCCTAAAAGGAAAAAGGCTAAAACCAAACAAAGCATAGCTGCAATGATATAAGCTGTCATATAGGATTATGGCTGAGTCTTATTGCTCCATAAATAAAATCCCATATGAATTATGACCTTAAACATATTTATAAGTTATTGTTATTTTTATAGGATCCCATTTGTCTACTATGAAACTGTCATTGTAGATTAAAATCTTCATCAAACAGGACACATAAAAGAGTATGGTTATAAAACAGAGAACCTTTTTTTGTTTCTTTAAAACCCTGTGTCTACATCTTGTCAATGCTTGTTACAGATTGTCTGCATACTGTGGGAGGCAATTCACACAAGACCACAGTAAAGCATTCAGAGTAGTCACCATGTCCCCTTCCTCTCCTTTGCACTGC
Organism: Arvicanthis niloticus; assembly: GCF_011762505.2. Taxonomy (NCBI): domain Eukaryota; kingdom Metazoa; phylum Chordata; class Mammalia; order Rodentia; family Muridae; genus Arvicanthis; species Arvicanthis niloticus. The sequence goes on along the minus strand of NC_047665.1, from coordinate 60,055,324 downwards.
CATGAGTATTTCTTTACTTCCTCTTGGCCTACATTTACCTTAAATCCATGTGTCCCCATATCAGTAACAGAAAGTTTGTTTTTCTAAGTTGCACTAAACTCTAAAACTGAAGTCTTCAATTTAAGAAGAAAAAAGTCTAGCTATCCAGGTGTGGTGGAGCACCAGACGGGAGGTTGCTGTGAGTGAGAAGCCAGCCTGGACTACGCAGCGAGAGCATTTCAGAGAAAAGGAAAAGAAAAGCAATCTCTACAGTTCAAGGATATCAACACAGTACAACACACTTCGTTCTTCTCAATGAGCCCTCTGTGTGTGTGTGTGTGCGCGCGCTCAGCTTGATAAAGGCAAAACAGAAAAGGACAGCACTGCAAAACTACTTGCCAGACTCACCCTCGACATGTACTACTACATTTCAAAATCACTTAGAATTAAAACATGTATCTATCTATTTATTTGGATTGTGTAGCCTGTGGTTTCTTCCAATGTCAACCAGAATATAGTGTAAAATTTAATAATTATCTATCTCTTAATTAGCCTTAATGGTGATAAGTTTCCATTTTAATAATCAAAGTTATAATGTACGTTTAATATATCTTCTATTGATTGGCTTTAACCACTTTTAAAAAGCACAGTATTTTTCAATAATATGAATCTAGAAGCGTATACATGCTATGAAGAGAATAAAAAGTGTACCTGGCAAATATGAAACAAGTTATGAAGTCTCCTGAGGTAAACAAACAAATCTAAAGATTAAGTAGCGTGCTAATCTTGTGGCATGTTTGGTCTACACTGTAAATACAGCAGTCCCTGCTCTCAATCTGAATACATGCCACCAGCAGAAGTGGTAAGTAAGGAGAATATATGCAGAAGTACTGATAGTAGCCCTGGTGAGATGCTCTTGGCCTCCATATCACAATTTTAGTACACAAGGGCACTCTGTTAGCATCTGTTCACTTCAACACCAGCAGTATGACTTTGCTACTTCTCTTTGATCTTCACCTAATAGGCTTTTTCTCTTCTATGTGATGCAGGGTACCAAGAGCTGTGGCCCCAAGACTCACTTTCACCTTGGGACCTACTCAGGACTACTGGAAGCGATTATACAACATTTACGTTGCCATTATACAGTCAATACCATTAAAGGGCAGGGTGGACATCTATGAATACATTCATAAGTCAGGACAATAGGGATACAAAGAAACACTCAGCTTAGGGTGCTGGTATATGATATTAATATACATACATGCTCATTATACATATATAATTAATAGATATACATATATATCATGATATGTGGCGGGAATTTCTCTGCCTAATCTATTTGCAGCGGGAGGCCTATGATTGGATAGAGAAAAGTAAGGCGGAGCTAAGGGAGGTAGAGAATGGAAGGTGGAGAGAAATGCTAGGGGAGAGTGAGGCAGGAGGAAAACAGCTGTGAACGTGGACCCACGTGGCATCAAGTAAATAAGTAGATATAAAATCTAAAGGTTAGGGTAATTGGGATAACCTTCTAAACTGTGTGTGCATCTTGTGTATTCAGATTTTATTGATATATATAAATCCATTGGCTAACTTTAAGCATCTAGAGTTTTGATTTACTGGGTTACTGAAAAACAACCGTAGCCAACCTGGTGGTTATGGCTGTGAAGGAACTAGCAGTTCCAGGGACGAGTGAACCAAAGCTGGAAGCACAGTGACTAGTTGCAACAGGGGTAAGCTAGAGAGAGTTTCCCGGAGGACACCCGGCTGGGACCAGGTGGCCCGCCAGTAGGCAGCATTAGTGCGAGAACATGGCAGCAAAGCCGGGAGCCTGCCGGATGCCTCCTCTCTACTACCTCCTGCAACAATGATATATCATGAAAAGACAAGTGGTTGGTTGCAGAAGTTCCTTTCCCTCCTCTAGCACCCAAAATTCTACAAAACTTTCTTGATTCTTTCTTTTTGTTCTTCACTAGGAATTTTATATATACTAAGTTGGCCCTGAACTCATAGAAATCCTCCTCCCTTAAGTTTCCCAAGTTTTATAATGAGCCACCATGTCCAGTTCAAAACTTCCCATTTTAAACTCTAAAATTCCAATTAATAAGTAAGTGTTATTGCTACCAGAAATGTTTTAATAAAAATAAATCAACTCATATAATTTAAAATAATTATGATTTCAAGCCCATACATGGTGTACCAAATATTAAAATAGTTTGAGATAGTGTATTAATACTACGGCCATATAGCTCATTTGAAAATCACAATCCTTAAGAAAGAACAATGTGTCCTACTTTTATAATTTATGTATTTTTTATGATTTACACATAACTTATATGTGTAATATATACAAAAACATTGCAAAGTGGATATTTTACTTTTTGTACTGAATAACATTTTCCTGCTAATAGAAAACCTGTCAGGATTCCTACTATCCATCCTAGTACCATAACTATTACAGTGTTGATGTGTTTTGGTTGTCAGGTAATCACTTTCTAATAGGATTATCTTCATACTTCACCTAAGTCGACAACCATCCTGTATCAATAACTTAATAAGCACTACAGTTTGAAAGACCATTCAATTTCACACACCACATACCTCAACCAGCAAAACTCGGCAAAGTACTACACTGCAAACCACCATAGATGTGTGCTTTCTTAGAATTTTCTCTTCAAAATATAGTCCAGAGACTACAAAGAGATTCTGCTGAGAAAAAGAAGGTGCAGGTGGTGGAAAGGGACTCAGAAATGATGCTACAGTGTCTATAATTCTCACAGTCAAGCACCCACTGCTGCTTACACAGAAGGCCACAAGAAAACCTCTTCCATGTTCCATTTCTCTTTTTTTTGTGATTACTACCAGAGATGGCAGCTATATGAACTAACAAAACTACTACCTGGAATCCTAAGGACTACAGGGTATTTTTGAAAAAATCTAATAAAAATAAGAAAGTTAAATAATATTTTAAAACAACCTGTTTCCAAAAAATGAGAAAATCTCTACTGTATTTAATAATACTTTAATTCAACATGATATCCACATTTATGATTTTTAAAAATTAAAATCTAACTAAATATGATGTCACACACCTTTGATCCAAGCAGGTGGGAGACAGAGGCAAGCAGGTCTTTCTGAGTTCAATAGCAGCCTGTCTACATAGAATGTTCCAGACCAACAAGGATTTGAGACCCAGTCCCAAAAGAAGAAGACAAACAACAAAAAATCTTTAGGACCATGTAAAAACAGAACACAATATCAAAGCTAAGCATCACAGCAAACCCATTTTAAGGTGAGTAATGAAATGTCAGTGAGAAATTAACTCAAGCTAGTTCATGAAGAACTTTCATCTTCAAGAATCCCGAGTCAAGTGAATGAAAGTCTTTAGTTTTAGTAAGTTAAACTTGGTTGAATCTGCAATACTTTTAATAAACTGTTGAAATGAGACTCTGGGCAACTCAGGAATGCCTATCAATAAGCAGGCAAACGTGACCATGGCTGGTTCTAAGCCTAGCTATTGAGGCTAAAAGTAACTCTCTGGGAGACAAGCAGATAAAAATGTCAAATGTTAAAAAAGAAAAACTGTACTCAATTCCCCTTCCCCCTAGACATGGTAGGTATGTATGTAAGCTCACTAAAGGAAAGATGAAAAAGGGTTAAGAGCCAAAGATGTTCATACTCAGGCAGGGACAACAGGGGCGTGAAGGGTAAACAGAAAAGGAGCAAGAATCATTTAGAGGTCAAGAGAAGAACTTTAAGGAGTCAGTTAAAAATGTGAGAGAATAACTGCCTTCTGATAGTAAGGCTTCCTCTCACTGTGATCCACCAGTGAAAGACTGGAGGGTAAAACTGCCTAAGTAATAATTTCAGGATACCATCTTCCCATTGAGGATTGGCCTAGGTGGGGCAAAGGAGATTAACATACCACCAGATGGCAACACAGAGTCAAACATAATTGCCAATTATTTATCTATAATATATAAAAACACTAGATCACAATAATGGCCAATATATCAGTTAAATGTCTGTCTACTTTTGTATCAATAAAAGATTAGAGAAATAAAAAATATGTATCCATAGAAAGGTAAATATTGAGATGGAAGAAGCTACCTGTCACTATACAGCACAGACCCTCAATTAGTAACTGTACCTTTACTGTGTAAATGGCAGAGGAAAGTAATTAACAATTAATAGAATCTGCCCTCAATTTAAAGCCTTGAAGGGAAGTAATTAAATTTAGTAGATGCTGTAGCTTCTAAACAAGGAAACATCATATAAACACAAAAGAAAACACAGATTTGAATAATAAATGCAAATTAGAAACAAGATTTGACTACAGAGGTTAAAGAAAAATGATCATAAAATTATTTTTCTGAAAAAAATAACTCTGTTCAAGAAACTACTTTATGGACCTATTTTAATCTAGGCAAAGGTTTTTATTTGAATCTTGGCTGATGTTTCCAAAGTACAATCTTGCTTCTAGTATATTTATGCATGCAGATCAGACAGCTTCCTGCAGCTTGAATTAGCTGTACAAGTACCTTTCATACCAACGCAGATGGATCTGATATACACTGTCAACATTACTACCAGGGATAGAGATCACAAACATTGCTCTGCTTGTTGGTCATGAAATAAAATTGCCAAGCAGATTTGTGTAGCTCCAGAGGGGAAATTAATGCAGGCAACATGGTTATCAGCAGTCTTTAGCCTGCCTCTCTAAGCTTCTAACAGAAACATTTAGGGAGAGGCAACATTACGTCTGGCTACAGCTGCACATTACACGGTCCATTGAGACTCATGCTGATGGCTGAACTGAATAACAAACAGCTGGGTATAAATGTAAAAATCAGAAAATCAATTTTAAACACACATATTTCACAAATCCTCTGAAATTCTAGTACTGTACAAGAAAGATAACTTGACATTGTAGAGTGAAAAAGAATCCCAGGGATTAAAATTCAAAAATAAACCTGGGCAGCCTGGGGTCATGATGCCTCAACTGAGCTCTTCTGTTGCTTTCAGGAAGGGCAGTGTGAGGTCACACAAAGGCAGGATCATGTGAAAGGTTTGACTCTGCTTACGATTGAGTTGATAGTCATCAGAAGTTTCATCAGATAGTCATCTCAACTTTCCAGAACGAGGAAAAGTTACTTCATGACTTTAACTGAATTGAACAATAAGTTCCCCTCAAAATCTTATTTCAGGGTCCTTCATCAAGGATCTGGGTACTGGGGAAGGGTATTGACAGAAAGGTATTCCCAAATTTTCTAATACAAAGGATCTGGGTTAAAGAATAAACCTAACCTAAGGAAATGGCACATTTTAAAGGCCCTGCAGGATGCTAACACATTAGAAACAATAAAGGAAAGGTTGTCCCATCTTTGCTTGCTTAATTAGAGAGAAGATAAAAAATTTCTTTTCTTGAACATTTTTGTAGAAAGGTTTGTATTAACCTCATGGATATGTTTTTGACAACCAGCACACCTTTATACTTAAAAAAAGCTAGTGACACAGAGCTGCACCTGAGATGGGGTCCCACTGCCTATCATTCCAGCTAGGTCAGTTTGAGAGCAGAAGGAGCACACTATTAACAATGGCATTAGTACAACAGTAACAAACTGGGACTGCCCGAGTAGAGCACGCCACATGTTCACTGTATCTTCAATACTAAGAACCTGAAAGGGAACTGGAGGTCATCACTGAATGGCAAACAAGTAGTGTCCATCCTCTCCTCGTCCTCTCGGCCATCCGTGCCTGCTTGTTCTCAACCTCACTAAAGTATATTGAAGAACTCTTCTAAAGGAAGGTCAGGGAGCAAAAGACAGACCAGACAAAAATCCCTTCCTCTTTGCTCACACAACTAATCCTGTGGGTCCCAGCAGACTCAAATCTGACCCAGTGGGAAGGGCACTACTCTCTTACAGCCTTTTCAGATAAGAACAACTATAATCTTCCCAATTTTGATTAATGTTGATTTCCTGTTATCAAAAGCTAACTGAACCAAGATCATAAAAGTACTAACATACATGAACACTGTCATGGAGACACTGTATGTTTCACAGTGTTCTTGGTAATAAGTAATATATTCATTATTCTTAGGCATCTTGATGTGCCAATGTAATATTAATGCTACATGATCTGTAGGTTAAAGACTGAAAGTCCTAACCTGGGAAACGACTTGTGGGGGAGATGCTTGCTGCACAAGCATGAGGGCCAGGGAGACCAAATGTTAAAAAAGTTTGATGCTGATGAAAGGCCTATGACCTCAGCTCTAAAAGAACAGGGAGAACAGGAGGACCTGTGGTGTTTGCTAGCTGTTAGCCCAGATCCAGGTTCAGTGGGAGGTCCTATCTCAAGGGAATAAGGTAGAGAGTAATAGACTGTGTGTCCTCCATGTGTCCAACATGTGTGTCCTCCAACATATGTGCAGTCCACATATACATGCCCCACACTGCCTCTTTCTCTTGCACATAAACACGTGCAAATTTTTTAAAATTATTTTTTGCTAAATTAGCATACAGTGTATTAGATATTATGGCATTTTTGGACAAAGTGTGAAATTACTCTTTTGGAAAAAAATGAAGTCCTTTGGAAAGTTAGGAAGATTCAACAACAACAACAACAACAACAACAAAAAAAAAAAAAAAAAAAAAAAAAAAAAAAAAACCCTAAACTAATTCAACATGGCTTAAACAAAATGAAACTGAAGATCCTTCCTAATAAATTGTCTCCCTGAAGAAAATACAAGTATTTCTGAAGGTCACAGGCTAAAACTCAGAATATTCTCCTGTTCAATGCCTATACTCTAAGAACATTTTACAAGCTCTTAGAACACTTAGAAGTCAGTAAACATCCAGTCCATATGAGACTTTGAATGTGTGAAGTATTATACTTGGAATAAATGTAGCAATTTGTTCATTGGCAAGCATTATAAAACAATATAAAAAGAATAGAGTGCAGTACAAACAGATATTTAGTTTGTTTCCACACGATAGCAAAGCAAGTGACAGCTCAGTCGAACAAATCAGCGTGACTCCTAAATGTTCTTCAGCTGTGCAACTGAATGTTAACTATTCGATCTGCAGAACAAACTGCAGTTTATTACAGTGTAGTTTCTGGCGTGTACCGGATTTACAAGACCACAGTGCAATCAGTTTCCTACTATAGAAGCACACAAGAAACCTGGAAAATTAGATAACTTTAAAGGCTAATATACTTTAGTTCTGGGCTAATTACATTTCTTAAAATGAGTTTTGCTGATTGGCACAGAATCTAAGATATCAAGAGCTCACATGCTTAGAAACAAAACTACAACCTCTCAAGAAAAACAATCCAGGAAAAGGAAGGAGAGGAGGAAGGGGAGAGACTGACTGTAATTCATAGAGGAACCTTAAGAAATAGACAAATGGAGTTGCCCTCACTTACACCTTACAATTGGGCAATTATAAAACAAAACAAAACAAAACAAAAAAAAAAACCTGCCAGTCTCTCAGAATATTTACTGTCAGAGCTTACTTACAAAGCTATAATGATACATTTACATTTCAAAAGAATAATAACAACAACAACAAAACCCTTACAGCTAAGTTGTATTACATAGTCAACCTTTTATTCAATACCTAGTTACTTTATTTCAGCTCTACAAATGTTAAAAAATACATAATATAACTGGAAACCTTCATATCAATCTATAAAATGGTCTATTCAAAACATAACATATATTGTAACTTCTAATTTTGTTTGAAAAGATAGCTCAACATTCATATTGAGAATCTACTGTATGTACACCAGCCCTAACCATGCAATATTTAATTCTGACCCAATAAATATTTCTTTGTTTGATAACAAACTTGTTCATTTGTCAGAAAGAAAAATCAAAAGACTCAGAAACAGTTTGTGAGATTTTGGAACAAACTTGTTTCTCTATTTTGCTGCTCCTGTGAAATAAAACCATCACAGTTATTTTTTTCTTTAATTTTTCAACAGTTTTAAGCTGTAGTATAGATTGGAAGGTGGATTATAATACCATAATATTGCAAAAGGACTGTAAAACTGGTCTTTAAAAACAAATTAACAATAAAATCATTATAATTTCTTCTTCCTGTAAGTTTTCTACTTTTAGCCAAGACACATTCTGTATTTCATGGATTTTAAAATCATGAAAAAAAATGAACAAAATATAAGCTACATTACATCTCTTTTTAAAGTCCAAATGGTTTAGATTCTCACTGCAGTTAGAAATAACATCTGAAGTATGTATCTTGAAGTATGAAACTAGGCGGGACGTTTCTCTTGTAAGAGGGCCAGATTCTAAGGTCAAGGGAAGAACCCATGATGAACTGGGCCCCTATAGGAATGTTTTATTTTTTAATCAGTGGTACAACAATGGCTGGCATTTACAACTACAACATACGGTCAGAAGAATACAACTGTACCTTCCCTGGGAAGGCAAAAGAAGCTGTACCTCAACAAATGTTCTTTATTGCCCTTTGCACCTGAAGATAAACTAAATTGTGGCTTCTTATTTTACATCCTGGAAACAGAAGATCTGTGTGAGTAGATGCAACGGTGATTGAAATGACAATACAGCAAATGAAGCACTAAAGGAGTAATAGCATTTTCCTCCAATTACAGGATCATCATTGGAAACCCAGCATTTTGACAAAGTGTTCAAACATCAGAGAATGGAGTTGGTATCACACAGTTGAGAGCCATGGTATCAGGCCTTATAGTCTGATTTCTGAAAGCCCTATAATGAGGACAGAGTGGATATACATTCCATTCTTTGGCTGTATTTTTGTTCAACAAAGCCTGCAATTTTCAGTCACTTGAAAATGTAATTATAGATAATGTTTGCATCAGTAGCAAGAATACAATAAGCACATGGGGCATGAAAACCCCACTCCAATCACATCCTCTTAGGTTACAGTGCTTGTCTCCTGCCAAGTGTAAAGGCAGTTCTACAAGCTAATATTTGGTATGAAATCATTGGTAGTTTGGATCAACTCATGCATGAATTCTTCTCTAACTTTGCTATTAACTCTTTTGGATACTCAGTGGTAAAGAAAGGACAGAAACTTACGGTTTCCTAGAAAGTCAGGATCCAATTAAATGGTTATCCACTTGAGGAAAAGCTATGCTCCAGAGAGGATGAAAGGGTACCATAATGACACCTGATATGAAGTAGGTCCCATACATGAGCTGTTTAGATAAACCATCTTGTTTAGATTTCACTTAATCTACTGACTACCCTATGGCTTATTTGAGGAGGTTAAGAATGGTTTTAACTCTAGAAAAGATACTGCATAAAACTGCCAACTAATGGAGATGATAGAGACCAAACACTGAGAGCTTTTTTTCTAATCCATACAAAAACACAGCTAGTTACCTTCTACATCCCAAGAAATCAACTGTTCATCTAAATCAAATGAAAACATTAAGAAGCTGGAACTACATCTCAGAGTGAAATTCCAAGTGTCTAATAAATCCTTAAAAGAAAACTCTTGATAAAATATACAACTATAAGTGAAGAAAAAGGATCCACATCTAAGGTTTTTGTTGTTTTTGTTTTGTTTTAATCTCAAATAGGTAAGTATCTACTTCAGACATAGAGATCTTGATACTAATATGGTTCCCTTTTCCACTGACACATCTACACCACTATTGCCTTACAGACTAAAAAGCTGTGTCTCGCTATGAAATAAAATAAAAGGCATTTGACAGAAAAGTTTAAAACAGCACAAGAGTGTTGGTTACAACTATGAAATTGCATTTAGTTAAATATAGAAATCTTGGTACAAAACATCCAGGAAATCTAGGACAATGAAAAAAATCAATCTAAGAATAATAAAAATAGAGGGAGGAGGAAAAAGAATCTCAAGTGAAAGACACAGAAAATATTTTCAACAAAGCCACAGAAGAAAATTCCCCTAACCTAACGGAGATGCCAACAAAGAAGCATACAGAATGCCAAAGAGACTGGACCAGAAAGTCCACTCAGCTCACAATAATAAAAAAAACTAAACATACAAAAAGGAAAAAAATATTGAAGCTTCAAGGAAAAACAACCAAGTAACATATAAAGACAGACCTATTAGAATTACACCTGACTTCTCAATGGAGACTTTAAACACAGAAGGACATGAACAGATGTGCTGCAGACACTAAGAAATCACAGAATACTATACCCAGAAAAATGTTCCATCACAATAGATGGGGAAAATAAGACATTGGATGATAAAAAACAAATTTAATCAATATCCATCTATAAATCCAGACCTACAGAGGCACAAGAAGAAAAACTCCAACCTAAGGAGGTTAACCACACCTAAGAAAACACAAAGAATAAATAATCCCATACCAGCAAAATCATAGAAAAGAAACACACACACACACACACCAGCAAAATAACAGGAGTCAATACACACTGCACATTGATATCTCTTGACATCAATGGTGTCAATTCTCCATTAAAAAGACACAGACTAACAGAATGAATGAAAATAGAGAATCCATCCTTCTGGAGCAGCCAAGAAACACACCTTAACATCAAGGATAAACATTACCTTAGTATAAAAGGATAGAAAAAGATATTGCAAGCAAACAAAGGTACAATGCAAGTGGATGTTGCCATTTTAATATCTGACAAAATGAACTTCAAACCAAAATGAATCAGAAGAGATGAGGAAGGATACTACATGCTCAGAGGAAAACAAAAAATCCACCAAAAAGAGCATTGCAATTCTTAACATCTGTATGCCAAACAAAAGACACCCAAGTTCTGAAAGAAACACTAAGACATCGTAAATCACATATTGATCCTCACACACTGACAGTGGAAGATTTCAATACCTGACTCTAGCAAATAGACAGGCCATCCAGACAAAAACTAAATACAGAAATGCTGGAGCTAACTGATGTTATAAACTAAATGGACCTAATAGGTATTTACAGAGCATTTCACCCAAATACTAAAGAATATACCTTCTCTGCACTGCATAGAATTTTCTTCAAAACTAACTATATACCCAGACTCAAAACAAGTCTCAACAAATACTAGAAAACCAAAATAATACCCTGCATCCTATCAGACTACCATGGATCAACACCAGAAACCACAAAAAGCTTGAAAACTCAAAAGTAAACAACTCATCACTGAATTAAAAAAAAAAAAAAGTCAAGATAGAAATTAAAGACTTCATAAAATTGAATAAAATTGAATATCCAACACACCCAAAACTTATGGGATATAATGAAAGCAGCTCTAAAAGGCAAGTTCATAGCTCTAAATGCCTATATAAAAATGTGGAGACAACTCATACTAGTAACTTAACAGCATACCTATACATTACATTCTAAAACAAAAAGAAATCACACCCAAAAGGAGTAAATGGCAAAAAACAAACTTCAGAACTAAATACATTAACACAATAATACAAAAATCAATGAAACGAGTTATTTCTCTGAGAAAAATCAATAACACTGACAAACCTCATCCAAATTAACTAAAAGTCAGAGAGAGAAAATCTAAATTAACAAAATTAGAAATTAAAAGGGAGACATAAAAACATCAAGGAAATCCAAAGAATCATAAGGATATACTTTAAAAACCTGTACATCATCAAACTGGAAAATCTAAAATAAGCAGATAATTTCCTAGAAACATAGCACTTATCAGAGTTAAATCAAGATCAGGTAAGTCATTTAAACAGACCTGTAACCCCTAATGAAATAGAAGCAGTAATTAAAAGTCTACTAACCCAAAATCCCAGGACCAAGTGGTTTTAGCCCAGAATTCTACCTTACTTTCAAAGAAGACCTAATGTCAACACTCCTCAAATTATTTCAAAAAACAGAAACAGAAACATTGCCCAATTCACTTCACGAGGCCACAGTTACCCTAATACTACATCTACATAGAGACCCAACAAAGAGAATTATAGCCCAATTTCCCTTACGAACATAGATAAAAAAAAAAAAAAAAAAAAAAAAAAAAAAAAAAAAAAAAAAAAAACTCAGTACTTGCAAACTGAATCCAAGAACACATCAAAGTATCATCCACGGTGTTCAATTAAACTTCATCCCAAATATGTAGGGATGGTATAACATACATAAATTGATAAATATAATCTACCATATAAACAAACCAAAAGACAAAAAAAATTACATGATCATCTCATTATATGCAGAAAAGGACTTTGAGAAAACCCAATACTCCTTCAGAATAAATATCCTGGAAAGACAAGATAAAAGAAGTAAAATGATGGCACTTAAAGGAAGCCCATAGCCAACATCAACTTAAGTGGAGAAAATCTCAAAGTAGGTCCACTAAAATCTGGAACAAAACAAAACTGTACACTCAGTGTTATTCAACACAGTACTTGAAGTCTTGGTTAGAACAATATGACATCTGAAAGAGAACAGGGGAATGCAAATTAGAAAGGAAGAAATCAAAGTATCTTTATTTGCAGATGATACTATACATAAGCGACTAAATTTCCACCAGAAACTCCTACAGCTCATACACACTGGATACAAAATGAACTCACAAAATCAATAGCCTTTCTTTTTACAAATAACAAATGGAATGAGAAAGAAATCAGAAAAACACAATAGCCTCAAATAATATAAAATACCTTAGGATTTCTCTATCAAAGCAGTGAAATACTTGTATGATAAAAACTTTAAGACTTTTTAAAAAAAGAAGGTAAAGAAGATATCAGAAGACAGACAGATCTCCCATGCGCCTGGATTGATAGGATTAATATAGTAAAAATGGTCATTTTACCAAAAGCAATCTACAGATTGAATGCAATCCCCATCAAAATTCAAACACAATTCTTGACAGATCCTAAAAGGAAAATTTTCAGCTTAATATAGAAACACAAAAACTCCACAATTGCTAAAATAATCCTAATAATAAAAGAACCAAGGGAAATATTAACATCCCCAATTTCATGTAGTCATGTTTATAGACTACAGAGCTATAGTCTATAAAACACATGATGTTGGCACAAAATCAGATACACTGATCAACTGAATCAATTTGAAGACCCAGACATAAATCCACACACCTACGAACACATAGTTTTTGACAAACAAGGCAGAAATACACATTTGGGGAAAAAAAAAAGACAGCATCTTCAACAAATGATGCTGGTGAAAATATCTGCATGTAGATGAATCCAAATGAATTCAAATTTATCATTGCACAAAACTCAAGTCCAAAAGGATCATAGACCCCAACATAAAACCAGATACACTGAACCTGATAGAAAAGTGGCAAACAGCCTTGAACTCAGAGGCATAGAAAAAGACTTTCTGAATAGAACATTGTTAGCACAGGTACTAAGGTCAACAATTAGTAAATAAGACCTCAAGAAACTTAGAAGCTTCTGCAAGGTAAAGGATAATGTCATCCAGATGAAGTAGTAGACTACAGAATGGCAAAAGGTGTTTTTTTTTTTTTTGTTTTTTTGTTTTTTTGTTTTTGTTTTTTGTTTTTTGTTTTTTGTTTTTTGTTTTTTTTTTTACCAACTATACATCTAATAGCAGAATAGTATCCAAAATATATAAAGAATTCCAAAATCTAGATATTAAGAAAACAAAAGATCCAACTTTAAAATGGGGTGCAGATCTAAACAAGAGTATTCAAAAAAGAGGAATCTCAAATGGCAGAGAAGCACTTGAAGAGATATTCAGCATTCTTACTCACCACGGAAATTCAAATCAAAAACTACTTTGAGATTTGAACTTACACATATGACAAATAGCTAAGATGAATTTTTAAAAGTGACAGCTCATGCTCTGGAGGATGTGGAGCATGGGGAACACTTATCCTTTGGTGGTGGGACTGCAACCTTGGACATCAGTATGCCAGTTCCTCAGGAAGATAGGAATGGATCTATCTCAAGATCCAGCTCTATCACTCATGGACGTATACCCAAAGGTCACTTTGTCCTACCATACCTGCTCAACCACGTTCATTGCTGCTCTATTTATAATAGCCAGAAATTTAAAAAAAAAAAAAAAAAAAACTAGATGTCCCTCAATAGAAGAATGGATAAAGAAAATGTGATACATTTACACAATGGAGTATTACTCACCCATTAAAAACAGATGGGGGAAAATGGAATGGGAGAATCAGGTGGAGATGAGAAAGAGGAATAGCAGAGGGAATATATGAAGAGGCAACTAAAACTAAGTGCCATCTCAAAATACATACAAATATGCAGGGAACCTAAATGGAATTGCCAAAATGGAGACAGAGCTGTAACTGGACAGCTATTGTCACCAAATGAAGCTTCCAGTACTGAAATCAGGTTACATCTAATTAAGTTGCTGGCTAAAGGGGTCCCAAAGGGACCCCTAAATGACCCAGGCTATTGCCAAAAATATTGCTCATTCTTCACAACTGACTGCAAGGGCCCACTACTGAAACCAATACCTAGACAACTCATTGAACATGAAATAGGAAGGTACTCTGCACACAACCAAAAGAGAAATGTAAACACCAACCCAGTCACAAACGCTTTGATCTACAGCACTGTCCTGTATGCAAAATATGCTAGGACAACAGTGGCACAAAGTTTGTGGGTATAACCCGCCATTATCAGATTTAACTTAAGGTCCACTGCATGATATGGAACCCATACCTGATGCTGCTTGGGTCACCAAGAACCGAAACTAAATAGTCTAAGGACCCAGGATAAAACCAAATACTACTAGTCTTAAAAAATAAAAGTAGCAATAAAATGACTTCTTTTAATGACATTCTGCTGCAGTCATAGATCACCACCTTGCTCAGCAATTATCAGAGATGCTTCCTCCTGCAGCAGATAGGAACAAATATGGAGACTCTCACTGCCAGACATTATGATGGGGGTGGGGGGAAGAGAGAGAGAGACAGAGAGACAGAGAGGGAGACAGACAGACACAGAGACAGACAGACAGACCTTGGAACACTCATCCCTAAATGAGATGTCTCCATCAAATTCCTCCTCACAGGGCTCAGGGAACCCTGCAGAAAAGGAAGCATAAAGAATGTAAGAGCCAGAGAGGATAGAGGACAAGAAAACAAGGCCCTCTAAATCAACATGAGCAAAGCTCATACAAAGGCCGACACAGAATGCACCTGGCCTGGCTGGTCCTTTACTGACATATTATGACTTCTAGATAGGTTTGTGTGGAATTCTAGAATGTGTGAATGAGTGGGTCCATTCCTTGGGCCTTCTCTTGGGTTCTTTTCCTTCTGTTCCTTTTGTGCAATTCTTGTGTGTTATTTTTATTTTTCCTTATTATATTTCATTATAGCCTATCTTATTTTATTTGTTATTCTAACTTAGAAGCTTTTTCTAATGAGAGATAGAAGGGGAACAGATCTGGATAGAAGAGGAAGTGGGAGGAGTGGAGGGAGAAGAAACTGTAATCAGTTTATATTAAATGGGAAAAAAATCTATTGTCAATAAAAGGAAGAAAAAAATTGTATTTAATATTCAAAATCCACATACATAGTCACCAACACTTGCAGGAAACTTTACGTGTTTTCTGCCTTGAAAAGATCTAAGAACTTGAAAGTCTTAAGAGCAACCTGTAGGTTTAAATTCCAGGGAGAGACAATCAGAAGGCCCCAGACTTTGGGAAGGCTTAAAGGCTAGGCTTAATAGCACTCCCGGCTTTACTGAACCTCAGTCACTTAACCTGCAAAACATTCTTTCACTACTAATATGTTGTTTAATTTCATTGGCCTAATTGCTAAACCACAGTGTAACCTAAATGAATAAAAAAATAAGATCATAAATAAGTTTGGAAAAAGAAACAAAGGTAGATCAGAGATTTAGTTTTGCTGATACAAAAAAACAAACAAAGAAAGATCTAAGAATATGTTTTTTGACACTACTAGACTTTTTTTTTCTTCTGGGTCTATATGGTTATTTTAGTGAACAGGGAACTAGAAATAAATCCATATTTAAAATATTATGTCCCAAGCAGATAGATAAGATATAGCAGCAAACTGATGTGGCTCTAATACAACTTCTTTGGTTGTCCATACTCCAACTTTGGTTGCTTTTGAAAATATCTTGGCCCAAATGAAGATCTGCCTTAAAGCACTGATGAAATGTGCTAATTATAAAGAACTGATTATTTCACATAGAAACACTTAGTATCTGTGCAACTAGCCCCCTTTTCTAGTTTTGCTTTCCTGACAAACTTAAGAGACAGCAGAAGTCCCTATCTGGTTCCCCGTACACAGGCAATGCTCTGTTCCAGGAGGCAGGAAACTTTCTTTGTGAGGTCATTTCCATAGCATATGAGTTTCTCCACAGTAAAGACCAGGTACTCCCCTGGCCCATTGTTGAGGCTGTTTCCTAGGCAACGGTTCACACCCTAAGGCTTTGGCTTCTGAAGAAAAGATGGTCATGACCTTCTAAAACAATCAGGTGATCTGTAGCATCAGTATCAAATGCTCACACTGACAGTTACTCTGATCTCGTTGGACTCTAAGGAGCCTATCAACAATGTCTAGAGAAAGAGGAAGTTCTTTATTAAGTACAAAGAGAGAAGAAATAAAATCCATCAGCAGCTGGGTAACACCTGGATGCATCAAATAGCTTACACTCTACGCTCACTGGCTCAGCCTATGCCACATTGTGAATTTAAAAACAAAAATAGTTTTCCCCTTTGGGTCTTCCCATTCTCTAGCTTCTAATCCTGTGTTCCTCAGGTGTGCCGTGGCCAAAACAGCTAATGAGGCCATTGGGTTGAAAAAGCTAAACTACTTCCCTTCTACAATCCAATCAGATGCCTGGGTTTCTAAAATGCAAGGGGTGCAAGGTTGAGAACCAACCTTAACATTGCTTACCTGGTTCTTTTATCCTAAGAAAGTTCAATCTCAATCAGTAAGTGTAGAGATGAGTTTACAGACCATAGATATCAGAATACTGAATAAAGATGCTTTGGCATTATCATCTCAGAATGGGAGGTCTGAGCACAAGTTCATAGTTGGAACATAAACTGCATTATATTTCTCTATCATCATACAGAAAAAGAATGAAAAAAATCAGTCATCATAATGTTCTGCAGGAGACTGAGCATTTCCTGAAAGTTTATAGGGGAACAATATTGTTTTATGGCTCTTTGCCTGAGACTTTACAATATGAATGTTCTGAGACTAAAAACATTATTAGCTCAGTAATAATGAGGTTCCATTATATTTGATGTGAATGTGTGGTCAGTTTCAAGTACTATGAAACTACAAAATATTTAGGTTGTCATCCTTGTTCCAAATTATTCTCACAATTAAAGTGTGTGACAGTTGAAAAGCTCTTATTACCCATATTTTCTTATTGAGAAATTTTGGCAAGGCAATCGAGACCAGGAAGAAACTGGCATAAACCAAAGTAGAATTTAACTCAACAGGAGTCTGGGGCAGATCAAATAAAGGATACCTAGCCACACTGGGCTGCAGAGACTCTAGAGACCTCTATACCAAAGCAAGCATCCCTGATGGCCCAAATAATACAAGAGAAGTTATTTCCATTTAAAAATAAAACCTGTGGCCATAGAACTACTGTGTTTTTGTATTTAAAAAAAAAGAAAAGAAAAAAAAAAACCTCTAAGTTCTTACGAAGAAAATTAACTGATGGTAATGGCAGAACTACTGTGTTTTTGTATTTAAAGAAAAAAACTCATAAGTTCTTATGAAGAAAACTAAATTGATGGTAATGGCAATTAAATAAAAAGATTTGTGTCTCCAATCCAAAAGGTTAGAGGTCCCCAAGACACAAGAAGTTGGAAAAAAAAAAAACAAACTGCATTCTGAATGTTTTAGTAATTGAGAAGAGGAAGACATACCACCCATCAAGCAGATGTGAGCAACTTCTCAACATCTAAACAAACAGGAAAGAAAAGGAGGAACTAGGAGTTAATAAAACATAGAAGTGGTGTGAAAAGAAAGAATTCTGGTAGATAGGCATATGAATAAACAGTAAGACAAATTTATTATTAGGAGATAATTTTGAGATAGAATTGTCTACACCAAATGGCACTCGTAATACTCAGGCTCCTCGGAGGCAAATGTGCTAGCTCTAGAAGCTAACACTGTGCAAAGATGATCTACTAGGTAGTGCGAGTCCTGAGGAAAGATGCTACTAGCATGGACTTAGTGAATAACTGCAGTTGGAGGCCTCCTGGTGACAATTTTGAGAAAGCAAACACAGCTGCAGCATAGTCAAATATAGCTGGCCAAGACAATGGCGTCCATAAAGTTAATCACTCTGAGCTACACTACCCGTATGTTCGACCCAAAAAGTCAACACCCCTTCTGTAATACAAGACATCAAAATAGAGATTTGTGCACAGAAATAATGTAGCTGTTACAGGGCTGATATAGGTATTTTGATTCTTCTCTCTCAAAAATCCAACTCTGAGGACTATTATCAGACATGGATATAACCCCTTCTGAGAGTCAGGAAAGGGTCATAAAGCACATGGGCTTCAGAGAAGAGTAAAATAAAAGATATGTAAAAGGAAAAAATAGTAAAGGCATCAAGAAAACTCTAAAAAAAAAAAAAAAAAAAAAAAAAGAACTTTGTATCCCCACTGAGTCTAGGCTGAAGTACAAAGAAAGCAAAGCAAAGAGTAAAATAAATAAGCAGAAAATGTAATTATACACCAATCTCTACCAAATGCTGTCCTTTTAATGTTGTTCATATTACTACCCCTGTCTTCTATTTTTCTCCTAGAAATTTCAAGGACAAATCCAAACGTCAGTCTGCAACCCAGTACATGTTTTGGTTGTCTAACATCCAGTATCTTACTTCAGCTCCAAAAAGACAAATGAGCCTAGTTCTGCATATGTGTTTAGCTTGGTTTACACCAATGAGTTCTTAGGGGCTCACAGACTCAGCAATCTCTTGTAATGTTCATTTCTGTCAAAGGCTCAGCTTAAGTGCTGGATTCCCATCACAACAGTCAAAATGTCAAGAACTGCACTCAGCATCAACTACAAGCTGTGGCCTGATGATTTACATAGTTCTCATAAAATAATGCCAGCACCAAAGAACACAACACAAGGAACTCAGGCCAACATCGTGTCTAAAGACATGGAATGAAGAAAAAAAAATAATAAAGGTCAGGACTTACTGCCATCCATGATCCTCACATGACTGTGAGAAGTCTTTACCCAGCCTACTCAAATGCATGTGTGTGGCACTGAAGCTCCAGCACTGCAGCCCCACTAAGGGGTAAAGAAGCCACTATACTGGTAAGGTCCCAGCTATTTACTCACTAATATAGAATGGAATTATCAGAATGCATTTTCTTTTTTCTTTTTTCTTTTTTTTTTTTTTTTGAAAAGTAATCTGTGGTCTATAACTAAATGTATGTTTTGTCACAATTTCATAAGTTTTCTACCCAAAAACCATTAAATGGAAGATATCTCAAGAAATATTCTGAAGTATTCTGATCAATAAAGTGGAATCTTATATATTTACATGCACACACTCACTTTATATCTACTGACTACTGCCAAGTAGATAAAGTTTTTGCCTCTTTTAGTCCTCAGGATCAACTTAGTCTCTTTATATCAGACAACTAAGGCCTAACTTTGTTGCTACAGAAAGAGATAAGGAAAAACAAAACAGATTTCATAGGGAGAGGATCGAAAAGACCATTTTAAAACTTAATGAACTCAATTAAACGCATGAAAGTTAAGTGGTTTAGGGTAGAAATCATAGGATGTTGGACTTAGCATCGAAGTTAAAATACATAGGACTACATATATCATACAGCATGTAAAGAAGTTTTAAACTGTCTAGACTTATGTCCAATCAATCAGCTAAAGTTCACTGCATTCTGAATACTAGGTAAAATTCATTGGGGAAATTTTCAGTCCTAAATAAGCCTGAAAATAGATGGCAGAAAATGCAGCTTCTGGAGTAAGCAAACATGGCTTCCAGGGTTACGTCAGAGAGAGATGCCATGTCACTGAAGAGACACACTTCTTTAACTACTTCAGATCAAAACATTACACACATCTCATTTTAAAAGCACTGTTACGCAAAAAGGAATCTGGGTCAACTGGTCATCCAGATGGGTGATTCCTACCCTCATGCTGACCTAAAGGAAGTACAGATTATTTCAACTAATCTGACCTTAAGGCTACATATGCATGAAAAAACAGTAC
Source organism: Arvicanthis niloticus (assembly GCF_011762505.2). Classification (NCBI taxonomy): domain Eukaryota; kingdom Metazoa; phylum Chordata; class Mammalia; order Rodentia; family Muridae; genus Arvicanthis; species Arvicanthis niloticus. Next base: position 60,035,160 of record NC_047665.1, on the reverse strand, counting down.
AGAATCAACTAAAATGATGTGTTATAATTTATTTTAAACATAGTCTAAATCTGTATAAATTTTTAGAAAAAGAAAGCTGTATCTAATATTTTACTACTGAGTTTGCTGAGACTTTTGTTAACTGAAATAATTAAAATTAAACCCAAGTCTGAATGTGTACTCATATGCCATTCTAAAAACCATGGGATTACATATTTATTATCATTATATTTTAAATTGTTAGCTGATTTGAAAATATTACTCTCTGGATCTGAAGAGCATAGAACGTAATATACAATCTGCAGTTCATAAAAGAGAATGTTCATAAACCTCTGGGTTAGCACTAAAAACGTGTAAATCTCCGACATGCTCACAGAAGGCATTTCAGCCACAGAAGTGGAATCATATTTCTATAGAAATAGTTGGAGTAATCACTTTCTGTCATGATTGAGGACAAACGGGAAGAGAGGAGCTGTTCAAACCCTCCCTAAGTGTTCTCCTCTGTCTTTTACAAGTCCTTTAGGAGGAGTATGCGGCTCACACTAAATGAGAAAGACATTCCCAGGAGGAGGAGGAGGCTGCTCTCCCTTCACATCTGGATTCAGAGCAGGAAGATATTGGATAGCACAATTGCAGTGATGGTGCTGAAGGGGAGTAATTATTTTACAATTACCTGTGAGCACCACAGTTACTGCTCTAATTAGTTTTTGTTTCCCATAAAGGTTTTTCCAGGAACGCACAGCTCCATTTCTCTTAGGTTCGGCAAGCGCTTTTTCTTAAGGAAAACATAAAAATGCATTTTCTGCAAGGCTACACAAGTGGCACAGCACGGGCGGTGGCTTCATTATATGACTCGATACTTCTGCGACAGTGGAGACAGACAGGGTTGCTAGAGAACTCCGAGGTGCTAACGAACCGGAAGCCATTAGTATTTTCTAAAGCCTTCCTTTCAGTAGTTTTGTAAAACAAACACTGTGATCAGAACTACCTAGCTCTTTGTGATGGATCCATACCTCGCCCGAAGAAACAAAACCTTCCAACAATAAAAATTCTAAGTTTGAAATAATGACTTTCTAAACTTGGGTGAAGTTCAAATATGGAAGCAAACTACAACAATGACTTATTAATTTAGCTCCTTAAAACATGCTGAACATATAACATTTTCTATTTAAATGCTAATAAGGGTTGCTTATGTATTGTTGAACATTTATATGTGGTTCATTTTTGTTTGGTTTTTTTTTTTAAATCCTTATAATGACCTCAGATTCCTGTTATGAAGACTACCTTCAATTTCTGCACAATATTTGTACTTAACATGTGCTGGTTACATGCACAGTCACGTGTAACAGATTTAGCATATCATAACATTACCTGTTTTGTGGAAGCTGAATGAGTGTTAACTTGAAAGGAACAAAATAGTACACACACACACACACACACACACACACACACACACACACGGCTAAAAAGAAATTAAAAGTTTGGTGATTTATATAAGATAAAAAGACTGCATTCTTCAAAGGCCAAATAGTATTATTATAGCTGTTAGGTGAGGAAAACACACTGCAAGGTAGAAAACATCGTCCCATGAAATCTTAATTACTAGGTGCGTATCTGAAAATCCTATCTCCTTTTTATCTTGTCTTTCAGGGCTCTTGTTTTCCTAGTTCACTGCATCTCATCAACAGATGCTAGAGCAATCTCAATCCAGCACGTTACAATTAAATGGCAAGACTTAACAATTAAACTAATACCTCTGCCCAGATCAAAGATAACGTTCGCATTCTTGAAAAGCTACGTGGTAAGAGCTTTTAGTCTCAGAAGGCAGACTCACATAAGTACTGTTAACTGAAAAGCCCACCACAACATGCTCTGAAAGTCTTCATTAAACAGCCGTCTACATGCACAGTTCTTCCTCCAGAGTTTTATCTTTGCCTCCTTTCATGACCCTTATGGAACTGGGGAATAAATGTCCATAATCTTTTCATTTTCCACAATAAACTTTAAAAGCTATACAAAAGGTAGGGAGAAAGTCCCAAAATGCTTTTAATCTTCATCTGGCTGGTAAACTTAAAAAAAAAAAGTTTAAATTAATATATATTCTCATTAGTCAATTAGTTAATAAACACACGCAGTAATCTGAGTTGGAGTCAGAGACAGGAGTATGTATAGTGATCCTGAACAGGTGACACATTATTCTTACACGATACAATTTTGGTTTGTAAGCATCTCGTGTACAACAGGAACAGCACCTAGCCTTTAGACCTACCATGATGATTAGAGACCATATAAATCAAGCATCGTGGTACACAATAGCCGTGCAACTGACTAAACACGCATTTTCACTCTTTCAGAAACAATAATGACTTTGCCTTCTGGGGCCAGTCCTATTGCCCTGTAAGAGTTTCTTAATCTATAAAATGAGGTCAGACAAGATGGTCTCAAAATCTGCTTTAATGTTAACAATGACGATCTGAGGAGCGCCTTCCAGTTTACTCACATACAGATAAGGTGGGGTTTTTTTTTTGCCTGTTATCAACAAGCAGATGAATTCCCCAGGTTTATTACAGTTGGGATGGCTTATTTTCTTTAAGGCTACTTACTGAATATGAAAAAATATATATAAGATTTCATTTTATCAGTAACTTCTTCTTAGCCTTCTAACTCTGTAAATCTAATGATATTAATGTGATATGCAAATCTGACTGATAATAATTTTCAAGCTACATTTTCACCTGTAGTTTCTTATTTCTAAGCCTTTATATATTGGTCCTGTTTTTAAAAAGCCAAAGATAAGAGACTCTAAATGTGTCACTAATGAGGTAAAACAAAGAGGAAACATTCCCATTCTCAATGAAAACCAAGTGCCCCAGTTTTAAACAGAATTTAAAAATCAGTTCCTATTTTCATTATGCTTTGCTATGAAGAATAGTTTATAATAACACATAAAAATAAAACTCTAACAGCCAATATTATTTAAAATGCTTACTTCCTTTTACAGTTTTGTTACTGAATATTTAAAATCCCAAAACTTTGAAGCATATGTTATAGCAATTCTATATCTTTACAGAGCCTTAAATGATCTGGGCTCTTTAAACACTGGATGGCTCATGGGGCCATCAAGCGTAATAATTCATCTCAAAAGCTATTTGTTCATCTGCCTGGAGGACTCAAACATATTACATCTTGCAAACTTATCTAATATATTCCTGTGGGAAAACGCCATTGAGAAAATATATTCTGCTTTAGAAAATCAACACCAGAAAAGCCCCTATGCTTTATTTAAACTCCTTTTATGAACAGACCAATATCTAGCAGACAGCATTTTAGACCACATGGTAATATACCACCCATGACAACAAGTCCCCCAAACAATAAATCCACACAGCTATCTTCTTCAGTGTCCAAATATGGCTAGAAAATCCACCGCCTAGGTGGGTTTCAAGCACTTTAGAAGTTATGTTCTCGTTCATATACCTCTAGCCCCCAAACACAATCTCTAACATGACTTAATCACACACTCTTGTGGAAAATCTGTCTCAGTGTTCTCAGGACTGTGGGGATATACAACAGCTATCTTGGAAACAAGAACGGTATCATTTGCAAATGTTCTTTTTCTTACTCATTTAAGCAATAGCTGACAAACACTGAAAACAATCTGGGATTGATTCCAAGGGCTATCATTTGGAAATCATGAACTGTTGGAAGGAAAGTGGGGTAGAAGTCATATTAAGATTCATATTTAAAAACACAACCCCAAAACTCCACGGCTGAGATACAAAGGCTCCTTCAGAGCTAAGAGTCTGACCAAGCCACATTCATCTACCAAATGAAAAGGAGGAATTAAATTTTCATAATCCATAATTTAATTGACAAGAGACTACATCTTTCAGAGGCCATTAATGCTTTAAATTCATAGAGCATTCACTAGTTAGATATATTATGTCACTTATGTAGCAGGTGACCATAAATTCAAAATCATTAATTCCACGCCCTGATTCATCCCTGACAGCCCAGCACATCACAGACCACCTATCAGACAAAACCAGAGAAAAACAGGGAAGACTTGCAAAGTAACTCAAGTGCAGATAGGGCCCCCCCCCCGTGTGTGTGTGTGTGTGTGTGTGTGTGTGTGTGTGTGTGTAAGATAAGATTTGGATTTTAAGAGGAGGGCAGGATAGAGATCTCTTAAAACCATCATGAGAATACTACTAGCCAAGACTAATTTTTCAGAGGAAAGTGCCAAAAGGGGATTCGATATTTTAATTTGTAATCTGATTAACTCTGAGACAGTGAACCTGACTGTGTCCACTAAAGTTAGCGGCCCTCATATCGACTGAAAAGACAATACATATTTAACAGATTCTATCATCCTTATCTTCCACTTGATTTTTTTTTTTTAATTCTAGGGCGTCAATAATTGTCCACTGTGGAGTTTCTCAAGATTCTCAACTCATAATACTTAACATACCAGAAAAAGAATCTAGTATTACAGGGGAAAGTTAGCTGCCAGGGAAACGGATCATAAAGCCTGGAATAGCCCGAGTGTTTGGAAGAGTATCATAGGGTGCCGGAAAGCATATGGATGTTAAGGCTCACAGTGGAGACAGCAGGAAAAATTTGTACATCATTTAACCAACGGCAGCACCCTCCCCCACTAAATCTGATACATCGTCGAATGTCTCACTTGACAAGAGAATTATATACATCCCATGTCTCGGGTTCCCATCTTGCTCTGGCAATCCTTTTTCTATCTAGGGTTTCTTTACATAACATGCCAGAAATACAAGTGGATCCCACTGAGCTTAAAAGAGAAACTTCCCTACGAGGACAGAGCAGCCAGATAAAAAAAATTACACATAGTTTCCTTTCCTCGCGGATCCCAGCCCTCTACTTGTCCCGATAACCGCTCGATCCTAGTTGGGCGACACGTAAAACCACCAGAATCACATTAATTATTAAATCACAGACTACCTATCAGACAAAACCATCCCGATTACGTAAAAATTACCTCTAATTTCCGCACGAGAGTACACCTGGCTAGTTTTAAGGGTGTGTAATTATCCTCTTTCTCTCTCTCTCTCTTTCTCTCGCTCGTCCTCCTCTCTCCCATCTCAGGAATGAGTGTGAAAGCCGGGGCTGCTCCGCCGGGCCACCCCGCATTTCTAAAGGCACGACCGTGCAAGGCAGCACGCGCCCGCCCCGCCCCGCCCCGGACCCCGCGCCCCGCGCCCCGCCGGCCGGTCCGCCCGCGGGACGCCGCGCCCAGCTTGGGGGCCCCGGGACGCCGCGCGACCTCTCGCAGGTCCTGTCCCGCCAGCCCCGCGCTGGAGCGCCCCCGGGGAAAAGCCTGCCGCTCACCCCGCTCGCCGGCTCGCTCGCCCGCTCGCCCTGCTCGGCCCTGCGCCGTCCCAGCCGCGTCCTCTGAAGAGAAGACGCGGAGGGGAGGCAGGCGGCCGCTGCCTCTGAGGAGACGACGCCCCACTCTCCGCCGCGCGGCCCCTCGGGCCCTCGGCCACTCACATTCTGTCAGCGACGAGCAGGCGGCCCTCGACCATCATGTCCGGGAGGAAATCCAGCTTGAAGGCAGAAGTCATGTTCTCGGCGCACGCAGCGGCGGCGGCGGCGGCGGCAGCGGAGGCGGCGGCGGCGGCGGCGGCAGCGGTGGCGGCGGGGGGCTGTGCGCGCGTCCGAGCGGCCGCGGGCGGCGCGAGACAGGCAGGGACAGGTGCGCGCGGCCTCCCCGGGCGGCCGCCGAAGCGGGCACTTGTCACATTCTCTCCCTCGCGCGCTCCACCAATCCCCTCCGCGAGCCGGCGCCCGGGAGGCCTGGCTGCCGAGCGCCAGGTGCGGCGGGCGGGGGCGGAGCTCCCGGGGCGGCCGCTCCACGCTTAACCCCTGCGGGTCCGCCCGGCCGGCCCGCCCCGGCCTCTGCGCACGGCCCCAGGAGCCCGGCGCGCCGAGCTGTGGTCGCCCCTGGCCCGCTCGCCGCCGGGTTCCCACGGCCACTCAGAGAGCGAAACGCCTGGGGACGGGCAACGCGCGCGACCTCCGTGCCCCCCCACACACACACACACCCGGAGGGTGAGGTTGGCCCGCTGCCCTTGGGGTGCTGCTCTCTATCTGCTCCAGAGGAAGTAACTGGCTTTGGGCGCAATGGCCACGGGACGACAACCGTGCAGCCTTCGGTATCTACTTAAACACCGAGAAAGAAAGGGGCCTTAAAATAAGAAAAACTGTCACAAATACCATTGCCTTAAAAAAAAAAAAAAAAAAGTTGGATCGCAAAATTGCCATTTCCTATTATTTAACAGGACCAGTAAACGCCAATCCTGTAACTTCGGGTCACATTTAAGATTTGTGGGAAGGGGGATTTAGAGGGATTGAGAGAAAAGTGACTAGGTGCTTAGGCAAAAGTTTTCAAGAAAAGTAGTTTATAACGTGGCTTATTGCCATTGTTGTTTGGCTATTTGGGTGAAAGCAAACTTTTCGGTGTAGTCACATGTACGTTTAATTTTCTGTTCTAGGTCGACAATATAAATGGCATACCAGAAACTTTGTAGTTTACTTTTTGTGGCAAAACCTTTTTATTCTATCTTCAAATGACATGTTTTGAACTTTGAGGTAATACATTTGTATATACTTAAGAATGTGTATGTTTACACTGAGGCATATATACACATACTAACACTGACATAGGATGCATATACAATTTATGGTTTTCTTTGAATTTTTTATGTCTATTCTGTTATTATTCTAAAGAAAACCAGAATAGTGTATTAAGGAGCTGGGTTTCTCCTCGAAAATGAAGGCATGCCTGGATTATGGTAGCTAAATGCTACCATAAGTAAACAATAAATTTATCGGACACGATATAAAGAAAAGATTCACATTTTCCTCCAATCGGTTGTGTGACAGTGGGACCTGTCCTTGGGGATTATAAGACAAAATAGTTACGTGTCAATTTTAAATCCAGATAAGGCGGTGAGTAATATGGGGTAACAGGCCTATGCTACTCAGTTAAATCCACACAAACAAATTCAATTAACTAGAATTTCCTTCTTCAACTGACTTTTAGCCTCCTAACTGCAAGGTAGTTAAGATGGAACAGCTGGGTAACTTTCATTTTTAAATATTGCCTTTCTGGAGGAGTCGGGTCCCAGTTTATAATCACTTGACAATGCATCAAAAATGAATTATTAGATCAAAACCATACCCAAGCATTTCCTCCTAATTCTAACCTGTTTTTACCCCTTGCCAAGCCATTACCAACTACTTTTGAAATTATCTTACTGAAGCTGGATAACTGAAGACAAATCTTGACAATTCTTGACTTTTATACACGATTTTCATAGATCCTGAATGTATAGAATGAGTTGGCCAGATAGTAAATTTGCGACAAGGTGAACAGAGCCAGACTCCACAACAAACAGGACCACACCAAAAAGCATCCACTACAGAATGAAGCTCCTTGTGTACCTATGTTCTATAAGGCAGAAAGGCTTCATCGACATACACACTTGTAAAATATTTATTTTCTCTTTAATTGCATGTGAATTAGTTAGAGGAAGCTGTAGGGAAGCCCTCTTACTGACTTAAGCCTTCTCAGCAGTTTGTTAAATTCTAGCCTCAAATCCCTTGAGGCAATAGTGGATTCAAAGCAGCTTTTAATCATACTGTAAGGAGGGTGAAGGAGGATGTAAGTAGGTCATAGGGAGAGAATTACAAGTGCATAGGTTATTGCCTTATTCAACAACTACTGTGTAGCATGCTTTTCAAAGCGCGTTTGCTTTTGCCATTTGAAGTTAGAAGCAAAACGAGGGTCAAAAATAAAGGAGAGCCACACTACGTGGAATAGGGTGATGTGAACCAAGCAAAGCTTACAGAGTGGAGCTGGGTTTAAACTCTGGCTAGCAAATACACAGCTAGTGGTTCGGCTGCATAGACACCTGATGGAGAAGCAGCAGGGGAGGCAAAATGTGCGCCCTCCCCCACTTGACAGGTATTCATAAGTCGTCCAATGACAGCATTTATTTCTAATGTCTGTTCAGCTTTCTATAATCACACCACATGCACACTGTCCACTTCTGAAAAATCAACTTAAACATAAAAAATAAAAAGACAGCCACAGAGCTTTGGATGAAAAGCTTCAATTTCTCTTTTTACTGCTTTGGCCAAAAGGGGAAAAAACACCCCCAGAAGAACTCAACAAAGCTCCTTTTTAAATCTCCATATAGCAGTAAGCCATCAGGTATCATGTTTTGGCAGTTAAAATTAACTGGCAGACAGCTTCACTGGGCCACAATTGAACACTCGGGTTCAATGAAGAGCGATTTTTAAAGCCAAGGATCTTATTGAGAGAGCAATGAAAGGGGACTAGGACATTACTGGGGTCTCTCTCTGGTGGACATGAACTAGTTGGTGGTACCACCTTGTGCAGACATCCCTGGGGACCAGGCACAGGAACAATAAAGTTTCCTCGTAGTTTTAGCTCCATTGGAACAAAACCTTAAGCTCGTCTCTGCCCCATCCCCCTACCTCCCTTAATTGTCTCCTTTTTTTTAATCAACTTGCTATTCATTTCCCAAACAAAAGGCAATTCAAGAATTGGAAGCACTTCAAGGGAAAGTTTCTGAATGACCTCATTTTATATGAGGCTTTCCAAGGCAAGCCAGTGTACTGTGCTGTCTCAGCTCCCCTTTCCCTTCTCAGCATCCTATACTGTTTAGTCCAGTGGCCATTGTTTGAGCACTGAATTATCACCAGTGTTAAAAACAACCCTCGATAAGACAGGGTGCTAATAACCACACCTCACATGAGAGTGTGCATTGTTTGAAATGGAAGACTCCTCTTCCTTCCACCCTACTCAGAACCAGAATACATTCCACTGACTATGGAGCTTTCAACTTTTTCTTGTCGTTGTTGTCTTGCAAAATGAATACTTGGATTTGAAACTGACACCTGAGAGGCCATTATTAATATTCATGATAAAAGGAGTTTTATTTTCTTCTGGAGATAACATGACTTGAGACAAATTTCTATCTTTTATTATTCCTAATCTTAGCTTCCCACATAATTGGACCCTTAAAAGCACAGGCCATCAGCAATTAACAAAGATGTGTTAGTGTTGTTCACTGGACTCCAAAAGTCCATTTAAAAAGCATTTCCTGCTTTTTTTACTGGCTACTCAACACAAACCAAAGGCCAAAATATCTTCTCTTTATCACACTTTAGAATTCAAATTTTATTAACATAAAATTCGTTTCAGTTAAAGAAACAAACAAAAAAAAAAAAAAACAAACAAAGAAAAGCAAGCCCAGTGTGCTCAGAGCCATTTGGAGCAAGATATGTAGGCCCTAATATGGGATTTTTCCATCATTTCCAGACAATAAACTTGAAATCTACATGAATTTTAAGTATCTGAGAGAGTATCTGACTTTGTGGGCATGTGTTTATACTTAGCTCATTCCAGTTTCACTAGCAACTTTAAAAAATAAATAATGGCTTTTAAAAAAAATGGATTTTAAACAACCTCAAACAAGTCCTCTAGCAATACATTATAAATACAGCTTTTGTGCTTAAGGGTTATCATTTAAGAATACACGTATCGCTAATCATAAATTTAAAACTATCACCTCTGTTCTCCCCATATTGAGTTCATCTTTAACACATCCCTACAACTACATAGGTAAAATGTAAAACCCAGGAAGATAGTTACTAAAGAGTTACTTTCCTTTTTTAAGAGGATATTATTCTATCTTCCTAGAGAACAGTTTCTACTGACGTTTTGCAATCATATGTTGTTGTTAGGTTTTTTTTTTTTTTTTAATTGTTTTTAATAGAGCCAAAAACCAGCATGGTTAATTTGTCTTCCTTCTGAAGAGGCCCTTCAACGGAAGCTTCTGCTTTGAATACCTACCTTCGAACTGGAAAATGAGATGCCCCACCAGGGCTGTCAGGAGCTTCCATTCCAAGGGAAGAGAACCTTAATACTCTGGGTCTTTCAGAGCCAGAGCCCAGCCATCGCCTGGTTTCCCCCGCTAACCTGACCATTCCCTTTTCTCCTTTCTCCATTACCCGACTCCTGCAGCCTTTAATTTTTCTTGCTCTGCCTTCTCTTCCTTTCTCTGCCCCACCCACCACTTTTTCTTTCTCTCTTTCAAATGGGAGCCAGACAATGTCTCACTCACCCTCCTCTACAGCTGTGTGTCTGAGGCAGGGTGGGTGGCTACCAAAGTGAAGAGAGGAGTTGGCCGAGGGTTACTTATTTCTACCAGAAATCAAATGTCACTTGCCTTGACCAAGGCTGGTTTCTGAAGTAGCAACAGCTGTCTCTATAGGGAGCGGCAGGATTTCTTTCCAGACGTTGCCAGAAGGAAGGTGGGGGAGGATGGGAGACTGTGTACCACAAAGCAAGAAGATAAGATGTGAACATTTCAAAGAAGTCTGGGAAAAGGGTGAGGAGAAGAAAAAGGCTTCCCTGTCTAGGATGGAGATTCGCACATGGACAGCATTGGAGGGAATGGGGGCAGCCTTTGAAGGAATGTTCCAGAACCCTTTTGGAAGTTGCTGAGATTTTTCAGATGATACAGGAGCCCTTATTTGGTGCCAGACTGGCGGCAGGAACAAAATTTATACTTATCAGAGTGACGTTTCTAATTCCCTTGCAATCCACCCATCAACACCCTAACCCATCAAATGTTTCCCCTAATCCACAGAAAGTTATCTGACTCTCTCCCAAGTTGTCAGATTTTAAAAGGGAGAAATTGCTGCTTGACAAAACACAACAGCTGAGCAGCAACAGCTGGGAGGGCCCCGTTGCCTGCGTAACTCGAGGTCCCCGAGAGAGCAGGAACAGGTGGGCGTGGGATAAAAAGGATGGACAAATGGATGTGGTAAGCTTTCGGCCTGGGGTTGACTGAGGCAGATCTTATCTGGAATCAGAATTTCCAATGAAATCAGTTTCATTTGTCTGAAGCGATTTTCTCTTTTTGTTTGTTTGTTTGTTTTTGTTTTGTTTTGTTTATGAGCAAATACAACTGGAAGAAGAGTGAGGATTAAGAGACTAAAGGTTGGGTTTCTGTAAAATAAAGCGCTTACTTCCAGTGATGACTGATTCCCACCAAAGAGATTTGGGCTCCTAAGGCCAGGAAACATCTGCCTTCGAGTTTACAGGTCAGACCTTTAGGGCAAAGGATACTTTCGAACTGAGTGAAAAGATCATGAGATTTCAAAACCAAACCTGTTGGTTTCTGAGTTTCATTTTGTCAAAGAGTTGACTGACACCTGGACAAGTCATTTACTATTCTGATTAATCAGCTGGACCTTTGTCTTACCTGTGGTCGTTAGTAGTTAGTAGAGAAGAATGGCTCACAATTCAAAGCTTGCCATGATCCTCAGATAAGACATATGATGTCCTAGCCTAGTGATTACTACAGCCGTTATATAACAGCTATTAAAGTGCCACGTAGGTTGAAAAGATATCAAGGTATTGAGATCAGGAAAAGTTCCCCCTATAATAATAGCTCAAATATGAAACTACTTTTATTCTATAAGAGAAGTTTTTGAAGATCCCACATGCCTATTTAAATTTGCTTTTGATGCTAATTCCTACTAAGTCTGTTAAAGAAAATTTTCTTTCTTCCTCATAGATCTTCATGGAAATTTTGCCATTTCATGGATGTCGGCTAACTATCCATATACTTTCTTCTTATCTCTGTTGTCCAGTGTAGAGCTGCTACCCATTCCCTAAGTCTCTCAATTCTCTCTTAAGAGTAACAGCCATGTTTTGCCCTGTTTTATAGGACTATGGCAAGGAGAGGGAGAGATGAGACCTTGGAGCTAAGGATGGCGAGTGGCTGCAGCTTGGGAGTTTGTTTTGCTTGCTTTTAATAACAAGGATAGACATCTTCTTTACCCCCTGCCTTATTTCTACCTTGCACATCCTTCATGGCCAATCTCTGTGTTCGTCAGTGTGTGTTTTACCACTGATCCTTCTCCAGACACAAGTTTTTTTTTTTTCTCCCCATGAGTCTTGGAGCTATTTGATGGCCAAGCAATGTCTTTTATTGAAGACTTTTGATTGTTGTTTGATTGGTTATGATTGCAATATGACATTTTTTTAGAATTAACATTTTAAATCATGGAGCTTTAAAATTCTCTATTGTTCTTTCCAGCATCAGTTTCTTCTGCTTTGTATCTTAAAGTCTAAGAGAAATGAGGCATGGAATACTTTTTTTTTTTTTTTTTTTTTTTTTTTTTTTTTTTTTTTTTTTTTAGACTTCTTGAATGCCAAGTGTAGTTGGTATAGTCCTATAAATCCCATGCATGGAAAGCTGAGGCAGAAGGATATGGACTTTGAGACCAGCATGGGCTGTATATGGACATCCTGTCTAACACTAAAACAAAGACCTTATGAACTCTAAGGTAAACAAGTGAGAACACTGAAACTGTGATGTTTCAATTTCCTTCCTTATTCCCTTAATCCTTCCTCCTTAACTGCTGGTCTTTATTTCTTCTGGCTCATAAATCCTACGTGCTTCCAAAAATTGACACTGGAAAATAAGTAAAGTTAAAGAAACTGTGATTCAGGAAGAATAGAACAGCTAAAACCACTAGCTGTGACCAGCATCTTGGTGAGCCCTTGAGTGGGTGGTCCACTGATGAATGAACCAATGGCAAAAGAAAGAAGCACCTGCCAATCAAAGGGCAAGGTGGAAAGGCTGCGACATAGGTTTTAAGATGGCAAATACCTGGCTCAGTGGTTAAGATCAGGAACTACTCCTGCAGAGAACCAGAGTTTGGTTCCCAGCACCCTATTTGTGTGGCTTACAACCACCTGTAACTCCAGCTCCCAGGTATCCAATACATAATCACACGTCTGTATCTCCATAACTCTCTCACATGAACATACCTAGACCTAGATACACCAGAGTCATAATTAAAAACAATACAAGCAATTACTTTTTAAAATGGCAAACATCACTGGGCCTGGTGGCATACCCCTGTGATCCCAGCTACTCCAGAGATTGAGTCGAGAGGATCAGGCCTGAGCTACAGAGTGAGTTCAGGGCCATCCTTGGCAACTTAGTGAGATTCTGTCTCACAGGGTTATGGTGGTGGAGTGTACACATTGTTAGTGTTCAGTGGTAGAACCTTTAACTAACATATTCAAAATGCTATATTCAATTCACAGTGACAGAGAAAAATGAGAGCAAATATTAAAATGTTACATTTGCCACTGCCCAGGGAAGGAATTTAGCTGAGCCTTGAGTTATAGTCTTTTTTACTATGATCTCTATGACTGTAGTTATGTGACTTTATTATTTTCAGTCTCAGCTTTTCCATATTTAAACTGGGAACAACTATCATGACCACTTTGATATTTATGAGAATTACATCAGATGATATGACTATAAGCACTTAATGTAATGCCAACAAAAGAGTAATTGTGACTAAGTCCTAACTGTATTCTTTCTATAATAACATCCCATCCCCCAATCTTTGTCAGAAACCAAAAATGGCAGTTGAGAAAAAAGACAACCTTAATCTTCTAGAATTAACGTTTCAGTGATATGGCTAAAGTCTGAAGCCTAACCCAGATAGAAGAGATGGGTACTGTTTATGAAGAAAGGGGGATGTTCTGGGGCCTGAGATGGTATTCAAAGAGCAAGGGATAAACAGTGTAGGACCTGTGGCTCTTATTCTGACCAAGATGGATGGCTTTCCAGGAAGGTGAAAAACATAGTTGGGTTTATACACAGAGATCACTCACTTCCCTGATAGAAGCCAGCCTCACTGCTACCCAGAATCCTTACTGATGCAACAGTGAGCTTTCTCAAGATGCAGATTTTAAAAAAGAAAATCCATGAATCTCAAAAGTGTGTCAGCCGTTTTCAGACTCCTCCTTGCTACCACAACAAACTTTGTGGAATGGAGTAAGTTTACAGGCAAATTCTGATATTTTACTTTTTCTTGTTCCGTGGAGGCTGATAGTTATGCTTTATAAACTCCAGAGATTCATCCTGACCCCGTGTAGCCAGTGATGAGCAGATCAACCTGTAGTGAGTGGGCTGGAACACTAGAAGCTCAAGCTGCCCTCATGATACATGTCACTCTGGTCCATCCTCCCCGAGCAGTTGTCATTTCCTGTTGACTTAATTTTGGCAGACAAGGAAATGTGCTAGGGCGGGTCACAAGAAGAAAACTGTGGAAAAGATGAGCTCACCCATACGTGATAATCGATAGTTTCTAACCATGACTTTCTCTGATGTCTAAGGGTGTACTGGGGAACAAAGTAGACCTTATATCACGTGGCAACTTTGAGTTGAGTGGAACCCAACACACACACACAAACATACACATGCACACACAAACATACACACAGACATTCACACACATACACACAAACATACACATGCACACACAAACATACACACACACATTCACATACATACACACAAACATACACATGCACACATACAAACACACATATGCACACACACATAGATGTACACACATGCACACACACACAAACACACACATAGAGTTCCCCTTTGTTGTTTGTGCTGTGTGATTGCAAAGCCACCCCAGCTTTTTGACACTTTATTTCCGCTCTGAGCTGGCTACAACCTAACCCTTCACATCCTCTTACGCTCACACCACCTTTCTTTTCTCTAACAGCCTCTTCCTAAAGTCAGCTGAGCAAAATGCCACAAAATTATAATTGATTTCATACCATCACAACTCGTTTTCTCTACAGACTAAAAGAAGTCACCACCGTATCTCGAAAAACTAGCGAGTCCAATAATTAAAGAGGCAAGCTGTAGTTTCAGGAAATAAGGAAGAAGTGTCCCTTGCTTGGCCACCGAGTCCCTCGGGAATTATCAAAATAAAGGAATTCGGTAAAGGCTGGAAGACTTGATTCAAGAGGACATGACTGTCACTAATGGGAATTGAACTAGGTACAGTACTAAGAAGGGTAGAACATGGCACAGGGCAGAGTGGCTGCTAGGCAAACCCATTCTGTTCATACTTTCACACGGATAGCTACAAAACAATAAGGTTGGCCCTCCTAATTTCATCACCAGCCTAATGATAAAAAATCAAGTTGTGTTTTTTGTTTTACAAAAGCTAGTGCTATCTTCCTCACGAAATGTGCTCCTTTTCTATTCGTTTTCCCTCTATCAACCTAGGGGCTTCCAGGGCTTCGAGCAATGAACTTTCCATCAGCTACATTTTCACCTAATTAACCCCCCTGATTACAATAATTAGTATTGATTCACTCTTTGAATGACTTCCCAGGTACTGAAGCACAATCCACAGTTGCTATAAAGTTCTAGATATGAATATTAGTCAAACGCTCTTTGTCATCTTTCCAGCCCCCCAAGGATATCTTGTAATTTTATCCAGTCACAAAAAAAAAAAAAAAAAAAAAAAAAAAAAAAATCCAATAAAGAAATGTTTGTCAGGTTCCATCCTTGCAAAGAAAAGAATTTTTAATATGTGGGAGGTTATGGATCTTGGTCTGTGGTCTGCTGAACACGTTTATGTAAATATTCCCGAGGCTTCTGCATAAAGGGGCTTGGGGTGCAGTTGTTAGTCTCTAGTGAAAGAGACCATTTTACCAGTTTGAATCTCTGCCTATGCCTTTTCTTCAGGTCTCAGGTTAGAATTAAATCTTGTTTCTATGTTTGTGTGGGTCGCCGTCCTGAAAAATCATTGCACATGGAGTGAATAGTATGGAGCAGACTACATTATCCTGTTACTTTTGTAGAAATAAAAGCAGGCAAGTTTACCAACTCCCAGCAATATACTTTTTCTATGAGCAGAGAGAAAAACACATTGTTGTATATACTGGATGCTGGAATTGCATGGTGGGTGGGAGAGAGGTATGGGACCACAAAATCTGGAAACTGGTGATGTATCAAAGCACCAGAGAAGAGGGGACAAGTGAAATTCCCCCTGTGTCCAGCCTAATGATAAGCAATCAGAAATTTAAGTGAATAGATCACAGTTAAATAATTACCAATTTAGGGGAAAAAAATTCAACGCAGTGGTCTCCGAGTGACTTCTTTATTTAAATGAGTTCCTGACAAGCATCTAGCAAGCATGGAAGACTGCTTTTCTCTTAGACGACCACACACACACACACACACACACAGAGAGAGAGAGAGAGAGAGAGAGAGAGAGAGAGAGAGAGAGAGAGAGAGATTTGCAACCTGTGTTTTAGAATGGAATTTTTTTTCCCATGAAAGCAGAACTGGGTTGTGTTGGTAACAGTTGGTTAGCCTTGGATATGAAGCCTTACCCATTACCTTTTATGAGCTCATCCTAAAAGCAATTATTGGTATACCCAAAGCAAGGAGCAGTTCAGATCCCATTGGAACGGAGAGAACATAACAAGCATGCCTTTAAAACCCACTCTATTCACAATGGATAACTTAGAGAATATTATTGTACCGCACACGTATGCTTTGGGTGTACCTAAGCTCTGGAAATATCACTGGTAGGAAATCTCAACTTGCAAAGGCAATTCTGGTAGCCGATAACATTTAGGTAAATAATTCTACATTAAGTATTTAATAATATTTCAACTTCAGTTGAAAAAAATTAAAATTTGTCTCTGAATCTAAGGAATACCTGGTTTTTCATAATTCTGTTTTTATAAATAATACATACATCTCCTTCTTTATTGAACATCCCCAATTTGAACCAAACTCTACCAGAAAATATTTGAAACCAATTTTATCTTTTATTTTATTCATTGAAATAACCCCCCTTTTGCTTCTCATATTAGGCTCTGGGTTTTGGTCTATGAACTCACTTAATACATATCACATAATATTGCTCTGGCACAAACAGTTCATTAAGCAAAACCACTAAAACATTATAAATATATATTCTTCATGGACGTCAACATTAAAAAGAGGATTTTCTTATAAATAAATTACTTATTATTTTAATTTCAGTTCTTTTACATCTAATGTGGAATTAAAATGGTTTCAATGTTTGAGAAGTTTAAATCAGATTTTTCCATGTTGTCTCTTACAGTATTTTTACCTTAGAAACCAATGTTTACCTTATAAAATGAAGGGCATCTGAATACATGTGAAATATTTGCCTTGCATAGAAATGCAGTTTGTAAGAATATAAACAGGAAGTCAAAGATATTCCATTGAAACCTTTCATGTAACAAAGTAACAGAACAATAGTTGGTGATCAAAATTGTAAAGGCAAAAGTTCTTATTCTTTGGTTTCTAGACTGCTTATCTGTGGATGCTAAACGGGAAGCTAAAAACAGGAATGCTGATTACTTAAGAATTAAGCATGCCCTTCTTAACTTCTCTTTTATGCTACAGTCCCCGAGTCCACAAAAAGGGCACATTTAAAAACCCTCGGCGGTAAGTACAGTAGAAGCAGGTCTGATCAACAAGGCATTTGCCACAATGATAATAGTATTACAAGCATCCTCAATCAATAAGTTTTCTTTCTGTAGTTAACGGAGAGGCAAGCCATAAATCTCTAACTTAATCCAGCCAACAGAACTGCAAAAATGTAAAAAGCTCCGAGAACGGCAGATAATAAATTTTTAAAAGCATAAAACCACAAATAAGCAGACCCAAAGCTCTTCCTTCTGATAGTCCACACAAACAAGATTACAGGAGATAAAAGGGGGTGTTGGGGGAAAAAACAAAACAAAACAGAAAAACCAGCCCCAGACATGCATTAAGCTAGTTTGACAGCTCCATTGTTCCACCGGTCCCATTGTCAGACCCAAAGATGTATTCAGTGCTACAATGTCTGCTAGCAAATAAACAAAAGACTGCATTTTTAAAAGCAGGATGCCAATTCTATCATAATTCTCTCTCCGCTTCCCAAAAGGTCAGCTGTGCCTCCTTCTTGGTCTAAGATAGAACCCCAACACCCATGCAGGAAGCAGGTATCTGCTTTCCCACACAAGAGGACCCAGGACGCCATGCATGAACAGAGGTCTCCAAACAGGTACACATTTTGGCAAGCAGGATAAAGTGATCCAAACCTGAAAACACGAGAGGACTATTTAGGTGGCTAAGTCCAGATTAGAGTGGTATTTGGAACGCAAGTCTAATATGGAGTCTCCTCAGCTCCTTTTTCGGTGATTATTCCATGCAGAGTGCATAATAATGAAAGAGGCTTAGACATTGCAAAGGAAAAGACGAACCAACAGCCAGATTCGGAACCCTTAAAACATCCACTGGCTGCTCATAGGTAGCGGGGAGCAAATGCATGGTCTGCTTTCAAAAGACAACTAGTACACATACAACTCCCTCACAACAGTCCGCCTTTCTCTCCCTGGCTCTCTCTCTCTCCCTCCCAATCTCTTGGTCTCAATTTCATTTCCCTCTCTCTGTTTAGATCCTCTTTTTTCTCTCTCTCTTTCTCTTCTAAGATAAGAAAGCTGCTTGATTCGGGGCAAGATTAGCGTCTCGACCAGCTCTCAGAACTAGAAAAGCCTACATTAAAAACAAAGGACCCAACAACATACCTTAAAGGCAGCTCCTCATTTCTCATAGTAACAGCGGATTTGGGACAGCGCATGCTTTCTACACTGATAGTCTCAACAAAAGCCAGTTCAGAAGTGCGCTCAAACATCAATGCCACAGTCGCTATTCACTAATGCGCCCCCTCTCCACTCTCTCTCTCTCTCTCTCTCTCTCTCTCTCTCTCTCTCTCTCTCTCTCTCTCTCTCAATCCACTCTTCTCTCAAATGCTGAATAGTACAGAAAAGGGCTCCTGCAGACTCACTAGGAAGAAATAATCCTCTCCGACAAGTTATGTTAGCTAGGCATGTTTTTGCACTGGTGTGCTCTGTCTTCTAGAAAGAGCTTGTTTGCATGCATTCAAGCCTGGCGTCGGTTCTCCTAATTACCATCTTAAAAACTGGAAAGATTTTAAGCAACTCACTGACATATGATTTCATATATATATATATATATATATATATATATATATATATATATGCAAAACCAATCTCACAGCACAGTTCACTATCAACTATCAGCAAAGCATCCCAGAGGACTGAGATTTGAACAGGTCAGTGTGCTCAAAAGGATTTTTGCCTCTCTTTTCTGGGACACTGCATTCACAGTTGGATTCATCTGTTCCTCTCCTCTTGTCCTTAGAAAGAGTGACAAGGTCAAGACCCTTAGCCCCACCCTGGACCATAGATGCAGAGAACAGAGGCTAAGAGACTCGGAAGTGTTTTAACTCTGTGTACGCCAGACTTCTTAGAAATTAAGAGCTTCATTCACCAGAATCCGGGTATCAAAGCAGCAGGCGTCACAAAGATTGCTTGGTCACACTGAATACCTAATTGACAGATACAGCAGCTTCATTCCCAAAAGGCTAATGAGTGGCTTTTTTTTTTCCAAAACAAGAAAATTTGCTACTCTGCTTCACTATATTCTTGGGGCTTTGAACATAAAGTTGACCAGAGAAATACACATTCCCCTTTCTGTTTCTTGGCGTAGGAATAATTAGGAAGTCAAACAGTAAGTTAAGCGCCCGTGCACATGCACGCACATGCACGCACACGCGCGCGCACACACACACACACACCACAAGAAAAGACAAAATGCTACAGACTGAACACGAAGTTATCCAAAAGGGCAAGTTCAGACACCACTCCAGGTGTGCATACTGACCTTGGAGGTTGAGAACACCCTCAGTTTCTATGGAATAACCTAGAACATTTCAAAACAGACCTGAGTCAACAAATACTGGTGTGAATCCTGAATATTCACCCCATCCTACATCGGTGTGGAGTATATCTATCTATCTTTCCTGGTAAAACTCTAGACTTGAAATATAACTGAGAATAGGAGTGAAGTAAGTGTTGCAGGACTTTGTTTTTCTCAGTATTTGAAGACCTTAAATAATAGTCCCAATATCCTGCAAGATCTCTGACTTTTGAACTTGGCCTTATCCACAGTAGGGATGTGGAGATCTGGGGAGGGCATAGTGGTAAGAGTTCCTCAGGCTTTGCTTTGCAGTAATCTTGATTAGTGCATCCATTAGACTATGGAAATAAATGAAAGGTTAGCCAACGACCATTCCCATTTCTACATATCAATTAGACATGGCGAACCACTTGACAAAGATCAGCTCCTGAAACAAGAGCCTCATCTTAAGGACAACTCTATCATCACATATCTTTGCTTTATTACACTATATGAAAATCACCAAGTGAACATATGAAAATGACCTTGCCAGGGAATGCTACTGTATGAAATCCAACATGCTCCTTTGAAGTGGGAAAAGAATCATGTAAATGAACTTGAAACCAGAGAGACCTTGGGGAAATGGAGTGTGACCCTCTTCCCCATGTGGCTTGTGCCAAACGTCAGGGCAGAAGGTTCTTGACCTCCCTGTAGCTCTCTTTGCCCTGTAGTTAAATGGAGCCACCAACTGATAATTTATTTTAAAGCACATGAAGAGCCTGTGAAACTGGGTGTGTTTGGTCAGTGCAAATATTCATAAAAAGTGGAATGGTCACATGGACATCTGCCATGAGTTTGTCTAACAGGAGAGCATAGAGCTATAAGGCTCAGGCTGCTGCCATGATAGTCCACACAGCTCTTCCTGCATTTCAATGAATTATGGGTCCATAGTAGTAGTAGCCAGAACTGAACCAAACCACTAAATCCTTTGTACCTATCCAATTCCTTTTTAGTCTTGAGACCTAAATAATGAGGGCACTACTGAGGTAAGGGCTTATTACTTGTCCCAGTTCTCCTACGATGACAGACCGAGGACCTTATGCCCTCCAGCTGCACGTGCTGAATGTGGGATTGTAGAATAATCGAATAGAACATGTGTGCTACTTGTAATATTTGCATACGGTATAGAAAGTTTGTGACTTCAGGTGTACACTGAATTAACCTCTGTTCATTCTTACACATCCAATAGACCATTTTTCCTCTTCGTTTGAGTCCTCTTATTGAACATTGAACCAATGCGTATCTGTTAAGGAATGAATTCCCTTTTAATCTTTGAAATGGGGGAGGGGAGGATCATATTATTTTTCAAGATATGCACTTTTCTTCACAAATATGAAAAAATGCTCCCACTTTAGGCATGGGTTGGCATAGATGACAACTCAGAAATGTTCCTTTCACACTACTGTGCTCTAAATTTCAAGGTCTCTTTGCATTTAGCCATCCCACAGCATTGACAGAAGAAGCATAATGTCACACTCTCACCTAAAAAGTTCAAGTGACTTGCCTATAGAACTGCAGTAATGACCAAGCTGGGGAACTCTGTCTAGTGTACCCTTGACATAGAGCTTGGCTGCTAGACACACTGGGCAGGGCAGGGCCTTTAAAAATGTTAGTGTAATGTATCTGATACTTTCTTAATGTGATAGTAGCAGCCTGAGAGGATGGATGGTAAGTTAATGAAAACTTGGTTAAAAGGTTACTCCTCTGATACCAGTTTTACATTCAATTCATTTCAAACTTTATTACAATTGAAGATTAAAGCCACACAGACTAAGTACTCTTGAGGGCAAATTATTATTTGGGTCATCAACAATAGTTAATTTTAATAGTCTTGATTATTAAATTAGGTTTGTAGAGGAAATTTGTTTGAAAGAATTATAGCAGCAATTAGCAGGGAACAGCAACAAAAATATAAACTGTCTCAGTGTCCTCTATATTCAAAGAGACATTTTTCACTTCATAAATTAAACCTTTAGCTAAGAATGCAAACTTGGTGAAGGACAAAGTAGGAAAGTGTTGTGATGTGAGATTATTGCTTAGGATGAGAATCAGCCAGCTTCTTGATCATTCTTGATTTGAATTTCCTAAAAGTTTTTTTTTTTTGAAAGGTAAATTATATGTGAGTTTATTTCTGTCACAATTTCCAGAATCAGAAGCTACATTTTCACATGCCATATTAATGACGCCAACTGTTTTCCACTTTCTGTGCCTTGTCTTTGCATTTTGACATTTACATTGCAGAAGTAATAAAAAGGTACCATTTCAAGAGGAATGCATAATATAGAGAGTGCCGAGGATGTAGGGTCTCTGCAGAATTAAATTCTTCTTTGATGAAAGGTGGCACACTGCAAAACCCTATCCTACCTCCGGATCCACATCCTCAAAGGACAGTGTTGAAATTCAAGAGGCACCAAGAATACTAAATTTATTTGTTTGCCTGTTTCAAGTGTTAACAATTGGTTATTCCTGGTGTATACCTGAAGGAATATAAGCCTGTGTCCTACAAAGATACTTGTACACACAAATCCATTGTGCTACTTTTCACAGTAGTCAGGACACAGAACTATGCTATATGCCCATCAACAGATGGATGCATAAAGGAAGTGTGGTATATGCATACAATGGAGCTTTACTTAGTTGTAAAGAAATTCAAAATGATGTTATTTGCAAGAAAATGGATGAAACTAGAGGTCACCCTGTTAACTGAAATAAGCCACACTTACACTAATATTCCACTTTTTTCTCTCATCTCCTGAATCTGGATTCAAAATATGTGTAAGTGCATGTAACACACACAGAAAAGATGAGAGTATAATGGTTAGGAGATGAAAAGGAAACAATAGTGCAAGGTATGGTTTGAATGGGGCAGGAGGATAAATAACTTGCAAGAATAACCCTAATGCCCCTTAAGATGGAAGTGTTATGTTTATCAATAAATACATGTACATAATAAACCATGAAGTACTTGGGACTCCTAGAAGTCTCTTGAAAAGAGGTACTAGGTAAATCTAAGAGGAGGTATTATAAGCTAATAATGATAGCTTGCTGTAAATGAATGCAACCATCAAACCTGTGTCCAATGAGGACAAAATGGAGATTTCTCATTCAAATCAACAACCATAAGTATCCTAGTTGATAAAATAACTGGTTGTGACCTTTTGACACTTAGCAGACAACACTTTCTCAACTGAACAGTCATTTTTGGCTAAATGATTTACCAAGGGTGAGCCCTCGGGCAGATCCCAGGGAAAATGTCTTTGAGCTAGGTGGTGGTAGCATTTGCATGGAAAATGTGCCAAGCATATTCTTGCTATTTGTATCACACCCATTTATTTATGTGTGTGTGCACATGTTCATGTGTGCACATGCAGTATACTTATAGAAGTCAGAGGACAATGTTGGTTCTCCCCTTCCACGATGTAGGTCCCAGAGTTCAAACGCAGGTCACCAGGCTTGGCTGCTATTCTCTTACCCACTAGCCATCTTGCCTGGGCTATATTTGCTATTTTTAAGAGAGAGACATATGCATAAACAACTGCATTTCTGCGTGTTCTAACAGCCAGTTTCAGAGGCACTATGCAAAGCCATCACTATCCATGCACCGAAAAGGGCATGCAGATTTCACTGCATGTAGGGAAGGCCTCCCTTTTAGTGGCCTCCATTCTAGCAAATCCCAAGAATCAGGCTGCACAGCATGAGGGAAGTGCATCATTGGGGCTGACCAGAACTTCTTTTCAGAAGACTGAGACCAAGATGGCAATTCATGTGAGGAAAAAAAAAAAATGAAAGAGAAACTAGGATGGTCTGGGGAGGTGATGGGAGAAATACTTTTCCTTTTGTGGTACCTTCTGAAGTTGTGTTATTTATTATTTTTTCCTTCTATCCGAACTTAAGATGCTTGGAATCAGGAAGACACTCATTTGATTGCCACTATAGAATATGGTGGAGCATTAGCTGGACACTATAGATTCATGTTCAGTGACCATGGTTTTCTGCATAGCATCCTTCTGATACATTTTCTACTCTCACTGGCTGGTTGTTATTTTATATTATTTCTAAAAGTCTTATCAAACCCTATAGAAAGTAACCACTGAGTCATTAGGGAAGAACCTGATGGGTCCAGAAGATGGGGGATGGAGGATGGGGGATCCTGGTCCTAACTTTAAGGACTTTCATTCACCTAGAGATCAAATGGTAAGCTTGTCTTTTTCATATTTGTTTGAACTATATTTTTATTATATCTAATTTACTTCATGTCTGTGCGTGAACCTGTGCTTGTAGGTATGAGTGTGTGCCTACCACAGCACATAAGTGGAGATCAGAGGAAACCTGTGAGAGTTAGTTCTCTTTTCCCACTATGTGAGGCTCAGAGATCCGACTCAGGTCTGCAGGTACCTTTACCTCCTGAGCCTTTTTCTCCAACCCATAGCTCTGTAACTTTAAAAACAACTATAAAGAGGTAAAACTGAGTGTTTCTTTCATGCTTTCTATAAATGTGGATGTTTGGGACTTGATAAAGTACAGGCTTGTGGAATTAAATGAGACTTTCAGGATCAGGAACAGTGGGAGAGGAAGGGTAGTTTGGGTAATATCTATGTAAAAAGCCAGAGTCCTATAGGCAAGAAAGAACCGGAAGTTAGACTGGTTTTTTCCTTCTTTCTTGGTTCCAAATGTGAGTCTGCTGTATGCGACCAACTCTCTAGTTGTGACCCAGCACCAAGTGTTGGCCTCAGTTCGTTTCTCTCAGTGCATCATGTATGCTAGCACCTTCTCATGTCCCTGAGTTCTGTAGCAGCTTACGTTCTTACCTGTCCTTCCTGCTTTTGCAAATACAACACACGGTTACACTTCACATACATTTCCTGAAATCAGTTCCTCATGGCTTTGCATTTGATGCTGCTTCAAGTCGCAGGGACAGACATGTAATGCTTTGAGTTCTTTCATTATCATTATACATATTAGTATAGTTAAGGTATAGATAGTAAACATCCTAAGAACACTGTTAAGTCATACTTCAAAAGAACATTCTCGACAAGTAGAGGCACAGAAGTAATAGAGATAGGTCAGAGAGGAGAGGCGTTAGAAGCTGAGTGAGGAAGGATACTGCATTTCATGCTGGAAAGCTTGGCAGTGAGAAGGCACAGAAAGTTCTGTGCTCTAGAGAACTCTGTTTCTAGTGTAGAGTCTGAACCAAGATTGGGGTGGAGAAAGTAGCAGAGGGGAGTCGCTGTACAGATAAGAATGGGCAAGCCTTTGAGGGAGATTCTTTATAAATTGGCTACTGTTTATTTGCTGGTCTGTGCAAGATGTTCCACTGAAGATCAGATCACTAAATTCAGTAAATACAAAGTATCGTACTACACATATTAAGGGACCTTGTGCTTTGGAGATTAGAAAAAAAAAACCAGAGATAACAAGCCTAATAAACAGCGAAGGTGGGAGTGAAGCCTAGTTGTTTTCACTGTTCTGTTTCTACTTACTACAGAGAGAAGGCTCATACATCCCTGAGTGGCAGAACCATTTGGGCAGCTGAATAGGTGGGAAGAACACAACAGAAGAGTTGACAATAACAATGATGTTTTCTGCATGGACCATTTGGCAAAAGATGCTATTGCTGACTGAAAAGGATGGATACCACACACACACACACACACACACACACACACACACACACACACAGACACACACAGACACACACTGAAAACCATGGTAAATGAGGAAGCTACTTTGATTCTTTGGGAACACATTACTGACTTCAGTATGTGAACAGGCAGATCTGAGTTGAACAGGCAGTTGGCAACATAGCTGTGGGTGAGATCAGCCAGGAAAAGAAATGAGAATGAAATATGAAGAACTGGGTTAAGACCAGAATCCCAAGGGAATTGACAATTAAGGATGAGGCAAAGGAGGATGCTTCAGTGTAAAAGAGCTGAATGCATTGCAGAGATGCCTAGACCTAGCTGGAGGAAGAAAATGCATTCACAAAAAGTTATTTGTTAGCTTGCCCTAAGTGATGACAGAAATTAGGTTTTTGGATGCTAGAAAACAAGGCAGTGCATCTTAAAGGATCCTTAAAAGAAGGATTTTAAAAGCTATCTAGAACAATAACCAGAAGCAAACCCACTTTTACCTGGGAGCAGGGTACTTCTGTGTCCACGAACTTGCTGAGAAAGGAGGAACAGCAGTGAGCAGAGGCACACCCTCTGGGTCAAAGGAAAAGTCTAGCTTGACTAGACTCTAAGTAAACACTCAGATACTTGCCCTGATTACTGAGATAAGTAGGAATGTGCTGAGCTCTTCTCCACCATCTCATGCAGTACATAAATAAAAA
Source organism: Arvicanthis niloticus (assembly GCF_011762505.2). NCBI lineage: Eukaryota > Metazoa > Chordata > Mammalia > Rodentia > Muridae > Arvicanthis > Arvicanthis niloticus. The sequence continues at coordinate 60,009,090 of NC_047665.1, read as the reverse complement.
TAGCCAACCTGCAGGGTCTGAGAGAGGAGGCTGACTCCCACCTTCAGGAGAGGAGAACAATTATGTATAACTAAGACATAGGCTTCTAACAGGCATATTTTCGTATTCTCCCAAAAAAATCAACAGCAAAAAAATAGTTCTTGAAGGCTTCTGTCATTTTTTTTCTCATAAAGATTTCAAAAGTCAAAGGAATAATAAACTCCAAACTTAGATAAAACTTTCTATGTCACTCATAAAGTTTAAAATATTGTATCAATAAAGAAAAGTGCCTGTAGGTGTACAGCTCACCAAATATTGATGAACTGAGTATCCACAGGCAATCAGCACTCAGATTAAAAACAGCTTGGTGACTAGGGATGTAGCTCAGCGGTAGAGGACCTTCTCAGCATCTGCAAGGCCCTAGATTTCATCACCAGAATTTCAAAACACCATATCAAACCAAACCAAACCCTTGTGTCTATTTTTGTTTCTGTAACCAAAGCATGATTTGTTGACTATAAATAGAAATGGTCTAGAACGTAAAGACTGCCAGAGACGATGAGGACATTTTGAACAATTCTTTCTCCAGAATGTGCCCAATTCCCACCATCTGTAGTCACTATAAATCTAAGGTATCTTTTGATTACTTGCTAGTCTCTTGGGCTCTGATCATCCTATGCATTTGAACCAGAGTTATTGATCATCAAACTATGGTCATAACAGTCTCCAGATAAAAAGTCAACAGAACTTCAAACTACCTGCCCCCTTTCATGCAGTTCAACCCATGTAAGATCCACCTATACCCAAAAGATCACCACCTAGAGTGTAGAGTATCCACTCATCCATCAGGTGTTTACATCTGGTATATTATGCATATATATTGAGAACAACACCTCAATGGCAAAAGATGCACAAAGATTCTGTAATACAATCTTTTTTTTTTAAGTCAAAATTTGTGGTGACTAAACAACTCTTTCTCTGAAAGACCACAGTATTGGCTTTCTAAAACTGAATTGCATTATGGGGTATTCAGAAGTAAGACTAGACACAGCTTCTGTCTTTGAGGAACTGATAATCAAGTTGGAAGAAGACAAATTTTAGGTGAGTTGAACTATATGGTATCTTATACTGTGAAGTTTTATGATCTATAAGAGTTCCAAGGGACGGCATATTTTAAGAGTCAGTGCAAGTAGACGAGTGTGTAAGAAAAATGTAGTGTACACACACAAAGAAGAGTTCCATCCCCTGTGAAGGATGAAGTGATGCCATTTTTGAGAAAACAGATGGAGCTGGAGCTCATAGTATCAAGTAAAACAAGCTAGACCTAGAAAGACCAATAGCAATTATACTCTTATATGCATAATATTGATCTAAATATATTTACATACATATATAATGATATCAATGTAGAAAGGGGAGTATATTTGGGGAGAAATGGTCTAAAGCAAGAGAAAAAGCAACAAGAGAGGGTATGAAAGACAAAAATAAATACCATACATTTTCTTTGATATAGATTGAAACACTAATACTTGTATATTATGACATATAAGGCAGATATTTTCTGTGAGGAAGGGAACCAGTAGGGGTTGGGAAGGAAGAATGAAGAGGTGTGTGTATGGGGGTGTGTGAATATGAGCAAACTACAATGGCATATATGATGGAAATGTCATCATAGGCATATCATTTTCCATACAAACTAAAAATAAGTTAAATTTTACTAGAAAATTTACTAGAAAACTAGAAATTTATAAATAATAAATAAGCAAAAAACAAAAGGAGAAAGAGGGAAGTGTTAGCTAAACAAGCAGAGGCCTTGGGATAATCTTGTAGGGAATGCTTTCAATTGATTGGGCCATGGGTAGAGGCAGTGAGAATCCCACTCAGAGGCGACAAGTTCGAATGTAGAGGAGACCCTGAAAGCAACCCCAAGAAAATCAGCGTGGGCAGCCAGAGGCTGAAAATCACATATACAAATACTTGCAAAACCAAGGCCACACTGTGGCTCCTGTACACTGGAAAAAGGAATCTGTATTTGATTTACTAAAGATGGATACTCCATAGAACTTCTGGGTCAGCAAATGACAAAATTTTCTGAATAAGACAAAGAAGTGAAAAAGTAGATTGGGCAACTGGTATCTTAGAAATACAGCATACTAGCCTCAAAGAAGCATAAGAATTCTTGAAGAGGAAAAAAAAATATATCTAGAATGTGATTGTGGTGAGGTAAAAGAGAAGCCAGCTAGCATGGATGTAATAAAACATTCTGGTGTCTCAATCACTATTTTACCAATGACAACCCTCAGTATGTTCTGTTCTCTAGCTATAAAAACTACCTAGATGCCTATATTAGTCAGCTGGGCTGCTATAACAAAATACCACAGACCAGTGCCTTAAACTATAGAAATGAAATACACAGAGTTCCAGAGGCTGAAAGTCAAGGTCGAGATGTCGGCATGGTTGGTTGCTTCTGAGCATCTCTCGTCCATTGTGGTAGCATCTTCCCTAGGCCATTCCTCTGCTTACAGGGCCAGCAGTCCCCTTGGGTTGAAGACCCACATTTATTATTTCGGTAAGCTTAATTATCCCTTAGGAGTGCTCTCTACACACAATCTGAGCTACAGGAAGTTTCAACTTCCTTACATCTATCATCTACCTATTGACTCCACCCATTCCATGTCTTTGGTTGCCTACATGCCGATGGAGATACGCCTCTTCTGAAACATTTCACAGCACTAACTCTACACATTGAACAGACTGCTCTTGCACCAGTTTCACGCTTCAGTGTCCTAATTTGTGTGGAAGATTGGATTACTTTGGTGATTTTTCATGCTCTACCCCTATCATGTGACCTTATAGTGCACTAGAGTAGGTAAGCTACATGCATTCATTCTACTGGCAGTGAGCTTGACAATGAGATCTGCTTCAGGTATTAAACACAAGTGAAATTTTCCGGTGTAGAAAGGGTCTATTAGGTGTTGTGGCCTATCATGATAAAAACTCATACCAGAGAATCTGCTGCCTTTCCCACATGAACCCCAGAACATACGCAAAAAGGAGATCTGGGCCTGCTCTGTAACAGGAGCCAAGCACAGCTGACTCATAGCCTGAAAGAGAACCATCCACCCTCGATGCACCACACTACCCTTGATCCTCAAGCTTGCAGATGGAAGAATAGGTATTTCCTGATGCAGGTCACCCCAGTGTGGAAGTCTCTGTGTGCAGCTTGCTGTGGTAATTGATGAGTCAACTCATTCTCTTGAATGTACCACAGTTGGTGTATGCTTCTTCAGAACAGAGATGCTGACAACCTACACAATTTCAGTGCTTGCAGGGGTAATTAATAAACAATAGATGCCCAGTACATACTGCACAATAGTACAAATGAACACATTAACTGAGGATGTGCAATGAAGAGAGGTGTGGCAGAGCCATGGTTTAGGAAAGAAACGGGTACATGTATGGGATGGAAATGGAATGTGAGCTGGTAGCCAGCATCGTTTTAATGCCAAACAACCAAGGGATTGAGAAGTGATTTGCAAGGAGGATGAAGGATTTGAAACTTGCCTGGGCATCTGGGCATACCTATGTAGTAAGACGCTGTCCCCAGAAACCGAAAATAGTCATCACCAACAATAACCAAACAACAACAAAAGTTTACATTAATAAAAACTGAGAAGAAGAAAAACCAAAAGGCAACAAAGCATGACTTGCCTTTTATATTCAGATGATCATAGACTAGAAATACAGCTCAGTTGGTACCCGGTTTATCTAGTATACACAAAGCCCTGGGCTCTATCTTCATCACTGAACATGGTGGCGTACAACTGCAGTCCTTGTTCTGTTCTTGGAAGGCAGAGGCAAGAGGATCAGAAGTTTAAGGTCATCCTTGATATGTAGCAAGTTTGAGACCAAATATGTACATATATTTGTGTGTGTGTGTGTGTGTGTGTGTGTGTGTGTGTACACTCAGGTTATCAAAAGTTCCATGTTGCAGAAGCAACATGTGACAAGCACACGGGATACAATTACGGCACCCCAGCTACTGAAGTAGTCATTTGGGGATACTTCCTTTTGCCTATCCAGCCTTTAGAATGGTTGCCATTTTTGTTTGTAGTCATGTGTAATATTGGGGAAACAAAGGACAAAAGGAATGACACTCCTCCTCCGAAGAATTCAAGATAATGAAACTATATGAAAATAAAACTATATATCCTCCCATCAAACATACCTTGCTTCTAGGTATCCTTTTCATTTGATCTAGACAATCTATCTCCTGTGATCTGCTGATGGTTTTGTTTCTGACAAACAGGTATGATACCACATCTGAGCCTTTGGAGAGCCTTTGGTCATCAGCAGTCTATGCCTCTGTCCTCCTCAACCTTCACATTAAGGGATACCCCAACAGGGACACTTGTCACATTCCCTTAATACATGTGTCATTAGCCTATCGTTAGAATGGCTTCTTAGAAGACAGCTTGAAGAACTCCAACTTCATCAGCTGTCTTCAGCTGAGCTTTATAAATTTTTGCCTTGCACTGAACAGATAACACACACATGTACAATGTACATACACATACAAAACCAATCATACTTATATGTTTTCACTATGTTTGGGAAAACAAAGAAATGGTATATAGCCTGTGTGCTGTTAATCATAACCCAAGATTAAAGCTGCTCTTTAATGCATTCAAAAGTTATAGCTGCCAAACTCATGCTCTCGCTAAGCTCTGTACTTCAATAGGAATATTTTATAGGAAAAACACACATGCACTCGTCCATACACACAACACACAGAAAACAACACATGTATACACATAGAGACTGTAAGCATTAGAATATGTTTCGTTTTCATGTCTACCAATTAAGCCCAATGGCAGAACACCTGCGAAATCACTAGGGTGATGCAAAGCTGCAGAGAACACAAACTGCTTCCAAACGCTACCTACACTGTGCTGACACAAGCAGAGAAGCATGTGTTGGAGCACTGACTGGTGAACAATTTACTGAGTCCCACTTCTAAGCTGTTACAGACTAGAACAAATCTTATCTTGTCGCAATTATTTACACGGAAGTTTTCCGAAGAGCCCTTCCTCCCTCAGCTTATATTTAGCATCCTGCTACAAATGGAACTTATGAACACATTATACTGAATTCCCACTGAGCATACAATATTATATCACTAAAACTTTACTATTACAATGCTCTTAATTTAGATGCCATTAATACAGGTTTGGTGACGATTTGTACATAGGACATGAATTCTTTCTAAAAACAATGTTTGTTGCTCTTAATGATAATAAAAGCAATTTATGTTCATAGTGTTGCTTTGAAATGCCAATAAATATAAAAGAAGTAATTGTAATCATCTCTATCAAACTAGAAAAGGGACTATTTGACTTTTGCTATATTTCTTTCTAGGCATTTCAATGCATATATTTCATCTTTTTAAATATAAAATTGGCATAGTATTGATTGATTAAAAGTCTTTTCTTTTTAATTGACATGTATACGTGTATCTGTGTTGGGGGGTTGTGCACATAAATGCAGTGCACATGGGGATCACGAGAGGGTGTTAAGTCACATAGAATTGAATTTATGTGCAGTTTTGAGAACTCCAATATGGGTCTTCTGCTCCTGGGTTGTCTGCCAGAGGATTATGTGCTGCTAAGTTCTGAGTCATGCTTTTTCATTTCATTGATATCTTGTAACTTGTTTATCTTTTTCTTAAAGTGAATTATTAAAGTGCTTTCTAAATTTTTACACATGCATCACTGAGATGAAAAGTCTATTTAAATATTTATTTATTTTATTCAGTGTGTGTGTGTGTTTGTATGTATGGGGGGAACTATAAGAGACTGTGCATGTATAAATCACCTATGTGTGAACACTTGTAGAAGGAAAGGTCATGGGGTCCCTAGAGCTGTACTTACAGGTGGTTGTGAGTGCCCAGTGTTGGTGCTGAAAACCAAAATCTGGTCCTCTAAAGAGCAGCAAGTGGTTTGAACCACTGAGCCTTCTCGCCAACAAAGAAAATGCTTAAGACAGCAGTTCTCAATATGTGGCAACCCTTCTGACAAACCTCTATGTCTGAAAATATTTACATTACAACGTATAACAATAACAAAGTTATAGTTATGAAGTAGCAATGAAAATAATTTTATGGTTTGGGGTTGTCACACATGAGGAACTATATCAAGGGGTCACAGCTTCAAGGAGGTTGAGAACCACTGTCTTAAACACTAATATTGGTAGGCATGTCTCATTTTCTTTGGCGAGAACTATTTTAGGCTTAAACATACATTTCCAAACTGCATTGCTGAAAATTTACACTTGCTGACACACCCTCTCCAGTATAATTCATGCCTTGCTGGTCTCTGAAGCACACTATTATTTAATTTTACATTTGCAAGTATGATGAGTGAAAACATATTACTTTACTGTTTTATTTGCATTTCTTTGAATATTAGTGAAAGTGAACATTTCCCCCAATGGCATTGTCATTTGTCTACCTTTATGGCAAGTTTATGTATCTCAGCCATAAACCAGAGATTTTTAAATGGAGTTGTAGCAATTTGATACATAGCTTTGCTGTAGGTTCTATGACAGGACTTTAAAATTAATTTCTAATTCATTTACTTTATCATATAAATAAAGATTGTGCTTATTTTATTTTTGTACAAAAATGGCATGCCCTGAAATATTAGTATTTACCTTTATATTTTGTTGGTTTTTATTTTGTCATTTGATTCATATACAGTTAATTTTGACGCTTGAGATAAGATGAAGTTGCAACGTGAGTTTCCCTTCTTTCCTACATATGCCTTTTTGGCAGTATTGTTTATTGTATGACCCATTTCTTACTGGTTTTGAAGATAAGAAATATGTCTTTATTTATTAGATTCCATGCTTCTGAATCCACCTGCCATTTCTTATGTTTAAATATGAGAGTTTAGTACTGTTTTATAACATCTGATTACCCCATCGCTCTCTCCTTTCAAAGGAAGTATAAATCATTTTCTCTATTTGAAATAACTCTACTATATTGTTTTCTTGCAGGCTGAGTCTGGGATTTGGGGAGGGCCTGCGTATGCTATGCAAACATTCTAGCACTGACACACACCCCTGGTCATTCTTCCAGGCTTTTGATTGGCATTTGTTGTGAGAGGAAAAGTAGCACCTTCATAGTTCTTGTTTTTTACATCTAGAAGAATATATAGACACTAAGTCTACTAAAATTTCAGTGTCTTCTCTCTTAGGAAAGGAAATATTTACTTCAAATAGTTTCCATATTAGGGAAGTCATTGCTTAAAGTACTTGTATAATCTCTTCAAATTGTTCCAGATTTTTAGTTGGTTATTTTTTATTTTTGTACGTGTGTTCATTTCCTTTTTACGTGACAGAATTTTTCTTTGTTTTTCTACTGTGCGTATCTGACATTTTAATTAAATGGCTTTTTATGATGAGAGGACCTTTGAGAACATTAATTAACAAGTGACGATAGGTTGTACCCTTGTCCATCTCTGGTCCAGTGGTTGGTTTAAGATAGACATCTTTTTATCACATTCTACAAGTTCGTGTGTACTTCTCATCCTTATGCTTTGCTCCAGTTTTTAGGGACAGGTTTAGTTTTACTTAGAACAGCTTCAGAGTTTTTCTTAGTGTCTTATGAAATGATTTATTATGCTATGTTAAACAATATAAATTTAAAACAGCCTTTTATATTCTTGCAAAAATCATATTAAATTGTGGAGTATGATACTTTCAGTGTACAACCCTATCTTTGGATTATGTCAAGGGCCATAAATTAATACACCATCTTAACTAGAAAGCTCAAAGAATACATTACTGTTTTATTGTTATTAAAATGTTAAAAGCAAATGATACAGCTTGTCTAAACTTAGGAAACACATTTTTAAATAGACTCCTTACACCTGTGCACTTAACACACTCAAGTGGCATATATATATATTCACATTTGAGAAATTCCAAGTATGAAATAGACTTCTAAGTTAGCAAAGTTTTAGTACATTCCTAAAAATGTAAAAAACAAAATATCTTTAAAGAACAGTCATGTAGTTTTCACTACTGACTGATGAGGTCATTTTAATTTACCAACCATTTTGCTGCCTGTGTTTTGGAATCAAGAGTCTCTGCCACCTTGCCAATCTTAATTTCTTTCATTATTACCTTGAGACATGTTTCAAGTGGTGGAGTCAAATTGAAATGGCGGAACTAAAATTAAAGATTCCTGCTGCCAAGGAGACTATCCATGGCTGACCTTCAGAAGAAGCTCCTGGTGGCCTCGAGCTTGCATAAGTAAACAATTTCAACACTTCTTAGTGTTTCTTTAACATCTTCATCAATTCCACCTTATGTGGGGCTTCTCCATACCACTGAGAATCCTCACAGTGCAGTTAGTTTTCATTCCCTTTTGTGGACTCATCTCCATGACATCTAAGGACCCTTGACCATTGTACTTCCAGTTACTAGCGCTCAGTCATAGCAACAATCCTAGCTATGGCGATGAGATGGCCAAGGAAAGATCAGTTGAACTCTTCATTAAGGTCCAACCATAAATACTGTAAGTGCTCGTTCAACTGCTTGAATTCATAAATCCAATTTAATTTAAAAATTACTGAATAGTTCATGTATGAGATAGATACTTAATCTGATATGACACTTTTTTCTCTTTTAAAGTTCTATTAAAAGTTTAATTTCTGCTGCTTCAATATCAATGTCTAATTAATTTCAATTTTATGAAATGACTTAAAAAAAACCCACCCATTATGTCTTTTACACTTTCATGTGATATATTTGTCTCATAGGAAGCCAACAAATTTCAGGAGTTAAATGTAAGAAGACAATGCAAATAAATATTTATGAGATTAATCAAATTTGTATGAAACTTGTCCATGTCCACATTATAAAATATCACTTCTTGATATTAGAGAGGCAAAACACTTCACTGGCACTTTTCTATATCTCTAGCCAATTACAAGAAATTAATCTTTTGAATTTTTCCCTTATAAATAGTTTGAAATACAAAAACAAATACTCTTGTTCTTTAATATTTATGCTAATGATATAGAAATTCTATTGTTACTCTATACTGTAATTAAATCAACAAACAGGGAAATGAACCATTCTTCTATGGGACATTTCAAAGACTGATCCAAGAATGATTAGAATTTCCCTCTCAAAGTCAGTGAAGTTTCTGAATTTTGATCTCAATACATAACTATTTTGACCAGCATTTCTATCTGGCAAGTCCACAAATTTCCTAAGTTAGAAGCTCAAGAGGCTAAAATTTATAAACAAACATCACCTTCCAAATGATTAGACGGGGCAATTCCTACTGGCGGACTGCAGTTCACAGTATAACCATTGCCATGGCAACTCTTAGACTCAGCTTTGTAGCCACCCATTCACTGGCCTTTAGAGAGATGAAGAAAAAGGAGAGGGAAGGAAAGAATGGGGATTTCAGAGTGGAGAGTCTCAACTTTATTTTACACATTATGACAATGCCAAGGGCAAAGATTTAAAGATGGCTGCTGCTGATTCCACACTTCACTAAGGATGCTGTTTCTAGCATGAGCCAGACTCCCACACACAGCATCAAAATCTTCACAAAAGGAAACTTGTACAAGATGATTACCAAGCACATACATCAAGACAATGTGTGCTTTGTGATCAATTAAAATGCAAGAATAGTCTGCACTGGGGCGTCTTACAAAAGGGCCTTTCTTCTCGGTGCTTTAAAAAAGGCAGATCTATCAAACTTATGATAATGCATTGCCACGATGATTTAATTGTCAATTACAAATTACTTAAATGTACTTTAATGATCTATATAAAGCCTTATTTTTTCCACTAATAGCTATTAATGGTTGTTAAAGAAAATGAAACCACTTTACTGAAACATAATGTAGGGGTCTATTAAGAATAAGTTTTCAAAATGATAAAATATTATCATGAAAATGTGAACTCCTGTACTTTTATATTCTAGAATAGGTCAGTCTTCATCCCACTGAACATTTCCTTCAAATTACACACAATTACAGTTTAGACATCTTTATGTATTTTATGGCTAAAATACATTTTACCCAATTCCCAGTCAAAATGTTTTTTTCAGAAGTTGGAAATGGAGTGAGAACAACTTGTGATTACATTTTCTCTAGAAGCTTCTGGAATGCTAGTCATTAGAATCAGCGTGAGTGGCCGCACTTGCTTGCATTTGTCATGGCTCTGGTTCCTGTTTGCTTTTAAAGGCAAATGCATGTATTAAGATACTATTGTGACCATACCAAAAGTTCTTCATAATGGAATCAAACCTTAAAGACAAGGCTTTCTTTTTCTTTCTTTCCTTTTTCTTTATTATTAAAGAAAAGTCATTTTTGTAATCCAACTATTATATGCTAGTCAGATGTTTGTAAATCTGATTTTCCCACATGTGGCTTCCTTAAAGGAGGCGGGGTGCATTCCTCTCTCACTCTGAACACCGCTGCATGCACATGGCTGAAAACATTCTCAAGTGTATCTTTTCTCCATGCTTTAAGATGTTCATTAGACAAGGAGTTATTGGGTATAGGAAACTAAACTTCATTATAATCAGAGGCAAACGGCATTAGGCACCTGCCCACCGCATCTAGAGTCATTTTAAGACTTAAATAATCCATTTATTTGGTAACTATGGACAGTTAAGTAAGCCAACTGTCAAAGAAATATAGCTATTTTAGATTTGCAATTATTCTACCTGGATGTCAGCACTGATTATACTGAATAGCCATTGAATCATCACGATTGGATGTGGAGTGGAAAGGTGGGTTTTTTTGAGCAATGAGAAGGTCTCAACTCCAGCTCTGGCACTCAATAAACACCCGAGCTTCACTTTTTAAGGCTCCCTGATCCAATCAGTCCCATAAATTCTTCAACTTGGGAAGAAGCTACAGCTTAAAGCAGTCTCCTAGTCCTTCTAGTTCGCTTACCAGTGCAAAGTGTGCCAGTATTGCTGCATGGAGCTTTGTAGCATTTAAGTTAAAATATTTGTGGCACACAGCTCAAATGCACAATGGCCTTAATATTGGAGCTTGTATGTACTCATAGGTTTGCATTTCCTTTTGAGAAATTTGGAAAACAGAACAAAAAGTTTCAGAGTTTGGAGCACTGGGAACTTTTGATTCTTGGATTAGACAGGTGCAACTTGTGAATGGCTTGTTTTCACATCATCCTGCCTACTCAGCTTTGACCTTAAGGAGAAGCTGGGTCCCTCCTGGACTAGGCTTGTTTTGTAATCTAAGGCACATTCCTTCAGATGTCATCAGGATTACTTTTCTCACGGCCGTTTGAAAGCTGACAAGTCTATAAAGTGCTTGTCAGTTTTCCTTCTCGTGTTAATAAGCTATCCCCTGGATCGGTATGGCCTTGTAAAGCCTCAGTTTTTTTATCAATAAATGAAAATGATATGATTTTGCCTGCCTAATAGAGGAAAGAGGATTAAACAAGGAGACGCATGGGAGCTTTTGGCGCAATGCCTGGCACACAGAAAATGTGCCTTACATGCTGGCTATTCATACGATTTTTAAAATAATATTGTGGTGAGGAAAAAGCTGGACATCAAACGTACTAAAATTAGTGATGTCTTAGCAAGGCAAATAGCTGTGGTATGCACTGTGGGAAATACTGACTTTCTCTGAGACTCCAGGAAGACATAACGTGTGTGTGTGTGTGTGTTTGGACAAGCCAGTGTACAAACTCAGCATTGTAAAGCTACAGATGACAACCTAAAAAGTACTTATGCAACCTACTGTTGATGTGGACGTCCCTGCCCTGAGTATACTCTTTATGCAATATCCATGTCACTTCTTGCCTCTTTTCGTTTTTTTTTTTGTTGTTGTTGTTGTTTGTTTGTTTGTTTTTTGACTCTTACTGTGGGTGATGGTGATGGTGAGAGATCACCAAGCAAACAGTGAAAACTGAGGGTTTGGATGGAAGAATCAAGTGTCGGGAGCTCTTTCCCTTATCATTGATTTAACAAATGGCAACCACTTAACTCCAGAAAAGAGATCACAGGTAGGTAGTTGAAATCCTGATAAGGAAGTGGAATCCAAGCAGGAAAAAGGGATGAAGTGAGTGAAGGATTAGTTATTCTTAGTCAATACCACATCCATTTGGGTTCCAGGCATGACAGTGTCATAGCAGCAGGAGGAGCCTCTCATGGTGTCCCCAACACAGAGTTGCAGACACCAGTAGGATTTAGTTGGAAAAAAAAAAAAAAAAAAAAAAAACCCTCTCTGGGTAAAGACATGGGAATTTTTATGTGATCTCAATGGCAAATAATGAGAGGTGCTATTAACCATAGAGAAAATAAGAGATGGATGGTATTGACAGGGGATGGATGGAGGGGATTTTGTGTAAGTTAGTAGACACATGGCTGTCAGAAGAGGTGGCATTAGAACAAACAGATATGAAATGAGAGAGGAGCGATTACATTCCAGTTTGTGGGGAAAGACTCAGAGTAATCTAGTTACTACCATTGCTTTTGAATCTCTCTCTCTCTCTCTCTCTCTCTCTCTCTCTCTCTCTCTCTGAGAATTTTTTATTTGCTTACACTGTATTAAACCCCATCCAGTGGAAGCAGAGTGAGCTAGGCACCGTGTTGTGGTAAGAAGGAGAAAGGCTATAGAGTGCGGGCATTTACAAAAGTTTCAACAGAGAGACGCCAACTTCTAACATCCAAAGCTGCCTTTGACAATAATATCCCTTCTAAAATAAAATGAGTACTATCTTGGGAGAGAAGAGAAAATAACAAGACAGATATTCTTTCAGATAAACATGTCCATCTGTAGAGGTACAACTCATTTGGGAAGAGAAACCCTGTATGACAAAGCTGGAGCTGACCCAACTTGAGACAACAGTGTGTGTATCATTCTTTGGCATTTAAAACTGCTGTAGATTTCTTTCTCCTTACGTTCTTACGTCTCTTTGCCATTGTTAGCAGTTTGTTAGGAGAGCACGTCAGACGTCTTCTAGTTGATTTGTGAGTGCTGATCTCACAGAGCACAGATCCCTTGTCATTTTTTCTTGCTGCCTCTCTAAGAACTGTCAACATCCCCCCCCCCCCAAAATAATGACTTGGACTTTCCTAAAACAAACACGGGAACAGACACCATCTCTTCTCATCAAAAAGCGGCAAGGGACACAGTTACATCTCACCATATTAAGCAATGTGCTTCCTTGTTCATCTCATCATAATTAATAATCCATTTCCCATCATTTCAGATGTCTTTTAAATATAACACTTCCAGTCATTCTTTGGAAATTGCGTATGTGTGTATAATACATTTTGATCTTCTCCACCCTACTGCCTTAGTCCAACTGTCCTTGAAGTTCAGTAACCTGCCTCCTTCCCAGCTTCATGCCATTGTTATTAGCTTCCTGAGCCCACTTAGCACTGACTCCATATGCATAGGTGTAGAACCATTCATTGGTGGGCAACCTACCCGGAGCTACCTACCCAAAAGACAGTGACTCTCCTTTAGCAACGACCGATTGCCAATATGTCCTCAAGTAGGGATAGGGCCTCAGGAGGATCCCCTCCCCTATTCACACTAGAATTCCGATGGGTTGTAACTTGTGCAGATCTTATACAGGTAATGACAGCTAGTGTAAGCTGGATGGATGGTATAACCATGTCATGTCTAGAAGTTAGTATTTCATCGTTCTCCTCCCCATCTGTTACATTGTTTAGCTAGTCCATTCTTTTGCAAGGTTCTCTGAACCCTGGATGTGGGTAGGTGATGCAGATGTTTTAACTACATATGTTCTTGTTTCTGTTCCTGTGGGCCTCATCAACTTTGATCTGCCCTTTAGTGGGAGAACTTTATATATCAAAAAAATTATGATCCTGTGTTATGTATATTTAATTAGTATAGCTTATAATCATTTAAGGAATTTCCACACTGTGTCTTGCCGCCTCCTCCTCCTCCTCCTCCTCCTCCTCCTCCTCCTCCTCCTCCTTCTTCTTCTTCTTCTTTTTTCATGGAAATATAGCCTGAGGTTTATTTGTTGATGATTGGCTTGTCCTCAGCCTGATTGCAAAGCCGGACGGCATGAGCATAGCAGGAGGAGGGCAGAAACAACAGGTCTGCCATGATAATAACAGGAGTACAGCGAGGAGCCAAGGAACCGACTCACACTCCTTTTCCTTAGTCTCAGCCCTCACCAGGTGTCAATCACTTTCCCACCACGAGCTAACTTGGGGCAGAGAAACAAGGAGAGGCTTCAGAGAGCAGAGCACACTGCTTCTGGAAACACAAGACTCCGGCATGGTTTCCGGGGTCATGGAAATAAGAAGCTTGGAAAATTGAGAACGGGGACAAAGTAAACACACACCCGAGTCCTGCCAAGAAACCCAACTGTCTAGTCAGGAGTTTCTAAAACAGCAAGCAGTGTGCTTCCAGAGAGCTCTGCCTAGCGCACGGACACTTCTGTTAAAATGCATTCTGTCCGAAGCAGCAACGATATTATTTAGACACTGGAATTTAAGATTTTTCTGTTTCATAACTTTCTCTCTTCTATTCATATTTAGTTCTGTGGCTTAGGGCAATAGAGTTCGGACATAAATAGCTAGCAGTTGTTGCGTGTTTCAGTTTTCCCACCAGGCAGGCGATGGCTAGCCGTGGTCTGTTCCTGAGCGTACTCCACTTTGCTTTGAGTGCATTCTTGGCATGCATGGAAGAACTAGAGTTCCAGTTTCGCCAATTGTTCTGTATGCTGCTTAATTTATGGTTGCCAATCTTCTGTCACTTTTCTTGTTAAAAATATACAAGCTTCTTTGAGGCTGGAGTACCACTGGGAATGCTTCAGCTCAGTCTCAATTAGAAACAATCAAAGTTATCAACCAAAATATAAATATAGAAAAAAACTTTCCGAATTTAGCCTGCTTAAGAAGAGAATCAGCTAGGCATAGGGGCGTGTGCCTGTAATCTTTGTCTTGGAGGAGGAGATAGGAGGACTAGGAATTCAAAACCAGCATTGGCTACATTCTGAGTTTGAGGCTAGCCTGGGCTACATGAGACCCTCTCTCAGAGTCTAACAGATTGATTGTCTTCTTCCACAAAGTTTGTTAGAAGGGTGAGAAGATAATGAAGTGGTTAAATTGTGGCAAAGATGGGTTTTACATCTATATATATATTTTTAGTCTATTAGTCTAAAATTGGATATTCATTTTCTGAATAACAGAACAATGGCATAAAACCAGTATCTTGCAAAAGCTGGAAATGTTTTGAGTGCAAATGCATGGCTTTCATTTTTGAATTACATAATTTCAATGTGAGTCAAGTACAGTAATTTCATAGAAAGAGTTTTATAAATCTATTATCAACTTCAAAGAAGAATCACCTAATGTTAACTATCTCTGTCTAAAAAAAAAAAAAGAAGAGACACCTTACGCCTTCCTTAGTACATTAAGTTTTATATAATAGCAAAATAACAGCTGCCTCGGCTGGGCACTTAGTGCACCAGACACCTGCCTTAACTATTTATAGATATGCCATTTGCTCTTCCCAATAGTCCTAAGGGACAGGGAATATTGATGTCCTCCTTGTTAAACATTTACTTATGATTATTTTGGGTGCATATGCTTGTGTGTAGGCGTATTCATGCCACAGCATGTGTGTGGAGGGCAGATGACAACTTACAGAGAGTCACTTCTCTCCTTCCATCATCTCTAGGGTTCTAGGGATTGAACTGAGGTTTGGTGGCAAGCACTTTTATCAGCTGGGTCATTTTGCTGGCCCTGGTGCCAGCCCTTTGATAAAGTGATAAATGATTCTGAACTCAGAATGGTTAATTACAGCATTCACCACCACCACCCCCCTCCCCATTTATCGACGACGCTGTGGAATAGACATCTGAGCGCTGTCCAATTCCAGGGCATGTGACGACGCACTTCCAAGTAGACGATGTCATACTTGAATGTGTTCAGGGAAGATACAGAAAATCCTCCTATTTTTCTTTAAATCATTGCAACAAAGTTTGTCCTGTAATTTTAGAAGTGGTTGACATTCAGAGGGAGAAAAAGCTTTTCTTTCCATTTCTGTGTTTTGGAATATCTAAACTGACTCACTCCCAATCTTTAGAATTTGTACATTTCACACCAGGAAAGACAGTCTAAGAAGGGAACATTTTATTCCCAACTGACATTCCGGGTTTAAATATCCTTTGCAATCATTTTGTTTTGAAAAATCTCAGTGGCTGCATATGAACCTACCAGATGTCAACAATGTGTCTGCCATGTACAATATCCCCCAAGACTAAAAATACTTCACAGTGATACAGTATTTGGAAATAACCCTCGAACACCATTGGCCCTGCTGCATCACTAAACGTCTATGTAAACTCCTTTGAAACAACAGCTGTTCTGTATTCTTGTTCCCTTTGAATAATGAAATGACTTTGCAGGGAGAGGGGGCAACGCTCCTCTCATTCTTCCAGGATGCATTCAGCATGAACCCACGGTTCTGCTCAGATCAAGTTCAGGTCTTGGAATCCACCTGTAGCTACCACAGGCTTCTGCAGGTGTTTGCCTGTGGGAGGCTGTCAAGAATCGGTCTAAATCAGTGCAAAGCTACTGACAGAAGGATATTAACTGGCAGGAACTGTTTTAGGTGTCAAGAATTTCTTTCTGGGACACAATACATAGGGGGATCTGCACTCAGAAATAAATCAGTGATGAGGGCAGCAGCGACGGCTGTAACTGAGCTTCCAGGTAGAAGGAAAGGCTACCTGCAAAATGAACAGTGATGGATGGGAGGTATAAAGTGACACATGACAGGAGAGGGGGGGGAGGAAGAGGGGAGGGGGGCTAGTTGGCATTTTCAGTTACTTTAAGAGTGGTAGTTTCAAGACATACTAAAAGGTGAAGAATGCCAGGCATGATGGTACACACCTTTAATCCCTTCTGGGAGACAAAGGCACGATGATTTCTATGATTTCCAGGCTAGCCTGGTATACACAGTGAGTTCCTGGACAGCCAGGGCTATGTAGAGACCCTGTCTCAAAATAAAATAAAATAAAATAAATCTACTGCCATCTACCTACCTACCTATCTTTCTATATATTACGATATTATGTATACTGTTTTTGTCTGTTGACTATCTAATCATTTATCCATTAAGCATGTTGCGGTTTCCAATGTCCTTTTCAGTGCACCGTGTCAATGAACTGAGTAGTAACCTAGTAAAGTCCTTCCTGCAACAACAGGCATAGAAAAAAAAGGGGGACAAACTGGCTTCATGTGAAAAAAAAATCAGATTCCCCAGCCTGACGTGCATGAACCATGTTAATTTCATGAAGACGTATGCAGGCATGCACTGTCTACAGCAGAACCTGTGGCTCTAGGAAGGAACATTCATTTGCAGCAAAAGAAAGATCCACATTTTCGACTTGGCTCAGTAAGTTACCAACTGTGTAACTTTGGCAGTGTCATTTAGCATATCAAAGCCATGTTTCCTAATCTGCAAAATAGGAGAAATAGTGTCTGCTTCCCTCCAGAAATGCAAATGCATTCATGATATTGCTTGGCAATAGGAAGCTTCAAGTGATAATCAGATTCCTCTGAATCAATCTACTGCAAATGTCTCTCACGGTTACAGATTCAAGTCCTGGGATCACTATCAGTTGATGGCTGTTCCCACCATACAAGTGAAGAAAATTGAAACTGAGTGGTCAGTTTGTGAAACTGACATTAGAAATTAGGTCTTTGAACTTCTGATCCCTGGATCTTCTCACTGGGGAAAGCAAATCATGTAAATAACGTGCCAGGGTGCTAAACAGATATGATTGACAGCATTTGATGCCAGGACTATGGAATGTTAAACCCTGTGTTCTTTCTGCTGTGCTCACAAAGGCAAGCAAGCATCCAAACAAACACAAACAAAGAAACAACAAACCGAAAACAAACAAACAAACAAACAAACAAAACCTTTTACCATTCATTCTGGCTTCTATCTACTGTGGATTATAAGTGATTGTCATTCATTTACAGACAAATATCATCGAAAGGATACTGTGCCAATATAGGAAGATAAATTTCTTTTAGCCAGAACATTGTAAAAACCAGTATATTCCTTGCCTTTATGGGAAACCAGAAGTTCACCTATCTTCCTGTGATGGAAATTAATTTTGGTCTTGCTTCATGAGAATTTGATGAGGCACAGCCTGATGTTGAGATGGTATATTTGGTTTTGTTACTGCAGTGAGAGGTGGGGCTGTGTGGGGGGAGAGCAATACAGAGAGCGTTTATTTTTCCTTCACTGATGGTAAATTGCTGTATATAATCACATAGCCAGAGGGGATGGCTTACTGAGCTAAGCAGCAGGTTTGCAGTGGAAAACTTCAAGTTCTCATGCCAGGAAACACTGTATGACTCTTCATCTCCTTGAGTTTGATCAATTACTTTTCATAGATTTTTTTTTATTATTATTATGTAAGGGACTCAAACCAGGCTTTCTAACACAAATGCAGTCCATCTAATGGAGACTCTAAATACTTCAGTACTTTTGTTTATCTAAGTATTGAATTTCAGGCTTACTGCTTCTAATACCTTTGTCATAGCTAGAGAGGAAATTGTGTGAGAACTCGTGATTAAGCTGAGACTATCTGAGTGAACTTGGGCACTGTACCATTTATATGCGTGACCTGGCAGACCTGTTGAAATTGAAAAAAAGGGGGTCCATGAAATAAAGACGAACTCAATAGACTAAGTGACATTAGCCACTATTTATTAAACAGCCAGCATGTACTTAACCCTCAACAAGAATTATCTATTCGATCCTCAAAGCTGCCTTTTCGGGCAGATATTTTAAACTCCAGTCTACAAGGAGATTTGAATGCGGTGTTTAATATCACTGAGCAGAATGGAATGCTCAGATTTAAATATAGGCGTATGCAACCCCCTCCCTCCCCACACACCAAAGTCCAGCTTGTTTCTCTTCGTTTGTGCTGCTGTCAATCACTGACTGTCTCATTAGAAAGTAGGAATGTGGGCTAAGGAGATGGTTTAGCCAGTAAGTAGTTGTTTTGTAAGCATGAGGATGTGAGTTCAATCCCTGGAGTCCATAAAAAGAGCCTCTCTTCCCTCCCCACCCCCAACTCCCCCAGGAACTGGTGTTGTGCTGTACACTTGTAATCTCAGCTCTGGGAAGGTGGAGATAGGTGGTTCCCTAAAGCATGATGTTTAGCCAGTCTTGCCTCTTGTTAGGCGTTATGCCAATGAGAGAAACTGTTCCCCAGATAAGGTAGAAAATACTTGAGGAAGGACATCAGCATGCCATCAAAGGCTGTTCTTTGGTACACAAAGACTCAGACATGCACTCATGGGAACACACACACACACACACACACACACACACACACCCTTACTTGCACACATATTTATCCACATGCAGGAACATGCATGCACATATATATATTCCTCCACTCCACCTCTGACTCCCCAGAGCACAAAAGAACGAACAACATGGAAGGTACAAGACATGGATCTGTAAAGTGAAGGCTCAAATCAGCAAGGCATCAGGAGCCTGGAACTCAAAGAGCAAGCTTGTGTCACAGCATCATGAGATTGTATCATGGCTGCCTTTAAAGGGCCAGTGGAGGATTTCCCCCACTCTCACACACAATTTCTTTTCCACATGGTGAGTGGGCAGGCTTTCAAACATGGTCTCTGGAAGAACACAGAGCAGGTGGGTGTGAGGGTACTATACCCTTTGAAAAAAATGTTTTTAAAATGCCAGAGGCAAAGTTCTTACACTTAGTATAATTTTCCTTCACTGGGATGATTTGTCCTAGGAATCTGGGAGCCAAGAAGTTATAGCTCTATCTGGGAATATGTTCTCTCTGTCTTTGTTATTTTAATATACTTTATTTGCTTTATATCCTGATTGCTGCCCTTCTCCCGGTCTCCTCCTGCAGTCCTGCCCCTGACTCTTCTTTCTATGTATTTTGTTTTACACTCCTTGTCTTCAGTTCCTCCCCTTCCATCCATCACGAGATCTTTCCACTGTGATTGTTTTCTGCTGTGCTACATGTGAAATCATAGATGAAATGAATTGTCTCGTGTTTTGGGCACATATTCAGAAATAAGAATCATCCAAAATGAAGAGAAGGAGCAGAAATAATCTTATTATTTTGAGACCTATTCATGATAGGGTGCCTGAGAACCATCCAAGTAAGGGAAGCTTCAGGGAGCATCTGGGTGGATGCTTGTGTTGGAGAACTGGATGTGCAAATCTGAAGGAAGTGAAACTTCTAACGTCATGTTAGAAGATGGCTGAAACTGTAAGAAAGTGTGAGCTCACTGAAGATAGGATATACAGAATGAAGAGTTGTGGGCCAAATCAGAGTGCTAGGGACAATGGGAAGTACCCAACAAGATGAGGAAAAGAAAGTCTTTATAGAGCCTGGAGAACTAGATCTGGAAGGAGACATTAACTTTGAGAAACAGAATTTCCAGAAGTCTAAGTTTTATATTAAGATATTATGAACTAAAGTAAAATAGGATCACCAATTAATACCATGAATCTGTGGTTTTGTTGGTTTGTTTTTGTGAGAATAGGATCTTGCTATGCAGCCCAGTTTCAAAGTATGTGACCATGATGTGTACCATCATGCATGGCTACATTGTGAATATTTTTAAAAAGATTATGATATAAAAAAGTTTATGAAATGATCAAGTCACCCTTTCTTTCACAGAAAACCCATCCATACCTTTCAAAGTTAATGTCCCTTGCCAGATGTTAGGGAAAATTGTAGGTAGTGAGCTTCTCTCAATGGTATGTGGTCTATGATATCAGTACTATAGAGATCCTGCATAGAGAGGACTCTAGCAAGGTTAAACTTCAAATATTTCCAGTTTATTGATTACTTTTTTCAAAGTACCATTAGGGCCAAGAGATGTTTGTTAATCAGTCTTGACAAGGTTATATTTTCTAGGTTTTTGGACTGATATTCTTTACTAGACAAAAGATGGGAGTTACTATGGATGATTAGTGTTTGCCACTTAAAGATATAAAGTAATCAGTATTTGGAGTTAATATTTAAAAAAACAATTACTTTAAGGGGTTTGCATGCCTGTGAAGAGTAAGATCTCATTCCCCATGCCTTGATTTTGGAGAACGTGGGAACATGGGGAGTTGGATGCTTTCTGATGATAGTTCTGCATAAATGATTTTTGTCCTGAGAGTGCACAGACACAAGCTCTACAGCTCTTTTCTTGATTCACACTGCATTGTCATCCTTTAGCAGGTCATATTATAAATGACAGAAGTGGAAGTTATGCAGTTCTAGAGGTGTTGGTTTAATGAAAAGCTAGCTCTCCTGACAAGGCTTGAGGAAGCATCACTGTGAGTCTAAGCTAGCTGTAAGACAAAGTTGTTGCCCACTCCAAACAAGTATTTAAGTAGCAATTACTAGACAGTAAATTGGCAACCTATGACACCAGCATTAGCCAACATCCTACTGATGGAGGAAGGCCATTAAATATACATATCTTTAATTGCCACAAACACATGGATGAGCATCTTCATTATGAGGAAAAAGGTTTTATGGAAATACCTTGAAAAATAATACTTCAGCTGTATAACATTAGGGGACACACCTTTTATTTGACCTAAATTTGGAGGCAAAGAACTATAGAAACAAAAATCTTCCTTTATGTTTAGTGGGTGAGTGAATGACTGTGGGTGCATAGAAGAGAGAGTCTGTTGCATATGACTCCCCCGGCCCCTGTGTGTGTGTGTGTGTGTGTGTGTGTGTGTGTGTGTTTGCCTGTGTGTGTGAGAGAGCGCTTAGTATTGAATATTGCAGATGCCTTTATATAGCAATGTAAGAGTGCCTGAAGGTTATTCATTATTCACATGTAAACAAAGGAGACAGACTGATCTATCCAAGCAATTACCTGGTCGTAAGCTACTTTCCATTTTACATGAGAAGTCCTTCAAATACTATAAATAGTCATATTTCTTAGCAACACCTCACCATGGCTATTTCCCTTTGATGTCCACCTTTAGTCTGAGAGTACTAGAATTCTCTCTATGGCCTCTGGGTCATTCCCAAGGTCCACATTTTGAGGCTGACTCTGGATAGTCTCTTCTAAATTGTCCCTTTAACCTGAATCTTAGCTTTTCTCTCTACAAAAAAACCCTAAGTCTTTGTTATTTTGATTTGTGTATTTTCAGGACCTGTTCATGCATTTCATTTTAAACAAAAAAAAGTATTTCATTCTTAGAGTCATTATCTCATTATTAATTTTAGCTCTAGTTGCTAGAAGCTTATCTCATTAGCTACTGTGAAGAACTTCATCGGGAGCCATAGTGGTTTGACCTTTGCGTTCCTTCCCAAGGAAAACACCAAGAAAAACGATCTTGAGCACAAGCAGTAGTGTGTCCCCTGATAACTGAGTTTTAAAATCATTTTTAAGTAAATCCATTAACATATTGTCATTGTTGTTACAGATTATTTTAAGCCTGAAAAAGCTGAGAGTGAAGTGTAATATAATCGGATTAGAAAGAGACGCAAGTGCATCTAAATCAGATGGTTCACATGCACTAGTTTTCTAAGAGTTATCTGAAAGAAACTCTTCCCTCTGTACATCCTGCCAATCACAGAAGCACACATGTGGGTATCCAGTAGGTCTGGAAAAAAACACAAAACAAATAAAGAAAAAAAAACCACCTCCCAACTCACCATTTTAATGCTGAGTGAACAGAAAGCAAATTGTATACATAACTAAAATACAGTGTGATGTGCATATTTAACTTAGAGAAACATTACAACATGATTATTTTTTTTTTAAAAGATCATCCATCAACTCCATGGAACAGGACATATAATGCTTATATAAAATGAAAAATTAGGTCTTCTAAATTTAAAGTCAAGGTTTTTTTTTTTTTTCCTTTTGAGTCAAAAGAACGAAGATTTTGATAACCTCCAAGAAAATGCCCCATCAACTGTTCGTGATTCAATAGCTGTGTTTAGGTAACTTGGGGCTTTCCCACAGCCCATCCTCATCCATCTAGCGGCCAGTTCCTTGCCATCCCATTGCCCTTACCGTCAAGACAAAAATAAAGCCAACACTGGTAAATTTCTCCCATTTTCCAGTCTTAGGCCTGATTCAGAGGTGGCATGGGGCAGGGGTTTGGTGGGAGAAGTGCTTGCTTGCTGCACAAATTGGAGGATCTAACTGTGGATCTCCAGAAGCTGGATAACCAAGGCACAAGAGCCCATACTTGTAATTCCAACACTCATAAGGGGAGATGGGGAGGTAGAGACAGGAGAGTTCCTGGGAGCTCTTGAGCTGCACAGCATTGAACAAAAACAGTCTCAAATGAGGTAGAAGGCAAGGAGTGACATTCCAGATTGTTCTCTAAATTCCAAACATATGACAAGTATGTGTCTAATCTCTCCCTCCTCCCCACTTCTCCCTGTCTTACACCACACATGCACACATACTAGAAAAGTGGTTCAGAGAAAACTGTATGATTGAAATACAATTTTTAGATCAGGTAGATTTTAATTTGACTCTTTATTGCCTAAGAAGTACCACCAAGGATGGTGAATTGCAACTTTCCCCCCAATTAATAAATCAAATTGTACCATCTCTAATTCATAGCAAAACTACTTCATTTACATTTATACCAGGACACTTTGGAGACTGCTCCATGTAGATGACATGTCCCTCACTGAAGTCCAGCCACGGGGTAATTGACCTACAATCCCAGATGCTGGGTTTAGAAATATGAGTACATTTGTGTTGGGCCCATCTTCCCAGGCTTTGGTTGAGCACAGCACGGAGTGTTAAGCAGGTTCTTTCCTGGGAGATACAAGGCAATCTTGGTGAAGTTTGGGTCAAGAACTCCAAGTGGCCCTGCTGAGTTGTTCTTAAGTTACACTGCATGGCAACCTGGCCACTCCATCTTTTCTGGCTCCTGCCGCCACAGGTGTTTTCCCTAATACAGTCTTTGCTTGCATGCTTTGTCTTCATGCCTGTGTCTCTAAGTACCAGGACTCCTGGAGTCTATAATTCTATGTGAGAATCAAGTGTAGAAAAACAGAAATTGGTAATCAATGAAGCCCACTCAGACATTTCATTGCCTGCCTGTGCTGTGCTGTGCTGTGCTGTGTGTGTGTGTGTGTGTGTGTTTCTACTTATGATTCCCCTACTTTATAAATACCAGACTTCAAATAACAGTTTTTACTCATCCTAGCTAATACCAGAAATTATTTCTGATTTGCCAATAATGAATATTTTCTTCTGCTCTTTTCATTGGACCACAAATAAAACAGAGAAAACTCACTATAGCCTAGTTTCTAGAGCCATATGTGCCTCATACAGTGGTGCAAGGCCACAGGAGTGAAATAACTCAGAGACTTTTGCAACTATTCTGATCCTTTCTCTGGCTTCCTGTTTCTGTTCTTTGTCCAATTCTGCAATCTCTGATTTCACCAATAAATGTTTCTGTGCTCAGAGATTTCCTCTGAAATGCCAGTGACTCTATCCTATGCCCTATCTTAAGCAGACTTAAGTCCTTTATAAATCTGGGTACTGAGAGAAAAATAGAAAGGCTAGAATATGGCAGGAACATATAAAAGAAGCTAGGGCAGAGAACAAAGCCAGAGGTGATAATGACTAGCATATCTAAGAATGACTGACTACTCGAACCTTCCATATGAGATGTTGTGTTTCCTCAACTCTTCAGCTCCACTATGCTGGGCTCAATGACCTAGCCATGTATGAAGGGTATCATTAGGGTGCCATATCTCCATTACAGTCTGACTAGCTGAACAAGAAGAGCAAAGGGAATCTTTAAGTTGGCTCCTGTAGAGCTTGACATGTGTAGGACAGATGTCTTTGCAATGATGGAGTGGCTTTAACCTGGGTATGCCAAAGGAAATGGATGCATGGTAGATCTAACATGGACCTAACGCTTTCCTCTCTCCCTGATTATCTGCCCCAAGTATCTACTTTAAGTTGGTGGCAACATGTATTTATAACTGCCAGGGCTTATCGAGTAAAGCATTGGCATACAGGCACGAGGACTTGACTTTGAATCTCCTGAAGCCATCTGTAACCTCATTACTCAGATTCACAAGGATGCTGCCACAGAGCAATCTTTGAGTGAATTCTGGGTAGAGAGACATTTGTTGTCATTGCTTTTCACCATTCTACAGCAAAATATATTCGAATTAAAAAAATCCCAAATAAACTGTGATATGATCCATTCATATGTTGGGTAATGACTGTGCTAATGATGTGGGGTACAGCTTCATTTAGAAAATTATTATTATTATCATTAATCAGTTAGGCTTATTCATTCATGGCCTGATGTATTTGGAGCTCAGCTTGATCTCTTTTAGGTCTTTTAACTTGCGAATTTAGCTTTAAGAGCCTTTCTGGGTTTGTTTCTGTGAATAATGGCTTCTATCCTTAAATCTCAATGTAAAAGTTTTAAAGTGAGTGGAGATTTCTTATATTAGCAAATAAAGCAGAGAGGAGACTGAACACAAATCTAGTGCAATGATTCATTCTTCAAGTGTTCTCTCAGGACCAAGGGCATCAATATCACCTAGTGGCTTGGTGACTCACCCATTGCTGTGAACATACTTTGACAAAAGCAACTTAGGCGAAAAAGGGTTAACCTTCAGATTGAGAGTGTCATCCATCATGGCTGGGAAGTCCTGGTGGCTGGAGCTTGAGGAAGCTGACCCCCATTACATCCACAACCAGAAAGCAGAGAACAGTGAACCCTGCAGAGGTCACTTTCTTTTTGACCCAACCCAGGGCCCTACTGTATGACAGGTCTCTGCATCTCAGCTACCCTAGTCATCCTGGTCTCCTAGGTAACTCTAGATCCTGCTAAGCTAACAAGATCAACCACCTCACCCGGGAGATAATGAGGAATGCGAATGATCAACCCTATTCCATATCGTGCTGTGGAAATTCTGGTGGTAGACCCCAAATTGTGTGTTAACCTCCAAAATAACCTTCTTTTTCTCAAGATCAGCCATGTGTGGTGGGCAGGAAACTCTTCTCACCTGCTCCGACTCCTGCCTCATTTTTCTCTTCCAGGACATTTTGTCCTCTGCTCGAATTTAGGACTCAGAGTATCTACCAACTTTAGGCCCAGCGCTCACAGGCCACTCAGCTACTCCAGGAGTCTGCAGTGATACCCATTCTAGTTCAAAAACAACTCCAAGTATGACTCGAAGGTTTTATAGAGTTTTTCACTAACTTGGGGAAACTCAGACATAGAGTTAACAGAAAACCAATAGGATAATAAATAATTAAATTTGTACTAAGCAAATTGTATCACGTGTTCTTTAAGAGAAAAGGGCTAGATTGCATTATATCTATTTGGATATGATTCAAAATTGCCCTTATACATGTATAATTAATATTGATAGAAAGGTAAGATGCTTTTCTATTTTTTCCACTAGACTCCAAGAATTGGATTAGGTAGATTTAATAGAATCTTTAAATATGATGCTTTAATATCAGTAATAATGAATTCAAAGTTTTTCTTGTTAACCCGTACCTGTAACCACCAGTAAGAGAGGTTTCATCAATGTTGTCGTTGTTATTTTGTTTTTTTCATGTTCAGCTGAATTCTTTTCATTGACTAGGGGAAAAAGTCCGCTTATTTTAAAATTTCAGTTGGTTCCATGAAGTAGCAGGTGTGAACAACCCATTTTTTTAATATACGGTGGCGATTATTACTTTGTGATCTAAAGTGCTACCTTGCTTTTGCCTACAAGATTTTATGATTGCATTGCCTCAAAAGTAGCAATGGAAAAGAGTGTCACATTCAGTTTAAAATTTTTTAAAGAACTATTTTATTCTTTCTTTAGGTGTATCAGACAAATGCATGCCAGACAAATCAGAAGCACCAGGCTCTTCTGAGGTCTCAAGTTTTTTTTTTTTTTTTTTCGTGTTTTCTGAAAGGACATAAAATCACATCTGTTTGAAAGACTACAGCCTCACATGAGCCTGACCCTAAAACAACAAGGGCTATGATTTGCTCGCTTTAGGTGGCCATTAAATTCTTTTAAGTTGCAAAAGTATCATTTGGTAAATTACCTTTTCCAGGGCCCTAAGTGACACCTTAAAGGTTTAAAGTATTAAATCACCCTCCAGAAGTGGTCACTCTACCCTGTTAGCCACTGATAACACCGGGCTAAATAGCTTCAATTTCTTTCATGCTGGATTTTGATCAACATAAAACACTTTTTATAGACATTATCAAATTTGCTCTTAACACAACAGTTAGGGCAAGGGATGGGAGTCTTTAAAAAAGGTTCCAGAAGTTCTCTAGTAAGAAAAACCCTTCCTGTGTGTGGCTTTGAAGATTTTAATTACAAATGTGTTCAAAATTGCAAAATAGTTCTGAATGTTCCTTTTTTTTTTTTTTTGTCTGTGTTTTCTAATGTTAACAAAGATGCATATTTTAATACCAGTTTGATTAGGGTCTTTGCTTTCAGCTGAGCGTTAATACATATGGTACTGGAATCTAGACTTTAGTTAAAGAATCTTTTTGATACTAGTGGAGATGGCAAGATGGCTGAAAATGTTTAGAATGTGTCCCCAGAGAATAGGCAGATGAGATGTATTTACTGAGCGGGGATGGTGGAGGACTCATTGCTTCATTGAAAGTGGGCTCAGCATTGCTAGTGACAACTGAGGAGAGTGGACCCTTTCTTCACCTTTCCCTTCTACCCATAGCAATCATTACTTATTTGGTTTTCTTACTCAAAAGTCAAAAATAAATCCAGTTTGCAAGCGACATTGTCCTTTTCTAACAGAACAAGGACTTTCTCAACAAGCTTTCTCAACAAGTAACAACTTGCCATTAAAAAAAAAATGTAACTGGTCCATTGAAAGCAGAGGCCCATACGGAGAGGAAGCAGGTAGAGATGTCATCCTCAGGCAAGAGCTAGCTTCTGTGCTTTTCCACAATTGCTTGTGATTTTAGGTCTCTGGATTTTGCATGTGCATGCAAAATGTGCACGCATTTTGACAAGTTTCAAGAAAATGTTCTAAGTTCTTGTGGTGAGATGCTAAAGAACACCAACACGTTAAGTGGGGACTGGGGAGATGGCTCAGCAGTTAAGAGCACTGACTGCTCTTCCAGAGGTCCTGAGTTCAATTCCCAGAAACCACAAAATGGCTCAAAACCATCTGTAATAGGTTCCAGTGTCCTCTTCTGGTGTGTCTGAAAACAGCAACACATATATAAAATAAATAAGTAAATCTTTAAAAAAAAATGTGTTAAGTGGACAGTGTTAAAAAAGGTAGCTTAAAGGGTGAAACTGAAGGAATGTGTATGTTTATGTGTGTGTGTTTGTAGGTACATGTGTGCATATTTGCAGAGGCCAGGGAACAACCTTGGGTAATGTTTCTCGGTCACTGTCTGCTTCTTTGTTTCTTTAAATTTATTCTATTCTGTTCTATTCTGTTCTATTCTGTTCTATTCTATTCTATTCTATTCTATTCTATGAGTATGATGTTTTGTCTGCATGTATGTCTATGTACCATGGACATACCTGGTGCCTGAAGAGGGCATCGGATTCCCTAGAACAGGAATCATAGATACTTTTGGGTTGCCACATGAGTGCTGGGAATGGAACCTGGGTCTCCTGAAAGTGTAGCTAGAGCTCTTAACTGCTGAGACATTATCCAACCCCAGTATTTTCCGAAACTTTTTATTTGTTTGTTTGTTTGTTTGTTTGTTTTTAAACAGGATCATTCATGAAACTCGACTAATAGGCTATGTTAGGTATCCAGCAAGTCTTGTGGACCATGCTATCTGCCTCCCCAGCACTGAGATTAAGGGTACAACCCCATACCACGTTTTCTTAAGAAGTGGGAGGGCTTGGGATTGAACTCAGGTGTTCATACTTGTACAACAAACACTTTACCAACTGAGATATCTCCCCAGCCTAGGGTTTTTCTTTTCAGTACTGACTAAAATGGCACTTGCTCATAAAGAGAGAAAGTTAATCCATTTGATTTACCAAGCTGGTTATTTCACATTGTATTTAAACATGACTGGAGACAAGTCGACAACAGATGGCCTCTCGAGGAAACAGGAGCCACTCCGGCACTCGCAGAAAGCGTGAGTGACCTTTGGGGAACTTGGAAAAGATGAGAGATGATTTTCTCCTAATTTTTTTCCTCTCATCTCCTTATGCCAGTTGTTGAAAAGTGATTTCTTGCTTTTTTATCTGCTGTGTCAGACATAAAAGCCTCTTAAGGCAAAATTGTGATTTACCCTGTAACAAGTGGTGGTTCTAAACTCTCTTCAGAGCCTTATAAAAAGGAAGAAGAAGAAGAAGAAGAAGAAGAAGAAGAAGAAGAAGAAGAAGAAGAAGAAGAAGAAGAAGAAGAAGACTCCAGAGAAACAGAGAAGGGATTGACACGTGGGACTTGTGCCCAGCACCCCATTTGATTTGTTTCCCTGGAAACCTCAGTCACATGACTCCAAGAGGCCTGCGTACTACAAAGAGGGGAAAGAACCAGCAAGGTCTTCCATGGGCTTTTTGTTTTCTTCCATACTTACACTGAAAAAAAAAAAAAACTAAGGAAAGAAAAAAAGATTTTAAAAAACGAAAGCAATGAAAGATTAACTGAAAATCCAGAATTATTGCAATGTGTGTGTGTATGTGTACATGTGTCTATTTGTACTCGCACACATGCATTTATATGGTAAATGTACATGTTCATTTGTGCATGTGCACATGCACACAGAGGCCAGAGGTCATGGGTGTCTTCCTTGATGACTCATTGCCTTAATGTTTTAGACATGGTCTCTTAATGACCTGGAGCTAACTGACACAGCTTAGATAGCAGCCTATAAGCTCCAGGTTCACGTCTCTCTGGTTTCCCAGTGCTAGGGTTACAGAGGCATTCTCGTGTGGCTAGCTTTTTGTATGAGTGCCAGAGCTTCAAACTCAGATTCTCACGTCTGCATGGGCAGCACTATACTGACCAAACTATGCACCCACCTCCCGAATTGTAGAAAACCTTCCAACTTAAAAGAATATAATCTTCAGTGCAGCACGTGTGATTTGTTATTTGTTAAATGGACACATTTACCTGCCTGAGAATGTCAATCCTGCCTCCTTTCATATGGTAACACTCCACAGCACATTTTTAGTTTTTCTCTTCAGGAAGTCAATATCACCATCTATAAATACGCAGTGTAATCTTCTGGCAATAAAATGAGGTCAGCTTCCCTTTGGGTCTCCTTTTAAGCCTGAAATCATTATCTCCCAACCCTAAACCCCTCATCTACTTAGAAAACTTACTTCTTTTCCCCTGGAAATGAAGAACAGAAGCCTTTTAGTTCCAAATTAGCTCTGTGGCCTTCATTAGGCCTAAAATAAAAACGAACTGAGAGAATCCCACTGTAGCTGGGCGTAGTGGCTCACACCTGTAATCCCAGAACTCAAGAGGCTAAAACAGGAGGAATACTGTAGTGAGTCTGAGGCCAGAGATGGCCATACATCAAGTTCTGGGACAAGCCTGGGCTACAGAGTCAGACACTGTGAAGAGAAAAATCATTGTAGAATATTTGCACTTGTATGAAAAGCACTGACCAGTGGGGAACCAGTGCTAAAGAAAATGGCAGGGATATTAAAGCAATGAAGGAGGTCCCATCCTTGTGCTCTCTTTAATCCTATTAGCCAAAGAGAATGGTAGACTTTGAGAAATTTAGAAGCACAAAGCCCTCTAGCTAGGAACATGTCTACTTAGAATACTGTGGTGGGCGTATTTAAATCTATAAAGCTAATGTCCAATTACAAAAAAAAAAAAAAAAAAAGGTAGGTTCCAATTCATACCTATTAGTTTTGCTATAAAAAATGAGACTAGCCTAACACTGCCCACAGCAGAACAGCTAGCCAGCTATAACGAGAAGGCCTTGCCTTCCTGCTCTATTGGGAAATGGGATGTCGTGTCAAATCAAACACTCAGTTTTAATAGAATATTATCAACATACTAGGTATGTATTACCAATTTTCCAGATACAGGATGCAATAAAATACTTAACACTAAAACAACACTAAACACATTGTGATCTTTCTCTGATGATTCAAGACATTTCAGAATTTTTCATTAACTCCAGCTCACCTTTAGGTACCTCAGATTTTGCTGTGCCCAGTGAAGCAGAGTTGTATCAATTAAGAGAAGTTTCCCTTTGACAGACTATTCTAACAACCAGCTTCAGCTGTAGAGTGTTTCTACTGGGTGGATTTAAATGAAGTAGGAATACTAATCAGTTGGATGCCCCACCCCAACCCAGTCCATTTGGCTCAAAGCCCAAAACAAAAAGAAATGAATAAACAAACAAACAAACAATAATAAAATACTGCCTTTGGTTGATGTCATTAATATATTTTTGTGCCCTGAGATTGTAGGGATGAGGGGGGAAGTGCAGACACTCAGCTCCTCCCTCCTGTTTTTAGTACTCCCTTAACAGACATCTTTCCCATCATAACCAGCTTATGTTGGTTGAGCTCCAGTTTCCCTAGGAAGACACTCAAGGTTGAAAGGTCAGTTAAGACATTCCCTCTTCAACTTGTAACTTCATGCTATTTTGAGTGGTGGAAGAGTTTAGGAACCCACACCAAAGCATCCTGACAGCCATGCATATGATGACTGCATTGAAATTTTAAAAAACAAAATAAAACAGAAGATGCTGATGCTAATTCTTTTTCAGTTTGGGTCACACAAGGTGCCAGCAACTGGTGCTAATTGAAAAGGAAAACGATAATTCAATATTCCAGCAGCCTGCATCCACCTCATGCTCTTTGATCCAGAAGACTGCAAAGACATTTTTCACAAAGGAAACTAATCAAGGTACCTTCCCCTGGGGGAATAGGGTCATTCTATGTCTATGAAAAGGCCAGGCAATAGTTATGTGATGACAGCCCTTCTGCTGAAGGACCAAAAGGATCCAAAGAGAGAAAAAAATGTAATACTCAATCTTAGAAGGTGGAGATACACTGACTAACCTAGGCTAGAGGTTTGAGAACATTTCGAGCAACCCTGGTTTGGTTCCCTACTATACAGCTTACTTTTTATTCCCAGCCTAACACTACCTAGAATTCAGCTTGGAAGAGGAAACATTAATGGCAGAACTATCTGAATCAGACTGGTTTCGGAACATATCTGTGAGAGATTGTCTTGATTGATATGTCAGGGCCCAGTCCATTCCTGGTGGCACCATCCTTGGGCAGGTGGTCCTGAGCTGTATAATAAACTGAGCATGAGATACTGAGCAAGCCAGTAGGCAACAGCCTCTCAGTGCTGACTTCCCTCAATGATGGACTGTGATCTTAATGTGAAAGCTGAAATAAATTCTTTCCTTCTCTAAGTTTCTTCTGGATATAGCATTTATCACAGCAACAGAAAAGCAAACTACGGAATCCATGTTAGCTTGATTAGACTTGTAAAATACATGTGATGTTGCTTTTAAGAAAAGAAAAGCATATTTGTATTCTGAGCACAACCAAAGAATTGTAAAAGTTAAACAAATATTTATGGAAGATAATCACAATCTTTTATTGACAATAAAGCACAATATGGAAATGGGTTGATAAAATGGAGCTGACTTTGGTAACTGATACATAAAAATTCATAATATAAAGTGATTTAAGGAGTATGACAGTTGGTCTGGGACTTGTTGGGATAGAAGAAATCAGCCTGTTCTTAAAACACACCACCGAAAGCACCTGCCCCCTACACAGTATGGGAATGTGGGCCTGTTCTTTCTCTGTTTTCTAACATGTTTGAGAAGCAGACTATGATGTAATTCTTTAAAACTGAGCACAGGATGGTTGGCTACCCAACTTACAGTCTCTCTATCGAAGCTTTACCAGGATGCTCCACACTCTGTAAGCTGGCTCTGGAGAACCCCCGGGTATGGTGGGGAATATCTTGGGCATATGGCTGATGTTCTCACTTTCATCTCCCTGACTCTACAGTTTGTTCTATTTTTTTCCCTTTTGAAATGTGGCTCATTCTAGAAGCAGCTGAATTGGTACAGACAGTACTTCTGAGGATACATCCCTGAGAATTTAGCTGCAAAGCCCAGGAGAAGTCAGATCCCTGGGAAGAAGCCAAGTGCGGATTTCAGAGAAACAGCATCCTCATGCTTGAGCAAGTTTTTCTCTCTTGATGAAACTTGTCAAATTCCCTTCATATACTCTCCTCTCTAGACAGATGGACACAGAGAGAAACAAAGATACAGATTCCTATTTCTGTGTAAACATGTTTTTTTTTTTTTTCTCCAAAGTACAGCTTTCAGAGTCCCCGTTGCTGACACCTAAGGAATCACTCACATTTAGTTTAGCAACTCCCTCCCAGGCTGTGTAACACTGTATTAAGCACTCCCCTTAAGCCATAACAACCCAGAGACAGATAACCAAGATGGTGTCTTTGATCAGACTTCGCAGGGTGACTTCTTCTGGTTCATCTCCCATGCGATGCCAAGGAGAAGGAGATGTAGCTGAGACTGTGATTATCCACTTGGAAGGTGAGGAAACAAAGGAAAAGAGTCAGTGTGATGGCTCTGTAGGTAAAGACATTTTTTTTTTTTTAATCAAGCCTGGTAGCCCAAGTACAAAACCCAGAACCTACATGGTGGAGAGAACTGATTGCTGTAAATCATCCTCCGACCTTCATACACTTGCTATGGTTCTCTCTCTCTCTCTCTCTCTCTCTCTCTCTCTCTCTCTCTCTCAACACACACATGCACACACATACACATGTGTATGTGAAATATATATATATATATATATATATATATATATATACACACACATATATAAAACCATCAAGCTTTGGCTAATAGATTCTCTCTCTTCAGCCTTTCTGCCCATCTTCCCCCTGCCCCTGTATCCTTCTCCCTCTGTCTCTCCCCAAGAAAAGAAGAAATCAGAGTGATTGATTTCATCTTCAAAGGAAACTCAAATGCTCATTGCACCTCATGAAATAATGTCCCATTGTTCAGGTGATTACATAAGAGAAAGTACTTGGTGTTTATGAACTGGTCTGGGGGTCAGAGAAGACAGATCTCTTACCACAAGCTAACCTTTTGCAGTATTTTATACACACATACATACACATATACATGCACAATATATATTACATACACACACATATGTGTATATATGTATATATATTGTGCGTATGTATGTGTGTATGTGTATCTGTGTTCACATGCATGTGTGCACGTGTGTAGATGTGTGATTGACAAGGAGTTTCTTCTCTATTGTTCTCCAACTTATTTTTGGACACAGAGATTCACACTGAATCCGGAGCTTGCCAGTTCATTTAAGCTGGCTGGTAAACAGGTCCCTGGAATCCACACACCCAGCACTAGAATGGCAGGTGTGTTCCAGTCACACACTTGGCTTTTCATGTGGTTCCCAGAGCTCCAAACTTAAGGCTCTCACGCTGAGATTGCAAGCACTGTACAGACTGATCCCTTCTCCTAGCCCTGTAACAGGGCTTCTTCCAGCCTTAACTCACTGGCTAGTGCATTTGTCCTCTTAGTCTCAGACAAAAGCATCGAGGGTCATCCTTCACAGGGCAGATGACTCCCAGAAGATACATATGCACCAAATGTTAATTCTATTATACCATTAATGTGCCATTACCTGTAATAAATGTCTTTCAATAAAGTGGCTGGTACCATAGGTCACATATAAATACATAAGCCAGTGTGAGTGAATCATCAGAGAGACTGGCTTAATTGTAGAGACTAAGAATGATCAGATGTGGTAAAAACTCAAAGTCCAGAGTACCATAAAGTGAATAGAACAGGAAGAAAGTGACAACCTTGCAGGACTCTGAGGGTCATCCTGTGGAAAATTCTATACTAAGTCCTGAGGTGCTGGAGGGTGGCGCTGAGACTACTGACAGAGAAAGCAGGGAAGCAGAGTGTGGCTCGTTATAAGAGGATGTGAGATTTAAATGACATCTTACTCCATGCAATCCACTTCTGTGGTTCTTTTATATCGGGTGATTCACTGCCTTATCTTAAAGACCCACCCAATGCATAACATTTAACATGGTTGTGGAGAAGTTAGCAGCAAGGCTCACAGACGTCAATAACCAGGCTTCAGGCCACTTTTCTTATACGCAGGGGAAAGAGATGTGTGCTCCAAGTCTGAAGTCCTCTGAAGCGTATACCCACTTGACTGCTTGGCAGCTGTTACCTAAGAAAAGGTAACTTCCCTAAAGAGAGATCTCTAAGCTAGCATGGGGCCGGGAGAATTTTATACTAGTGACTGGAAGATGTCTTCTCCAAAGAAGAGTTTTAAAGAACTCAAACCTCGATTATGGGATTTTCCCGAAGAAACAGAGTGGTGAGACCACAAGACTCCATCCTTCTTTCTCTCAGTTCTTATTAAGGCAAGGTTTGCGGCAGTGATAAAGGAAAATAACTCGGTATCGATGTTTTGTAAGCTCTCTCTCCATCAAACACAGAGGGAAAGGGAAGAAGGATGCTGCTATAAAAATATCTGTGAGCTGATCCATCCACATGAGACAACTTAAAAAGCTGGAGCAAACGGATTCTCAGTTGCCCTTTCTTTCCCATTTCTTTCTGGTGTAATCTCCCCTAATGTCTAGACAATTGCAAGTGATGGCTTTATTTGTAGTGAAGGACCTAGAAGGAAGCTGGGGGAGCTTGTTTAAGTATTTAAACCACTGCGAACATGCATAGGGTGCCTGAAAGTTGCTTTGCCACTTTCTGCCTTATGTGTTACAGGGCTTCTTATAGCCTTCACTATTGAAACCATGGTTGCTGTACACAGCTGAGTATAGTACCACGGATAAGAGTGCTGGAGGCAGGGGATCACAGCTTAGAACTGAGCTCTCCACCTCCAGTACAGGTTAAATAGAGATTCCACTTTATCAAAGCCTCAGCTTTTGGAACTGTGAAATGGTGATATTGAAAGCACACTAGAGGGTACTCTACATAGTCATGGTCAATTGAACAAGTGTTGATAATTTCTGCTGTTCTTACTGTCATTGTGGAACTACGCTTCTGAACTGATTCATTCAACAACGAATCCAGGGTCCATTTGAGGTGTGCGCAACAGCCCACGGGCAAGAGCTCTGACCTGGTGGCTCAGATTCTAATGATCTGAAGCTATAAAATCTGGGGGTAGTCTTGCATAGCTGGAGGTAAAAACTCAGTTCACATGAGTCCACTCCCATACCCCTCCCCTAGGCAGATCAAGCATACTTGCTCAGTGTGGTCCAGTGTAAAGTATACAAACTTTAGCGCCTGAGGGACCTGGTTTCAAACAGTCTCTCTGACATTTCTCAGCTATGGGGGCTTGATTGATTTACTCTGCGTCTGTCAACCTCAGTTTTCTTATTTGTAAAATGGGGAGAAAACCATCATTCTGGCAGTTCTGTTGTGAGGTAGAGCGAGAGAGCAAGAGAGAGCAAGAGAGATTGAGAGAGAGAGAACAAGCGAGAGTGCTAGAGAGCTAGAGAGCTAGAGAGCAAGAGAGGGAGAGAGGGAGAGAGAGAGGGAAGAGGGAAGAGGGAGGAAGGGATGGAGGAGAGAGAGGGAGAGGGAGAGGGAGAGGGAGAAGGAGAGGGAGAGGGAGAGGGAGAGGGAGAGGGAGAGGGAGAGGGAGAGGGAGAGGGAGAGGGAGAGGGAGAGGGAGAGGGAGAGGGAGAGGGAGAGGGAGAGGGAGAGGGAGAGGGAGAGGGGGAGAGAGGGAGATAAATGGTG
Organism: Arvicanthis niloticus; assembly: GCF_011762505.2. Classification (NCBI taxonomy): domain Eukaryota; kingdom Metazoa; phylum Chordata; class Mammalia; order Rodentia; family Muridae; genus Arvicanthis; species Arvicanthis niloticus. The sequence continues at coordinate 59,972,299 of NC_047665.1, read as the reverse complement.
ACAAATTTAAAGCCCTGGCAGGCAGGCAATACAAGATACTTTAGAAAAACGTATAACTATCATTATAGAGATTGCTTGGCCCAGTAAAAGAATCACAGAAACAGAAGTGTTGGGCTGTTTGGAGCCTTTGAAACAAGCACTCCATCCTCTAAGAACTGTGGATCATGATTTATCTTCTTAAAACAACAACAAATATATGTGTATGTGATTTTCTCTCCCCTTTGAACGAAAGATACAGCATGTTTGCATTATATATTGTTTTATTTTTTACTAACAGTACATCTTGGGGAATTTTTTTTTCCAGATCTGTGCATGAAGAACAATCTCATTTTTACTTTGTGGAATCATTCTGTTCCACAGAATTGCTCTCATAACTCAAACTAGTCCCCTATGGAGGAAGAGTCAGGTTGGTTGCTAGCACTGGTTTTCTACAAACAATGCAGGAGCGAGTAATTTTTAAAGTGAGTCTTTCACAATGTATTTGTAGGGTAAATTCCTAGAGGTGGAATCGCTGAATCAGAAGGGTTGCGCATTTGCCACTTTTGTTAGAAACTGCTGAATCTCCTTCTTCAGTTTGCACCAATTTACACTCCCCTCAGCAGGGGAGGGTCTGTTTCTCACCAGAGTATAATACAATTTGTCATCAAATTTTCTGACCTTTTCCAACCTGATAATCAAAAAGTGGTATCTCAGTATTGCTTAATTTTTATGAGGCGTATTTGGCATATACACTCTATATATTTTCGGCACATACACTCTAGAAAAATGTGAATACCCTTTTCTAGGAAATGACCATTCCTAGCCTTTTCTTCTTTTGCTTTAGGTTTGTTGGAAATTGTCATTTTGATTTATAGCAACTCTTTATATATTTGGCCTTGAATGATGATATGAATTGCAAAATTTTTCATGTATTTTAAAACTTTATTTATGTCAGCTTTGCTTTGAGTATGCTAGTTTGCCATGTGATTTTTTTTTAAATTATATCATTGAATTTATCTATTCTTTTCTTCTAAGGTGCCTGAGTTTTGTAGGATGATTTAAAATTACTCTCCTTATTCTGATGTAACAAATGAATCCTCCCGTGGATACTTTCGGTAAATGCATTATTTTATATTATTAAATTAAATCTTTGATCCATTTGAAATATATGCTGGCATAAAAGATATATCTTCCTAATTAGGAGAATTCTTATTTTTTTTTTTCATATCTTGAGAAGAGCAACATGTAACAAAGCTATGGAGGATTATAAATAGCCTTGAAGATTTTGAGCAGAGAGAAAATGAATAATTATTCTTGTTAGATCACTTCCGCAGCTGACTTCTGCCTGGTGAGAAAGCACACTCAATATTCTTCTCTCTCTCTCTCCTCTAACAGCTGTCAGTCTCTTACTAAAATATTAATCTTAACAGCGAATCGAACTGAAAATTACAGATGGGGATGGATTGAAAATGTCTGATGATGACAGGGCCGGTGGGCTCCTGCTCCTCCCCTTAGCACGGGACTCTTTTCTGGACGTCCCTATCTCCTCGATTTCCAATGCTTGAAAAGCCCCAACGCAATAACAATATAATCATAAAAGCTAATTAGTAAAGATTTTGTGTCTTGTTAATGATGTACAATTGATTGTGGCCCGAGGACAGAACGAGACGAAGCGTTCATCCGCGATGAGCACCGTGCTTTATCTTCCTGCAACGTGAGGGTGATGGCATTTTTATGGCTGTGCTGCTATTATGCAGGCTTCTGGACCAGCTCCCAATCTGTTTGTATGTAACTGCATCTTATACCGCTACCAAGCCTGGGCTCTTTACAAGTGTAGAGACAATTCTGGAAGCCTAACTAGAGGAATGAGGAAGAGAATTAATTACACGTGGGCCAAATGGTGAGCGAGAATCTAGGCATCATTTATCCACTCTATCTTTCAACTGTTCTCGTCTCCCATAAAGCCATAGGCCATAATTACTTTGTACAAATGTCTGGTTAAATATAGCTTTAAAATAGCCTCTTAAATAACTATAACACCCTGTCTCCCTTTTCCTGAACCATCTTATGTTCACTACTTCTTTACAAGTAGATATAGGACAGATACACGGACGTGGTTATAGACAGATGTCAAGATGCTTGCTCAGAACAATACTCAGAGGCTCTGGAACTCCCCATGGAGCCACTTCTGAGTTTATTCTCTGCTAACTATCCCTCCTGAGTCTTCATTGCTGTCATCCTAAGCTTGCTTACACCCTTCTCATTTCATGATTTCTACCTCAAGAAGCTCCAGCTACAAAGTCATGCACCACTGAAGTTATGTCTCAGAGGCCTGCTCCAACGCCTAATTTTTCAAAGGATTGGGAGCATTGCTCTTTTCAGAGTTGGTAGAGATCACACAACTATAATGGGTAAAGTGCATAATAGGTGCAGAACTTCAATGGGGAAGGGTTAAGAGTTTGTTATGACACAGCTTTTTAATAGAACATAAAACTAAGGCAGTAATTCTGACATAGTAATAGCCTGTTGCTACTTTGTGACATGCAAAATTTTCCGAAGATTTTCTTCTCCATGAATGCTTGTACAGAGACTCTGCACACTTGACTTGGGTAGCCATGTCCCCTGCAGGGCCCAGGCAGTGTGTGGATGCACAGGGCCATATGTACTTTGTTTTCACATCTGTGCCTTTCCTGGTTCATGGAGCCAAAGGTGCCTTGTGGGCAATCCACAGGCCCCTTGAGTTTAACATCCAGAGACTGAAGAAAACCTGCTATGTAAAAAGATCAGGGGCTTGGAACTAAAATGTCTCCTGACAGAGAATGATTTTGGGCTCTCAGACTGGCCAGCTGGCTGGCAAAGCATCCATTGTATCATCCATTGCTACTGGACCCATAAAGAAGGAGATGGGAGTTTGGTGGGAATCATTGATTTTTCTCTACTTTCAAGGTGACTAGAGTTTGATTTAACTAGAAAGGCATGGCCATTTTCTTTTCTTTTGGCCCAAGAATCATTTCACTGCTTCTAGAAGAGACCTGACTCTGAAACTTGAGCACAAGACAAATGAATTGTGGAGGGCTTGGGTGGCTTCCAATCTTCAAAATCTGTGTCTATGGAGAAGAGCATGAGGGGATTCTGTCACTCACTTGCTCTTCTCCTTTGATTATAGCTAGCCACTGAAAGGAAATTTATTATTATTATTGATTTATATTCTATACTACAAAAAGAGAGGGTGGTGGTATAGGTGAGTTCCCAGTAGACCTGAAGAATTTATTCTTATGGCTTTGGTAATTTACTTTATACTTTTAGCCAAGGGATGGACTTAACCTCTGGTTTTGCTTTCAACTCCAGAGTGCTGGGGTTATAGGCATATCTCACCATGACCTGTTTATGTGGTACTAGCCCTGAACCCAGTGCCTCATACATAATAGGCATGTAGTCTCCTGACTGAACCACATCTTAAGTTCCATTCACTGACTAGTGTAGATACCATCTGTATAGGCAAACAGTAGAACATGAAACAGAACAGATCATCAGTGGCAAGGCGTCTTTTTCATAAGTTACCACATGACTCTCATGAGAAGAACAAGTCTTGCCTATACAGACCATACTCGACCTTCTCTTGACATTAAATTACAGAAACCAAAGAGCTTTCTGTAAAAATTCTATTCTATTTAGTATAAACCTCTGTTCCAGGATGCCACACGTCAAGCATTTATTAGAGGCATTTATTTAGCAGCAGATATTTTAATAGGCGTTGATAGCTGTTGCTGTCCCCTCATAGCCACTGTAACAGAGCTTTCAGAGTTCGCACTTATACCCTGAGGCAATATAAACAATCCTGAAAGTTTTGTAAAAAGTGCAAAACCGCATAGTAAACTCAAGCTATCCAGTCCCCACAGGCAAGCAGCAACGGGGGGTATCTCGAGATATGGTCCTTCTTCATATCTTTATTATGAAACTGTGGAATTTCTGCAGTTCTTCCAGTCTGTCCTCAGTGGGGCAGTCCACCAATAATGTGTCATTAAGAAATTACACACACTACCCATATGCACAGAATATTAAGAACTGTATTGTCCGCTCTTGTATTGTAAATATTCATAAGACAAGTGCACGATTTCCTTTTCTCACCTAGGTCTCCATCTGGAATCCTCACTGAGTTAAGCCTCTGGCTGTATTTGCTCAGACATAGCTTTTGTGTGTGTGTGTGTGTGTGTGTGTGTGTGTGTGTGTGTGTGTATTCAAGAGATATATGGGTATATGTATATATGTGTGTATGTATACATGTGAGTATGTGTGTGCATGTATATGCTCATGTATGTGCATGGATATGGAGTCTAGGAATCAATGTTGAGTGCCTTTCTCGGTTACCCCCTACCTTATTTTACACTAGTCAGGATCTCCCATCTAATTTGAAGCTCATCAGTTCAGCTAAGCTGGCTGTCCGGTAAGCACAGCAACAGAGCTTTGCCTGTTTCTACCTATCTCTAGAGTCAGCCATGTACCTCCACACCTGCCTTTTTATTTGGGTTATTGAACTCTGCATGCTTGTGCAGAAGATGCCTTACTAGCAGAGCTGTCTCCCAGCCCCCTGAGATAATGATCCTTCACAGGAGAAGGTGAGTCTCTTATAGTGGCCCTCTTCTCACTGAAGCATCTGTCCTCAGACAGACATTCATTTTCTCCTAGTAAAGTTTCCTGGGGCCCCAGCAACCTGCTACAGGACACACTCTAAACTACTGTTCGCATCCGGCTTTTCCCAACACCAGATTTCTACCTCTCTTCAAGGACACAAATGAAGACAGAGGCCCACACAGATCCTGTGAACCAATGTCCAGCCCTCCTGTGTGACTCTCCTCCTGTTGCCAGAAGCTAAACTCAGCAAGAAGGGAAGAGAGGCATGATGGCATATGGTCCCCTGCATGGTCAAGGTAATGAGATAAGATGTCTAAAAACTCTAAGGTCAGAAAGGAGACAGAGCTTTTAGCACAAAGCGAACAAAACGAGCAAGCTCTATCATCCTGGGGAACTTGAATTTCCTATTTCAACAAGATCAGGATCTTACCCTAACTGCCTGTGGGGATGTGAGCAAATGTGCTGTCAGCAGGGAAATGACTTGCACCAATCCTTCCATGTGTTATATTGTCTGTCTTCTAGTTGCGTAGATGATAATAAGACTGGGCTTCTGATAAAATTCAGAGAGCTTTGATTTTGGAATTAAGAAAAGCAGACATCAGCGTGGCTGTGGCCTGGGATTCAGAATCCCTCAGTTTAAAGTTCTTCTGTGTGCTGAGTGAATGTGGCCAGTACCAAGTCAGTGTCTTTTATCTGTATGAGTTCCACTGAATGTTGCGGATACCTTTACCTATAGCTAGATGGAAGCTGAGACCAATGGAAAGAGAAGCCATTTGTAGCTCACCCCATTTGGTGAGGCGCTCAGCAGTGAACATAGTCCACTGTATCAAGTGGCTAGGGGGAAGGTAGGGCTGTCCTGTTGTTTTAGGAGTGGACATAGAAAAAGGAAAATGCATCTTTCTCTCAGTATGGCATTCTTTCTACTTTAAGGGAACATTTCAGTGTACCCCCATCCCATGCTTTTAGCTTCTAAGGGAGAGGAGGCTTGTGCAGTATACCATTGGCAAATACTAGAGGTCTTCTGACAAAACGTATTAGAAAGAGCTTTAGGGGAACATAAAACATAATGTACTAGATTATCCCAAAGGATGGCACTTGAATCTATCTTGTGATATATATCAATTCTATGACATTTCACTGGATTGTGTAGAGACATGTGTATACTAACAAAGAGAATTACAGATCCACAGATTATTTTGCTATGTTCTCAGGGCCATACCATAAATCAAGAGAAGCAACAGAGATATGAATGTCCAGAAGATACTGTTAAAGGTAACTGCTGACAGACCTACAACTTGATCTGTGACTTGAGGAGGCCGTATCCATGGAGGATTGAATGAACAGGTCCACTGCTTCCCTGGGCCATGGGTGAGCACTAAGTGTGGAGATAGGGCATTTGGGAAGTTCAGATAACTAAAGCATCAGAACTGGTTTACCCAAAAGAAACTTTTGAGTGATTAGAGACAGTTTAGGGTCAAATGGACCAATGAGAAGAAATTATATTGTACCAACACCTTAGAATCTGATATCAAAATCCAATGTCTTTGAAGTCTTGATCACGGCAGTCTTGGAGAAGTTAACAAGTTTGAAAGGATACATTGTTAGTCATGTGCTAGCTAACGTGAAATGGGATTTGGCCTTGGACATAAGAGAGAGTAGAACATTAGCCTCTTGTGCTGGCCTGGGCCTTCACAATAGAGATATTGACATTGTTCTGGGACCCTACAGAGGCTGCCTCCCCAATGAGAGAAAGAGAGAACAAGAATGAGCTTTAAAAGGCTGACTGTCTACTAGTATGGTAGAGTATGTAGGTCAAAGTCGGGGGATTCCTTAGAATCCCTATCCAGCTTCCCTGACCTAGAATGGGTGTGAGGACAGAGGGAAATCCCAGTGGCATGGGCTAAAGGATCAGAGGAAGACTCAAGGGTCAGAGTGAGTATAAAAGATGCTGCCATTTTCATAGCCCTGGGCCCTTTGGCACTGGGATAGTCACACTTATGACTTATACAGGATCATGTGTCAGAGCCAGCTGAGTTTTGTCAGCGTATGAATTCCACTCTTCCTAATGCCAAGACAGAAAGACACAATGCAGGAACAGAGGAAAATGCCACCAATCCCTTTATTTCACTAATAAAATCACCTTTCTGTATACCCATTTAGACTTAGTGGTGTACAAAATAATGAAATTAAAAAATACCCAATAGTGAAGCTACAAATCCATTAGAAACAGACCCATATACCAGGAAACTGGTAAAGAACATGCCCAGCAATGCTAAACACTGTGAGGAAAAAATAGTCCCTGAGAACAAATGTCTCACACAGAATTCCACTTTGTGCATGAGGACTTAATCCTAGCTACCACCTTATTATACTCCCATTTAATAGATGAGAAAAGCAAAGTCATGAAGAGATTAAAGTAGTTAACCCAAGACCATGCTTTTGAGAAACAGGAAAGGCAAAGGTTTACTCAGAGGAGTACAGTTCAGAGTCACAATCATCATTTCCACTCGGGAGGGGAATGGGGAAGGAGGGTTGGGTAGGGTCGAAACTGGAGTGATGGTTTTAATAGCGGTATCCCTGGAAGCTGTATTGGGAAAGGGGCAGGACATAAAAAAAAAAAGCCACGGAGGAGGAGATGAGGACAGAGTTACAAACGTAAGGGGAAAGAATCATTAGATCGTGAAAGTTCCCGAAGGTGGGGAGAGAAATGAGGATCATGTGGCTGGTGCAGGGTTAGAAACTGGCCAGGAGGGCACTGAGCTTCCGGGATAGACTGCAGAGGGCTTAGGCATTCTTAAGAAAGCTGATGTTCTGTGTTTAGTGAGTCTGAGGGGACAGTGACAAGGTCTGATTTTTATATTAAAAACATTATTCTCCTAGCCGATGTTGGGAACAGACTAAGGAAGCCAAGGGTAGGTGCAGAGAAGTCTGGCCATCTAGAAACTACTTCTGAACAGAGATAATTCGTCCTGAATGTACTCTGTGGATGAGCCTAGGGCTGGAGCGGAATCCATCCTATGCCCCGTGGACATGCTGGAGAGGATGCGGGTGCATTCTGCTTACTAAAGAGGAAATACGGGTTTCTAGTCCTTGGTGTCTTGTGCTTACAAAACTTAATGATGACTGTCTTATATACAAGATGTTCTCACACAGCTCCCCAAGCTTCTTCTCCCTCAGGGTTGTGACTCATTCTCCCTTCTTCAATGGTTACTTTTCTGAAGAGAACTTGGGAATCTGTAACTCCAGTCTTGGGAGGGGAACTTCTAGTTTCCATTGCCTGTCCCACAAAATGCAGTTCTATAGCTTTCTACTCACACCGGATCTTCCTCTAGGCCAGTGGTTCTCAGTCTTCCTAATGCTGAGGTCCTTTAATACAGTTCTTCATGTTGTGGTGACCCACCCCCCAATCATTAAATTATTTTGTTGCTACTTCATAACTGTAAATGTGCTACTGTTAGTAAACACCTGATATGCAGGATATCTGATGTGTGACACTCCAAAGGGGTCACGATCGACCCACAGGTTGAGAACTAGTGCTTTAAGCATCCTGTCAGCATACATACACCAAATATGTATCCAACTTTCTCATTCCCACATATGCTATGTTCATCTCCCACTGCTAGGATGTGATGACTGCATTCTGGGCATCCATTCTGTCTCTGGCTCCTGTGGACCCCACTGACCTGCTACCATCTTTCTTCATCCCTCTCTTCATGAAGGCTTTTCCGTACTCTTAAATTGCAACTATCTCCTCTAAAATGCCAAATCTTTCTTATGCATCTGTGGTTGGATTTGGATATTTGTTCTATTACAGTAACTGTAAACTTGAGAAGCAGGGATGTGAAGCCTTTTTGAAAAAAGTATCTTGAATGGCACATACAATAGGCTCATTTATGCATTAGTTTCTTTACTTTCCTCTTTAAATCAAAAACCAGGCACTATTCTAGGCATGTAGAGGCAACAGGAATTGGACACGATTCTTCTGTTGCTATGTTTGTTGGGCATCCGACATGACAGGAGATAATTTACAAATTATGAGAGTATTAATCCGAGCATCATCAGTTAAAATGGTGTTTCATGCTACCTTCCATTCCTGCCATTGTAAATCAAGATAATTACTTTGCAATCTGGCTATGCCTTGTAAGAGAAACATGCTATTCATGTCTTATGTCAAATGCTGAACAGAAATGGGGAGGGGAAAGGGACATTAGCCCTGCCTCCCATCTGTGCTCAATCAGCTGTAAATCTCCAGGAGATAGAGAAAAAAATGTTTGTGATGAGCAAAGGACCATCAAGAAATTTTACAAGTAGAGGTGGGGTTTTATGTAACCTGAAGGGAGAAGCCAGAGAGAGTGTGTGAGCATGCTTGGATCCTTGTGTTGATCCTTTATGTTTTTATGTTTGAGAGCAAGCATGTATGTATATTAATGGATTTAAAAGCTCACCTTGCATCCTCACATTGTTCAGCAGAGCCAGGCTCTCCAGGCCTGAATGATAATGGCTGCCCATTTTACAGAGGCCTCATGAAAACAGAGAATACTTGCTCACCCTAGCACAAGCACAGCTCTGTCTCACTGACCCTTTAGTGTACCAACTGCTTACATGGCTGAGATTTCAAAAACGTGTCCTCCTGGCTCTTTTTATGTGTACTCGGCATAGGCTAGAGTCATCAGAGAGGAAAGAGACCCAACTGAGAAAATGCCACCATAAGATCAAGCTGTAAGATGTTTTCTTAATTAGTGATCAATGAGGGAGGGGCCGGCCCATTGTGTGTGGGGCCATTCCTGGGCTGATGGTTCTGGGTTCTATCAGAAAGTAGGCTGAGCAAGTCATGAGGAGCAAGCCAGTAAGCAGCACCCCTCTATGACTTCTGCATTAGCTCCTGCCTCCAGGTTCCTGCCCTGCATTAGTTCCGGCCTTCACTGCTTTTGATAATGAAATGTTAGTGCAACTGGGAGTGAAATGTGTCCCTCCCGCGAAAATGCTTTTGGTCATGGTGTTTCATCATAGCAAGACTAATCTAACTAAGACACGTATTCTCTCCAGAACCTGCCTGTTAAGCTTAAAATAGGTCCAAATATGCATGCTGTGGCTGGGGAGTCAGAACAATTAAGGTCTTACTGCTGGAGGAAGACTAATGTGCAACCCAACTACACAACAGCCTGGCTCTACAAGCTTGCACTATTAACAGGTGAAGTAGTGTATAGGTGTGGTGGTTTGAATGAGAATGGCCTCCACAGGCTCATAGGTTTGCATACTTGATCACCAGTAGGTGTCACTGTTTGACGGGATTAGAAGATGTGGTCTTGTTGGAGGAAGAATATTCCTGAGGGCAGGCTTTAAGGCTTTGAGAAGCTTATTCCAAGCCCAGAGCCTCTCTCTTCCTGTTGCTTGTGAATTTAGATACAGGACTCCCAGCTACTTCCCCAGCATCATGTCTGCCTGTGTGCTGCCAGGCTTCTCACCATGCTGATAATGGACCGAACCTCTCAACTGTAAGCCAGCCCCAGTTAAATGCTTTCTTTCATAGGAGTTGCCATGGTCCTGGTGTTTGAGCAATTGAACAGTGACTGAGACACAGCCTTTCTATAATTCATCTCTAAGTGGATGTGGTAAACTGACTTACCTTCAAAGTGTTGAATATTTGTAAGATGCTTAAAGTAGTATCTGGCAATAATTCAAGTAATTAATATGCTATTCAAATTATTAGCGGGCTTTTGTATAACCTCTTTAAGAAAAACAAGATACATGAGGGGTCTGACTGTGTGGTAGAATGTTTGCCTACCATGATGGAAGCTCTGGTTTCAATCCCCCCAAACCACCCCCACCACCAGAGAAAAAATGAGTTTTTTACACCACCAGTCAGTGTAAAAAATGAGGCACACAGATCTCATCAGTAACCCTCACACAGCAAAGAAACCACCTCTGGTCTTCTGTCAGTTGGAACCACCTCTTGATTTAATGGTCTGCTGAGCATATGACAGCATTTGGGGCGAGTCAGGAATGAGTTTTGATGTACACAATAAATTTTATATTTACTACTCCCTCCTATAAAGGAAAACATGCAGAGAGGCGAAAGCACACAGATCCTTCCAAAGGGTACTTGAATAGACCTGAATAAACAACCTCAGATCTCTGTCAGTGAATTAACCCTCTGAATATAGTGACACAGCCTATGTACGCTATTAATGAGCATGGAGTCCTAAGGGAAGAGAAAGACCCCTTCCCCAGTTACCCTCTTGTTTCCTTTCTCTCTCTCTCTCTCTCTCTCTCTCTCTCTCTCTCTCTCTCTCTCTCTCTTTCTGTGTGTGTGTGTGTGTGTGTGTGTGTGTGTGTGTGCATGCGCACGCATGCAGGAGCATGATCCCATCTTCCTGGGGCCCATATAAATCTCCCACGGCCTGTATTATCTTTCCATTATGAGTGAGCAGCCATAATGACAGCCACCTGTTTTAATGACAGAGCCAGGATGGCAGCATTTCCAGCAATGTTGTTAATCTGCCTAACCTTTTCCTTCAGGAATGCCACCCCCACCCTCTCACAGCTACGTGCCAGTTCCAGAGCACCTGTGCAGGGCTAATTTTAAAAGGTAAATTCCTCCCCAAGGGGGCTTCCCTGCCTACACCCATGCCCTGCTAGAGGAATGGAGTAAATCTTGCACTTTCTGTCGCTATGGTTTTCTCAATCAAAGCAGCAGGGGGGGGGGGAAATGGAAGACAGAAAGAAACATATTGTTTGAGAAGCCACATTAACAGACTGTGATAGCCCAGTTAGAAATTTGTCAACATCGTTAACTGCCACTTTCTCTCTACTCCTATCCTGGAGCCTTTGCTGACAGACTCTCACTGTCCCTTCCTCCGGGATAATTGATAGGTGTGGAGAGCCAGCAACACCTAGGACTCTAGTGCCAAGGCCACCTTGACACTGCTCATCACTCAGATACACAAGGGCTCCCCGAGCTCTAGTCACACCCAACTGTCCCCAGCAACCCTTCTTGGTAACCATCTCTGGCTACCAACACTAGCCAGCTAAGTCTGGATCACAGCATGATAAATACTGACATCACACCAGCCTCTGATATGTGTGTTCCTTCTGCTCGCACCAGCTGAAGGACAGTGGGCAGGCTTCTCGTTTCTCTGACAAAATGCTACTCCACAGAGAGCAGTTTCTCAGTGCATATTTACAGGTTTCTTTCTTCCCTTGACTTCCTCTATTCTAACGATCTTCCTTGGCCCACGCAAAGGCATAATCAGTTCTGTGCTTCAATACAAGGTCTGTCTTTCCCCTGGGGTCCACGGATTCTCCACTAGAGAATATTTACTGGCCAGCTCTGTCTTTGTCCATTCTGGCCCACTCCCTCTGGTTTTGTTTGTTTGCTTGCTTGTTTTTTCATCTGCTTATGGGGTCTTTGCTACCACACAAGACTCTATGCTCTATTGCTCAGATGTAAATGACCAGTCAGCAGGCTGTTTGCCCTCCCAACCTCTGCCCACCAGCCTTGCTTTCTCTACCAGGTATTAGGCCAGTTAGTAGCATTCCTTCCATTCTTGTTGATTCTTCTTCATTACTGCTGTAGCCCACTGTTAGGTTGATTTTCTAGGAGACTTACTTATTCATGTCCCAGATCCCTAAGATGATCAGAACACACACACCCCATGTCCCTCCTTAATGTACCAATTAAAGATATTTATTTTTATTTTATGTGTACGAGTGAGTGTTTTGCTTGTGTGTATGTCTATGCACCCCATGTGTGTCTTGTGCCCTTGGAGTTCAGAAGAGGACATTGGATGAATGCCTTGGACCTGGACTTACAGATGGCTACGAACCACGAGGTATGTGCTGGGAACAAACCCTGGTCCTCTGCAAAATCAACGTGTTCTTACCTGCAAGGCCATCGCTCCAACTTCTTAACTTATCATTTTAAATTAATTAATTAGCTTGGTTTTGGGTTTTTGTTTTGTTTCTGACCAAGAGTCCCTATATATTAAGGCTAGCTCAGCACTCTATATGCATCTCAGACTGGGCTTGACCTTGCCTCATAAAGCTAATGACTTAAATGACTTTCAGGTTCCTTTGCTCTTTAACACACTGGAAGTATTGCCAGCCATCAAAGAAACAGCCCAATTGACACGTTTTCTTGGCTGTATGGTTTCTTTTTTAATCCTCAAAGTTTTAATCTGCATCACTAGAAATAATTGAGGATTTATTCTAGAAGACAGCACTTACTGCAGCATAAATAACTACCTTATTTTAGTTTGGAATCGTATCAATGTAAATAGCCTCTAAACTACTCCCCAATGGTCCCTCCTCCAGATATTTATATCCTCAGTAGAATCCTTCCTTCGAGTATGGGTTGGTCCTGACAACTTATTATAATAAAGAAAAGATAGCCACAAGAGGTTATGAGATTAGGTTATACAAAGGATGTGACCTCCATCACCCTGGCTCTTTCTGAATCTCTTTTTTATTTGCTGCAATGGAAGTCAGGTTTTCTATGGGGAGTCCCACATGGAAGTGAGGGAGGCCCCAGGCAACAGAAAGGCAGGAAGTGCAACCAGTGACCTTATTTACTCTAAAGAACTCTTACGCCCTGAGAATCATACCAGTGAATCTGAAAGCTCATCTTTTCATAATCAAGTTTTTGTATGATGGTTACGGCCCGTCAAAAATCTACATTGGCAGTTTCAAGTCTCCAGGTAAAAGCCATGACCGTTTTCCTAACTCCCCCTAACCCCCAGCCAAAAAAAAAAAAAAAAAAAAAAAAAAAAAAAAAAATTAGATAACACAGGGTAGTTGCTGTAAGCGTCTAGATTTCAGGATAATCTGCTACACAGAAACAGATAATCAATATAGCACCCAAGCCAATCCTTCTGCCTGGTTCAAGCATATAAAAGAAATACATGCAAGATAATTTTTTTTTTTGAAGGACTAAATCAAAATGAAACAAACAACAACAACAAACACCAAACCCATGTTGCCAAATTTAAGTGTGGTGAAAAGCACGGTGTTAGCTAAAGTCACCAGCTTCTGGTTTCCAAGATGAACTTGGGATGAGAACAATACTCACACTGGACTCCTACGGAAGTGGAGGTTACTCTTGCTTGGTATCAGTTGCTTGCTTGCTGTGTTTGATTTGGGCAGATGGGATCTATGATCCAAGTGCAATGTGTTAGCATTAATGAATTCCCAAAATATCCTGTTTTCCTGGGGTAAATTTGCATTATAACTACCACCATTGCCAACCAAAAATTAAAGCAATAAATCAATATGAGGAAATTGTCGAGAAGAGATAGAAAGGAGGCTAGACAAAAGAAGCAACTGTTTGTGAGTTGAATTCCCACCCTCCATGTAGCCAGCCTGCCACCAACTTCCAGGGTCTGACAGACACAGGGAGAGGGAGGCAGTATCTGGTCCCCGAGGGCAGGAAATCTAATGATTTGGACTTTGTTGGTCCTGATGTCTCTCTGGTGTGTTTCTCCACTTCTGCAAGAACACATAGACAGTAGTCATTGCCAAGGCCTTTCTGTTCTTGTTTCTGGCAAGGAGTATGTATGTCTAACTTATTAACCCTTCGCAGGCACTTTCAAACTCTGCCTGCTCAGTGCTGCGTTCCTAAGAATCTCCTCCTTCTCTAGTGCTGTGTCTGTAGCATGCAATGACTCTTTCCAGCAAAGAGGATGGAAAAAAAGCCCCGATTGTCCGATAAGGAGTTAACAGGGTAGTGATCATTAAAGACTAGTGTTCAGTAGAGAAATAGCCTTCTCAGGCTTTATCTGATCCCTACAGAGTCATTCTCACAAGCACATGGCAATTATGATTGCCACAAAGATGACATATGCTCAAAAGAAGAAATTAAGCCCAAACAGACATATTTCTGGAAGTAACCCCTCTTTATAACAGTCTCCATTCTCTGACCCTCTAACAATACATGATACACACTTCACACATAAACAGATTCAAATCCTTGCTTGGCCAGATATTTACTTTCAGATCACAACTGTCTGAAAGAGTAATGAGAACTATCAGAACACCCTTGTAATCACATGCTTTAAAAATATTATTCCTATTTCTATGTCTTATGCCATGGGATTTAGATGTCTGTGATAACTTGCCTTTTGCATTTTATCTTCAAATACGATCAGGATGTAGATGATGTCATTTGTGTCGTGCTATACATCTTAATATTAGTGGAATCCATTATTTTCTATTTTTGTCTAGTTGGTGAACAGTTCTCGTCCTTTTCTTAAAGCTTCCCTTTCCAGTCCACTCAATTTCCTTCTCCTTCATGACCAAGAAGGAAGCACGCTTTTACAAGACTCACAGATAATCATGAACTGTCTGGAACACTAGAAACTCATCTAGCATGAATGATCAAATACA